>NC_138737.1:5420241-5885241 GCF_965113295.1 Leuciscus leuciscus
TCCCGTGGAACAGTTCCATAGCATTACCACCTGAGTACTTTTATGTAAGGGAAGCGGGTCTCAAGGTCAAGGCACACATTATGAGAGGAAATCGAGCATGTAATAAGTGCATTGTCACTTCAAATAAAAGCTTCTGCTAAATGACTAGTTATTTAGTATTGTCCTTGATCCATCAGGTTTTAACAGTCTTCATCTCAGACAAAAGCTCTTAATGATGGAGTCTTGCTGGAATATTTCAGCAGCTTGGTGAGCGCTGAGCAGATGTGCTGCTGGATCAAGCAGGGATGTCTTGAAGCATTTTGGCTCATTTTCACCAAATCAACACCGTGGTCGGTCCTTCACACTCCGCAAGCGTGCACGAACACGGGGAGAGTTCATCAGTGTCAGAAACACTCTCTCGCTCTCTCTCTCTTTTGCGTTTCCTTCTTCGGCACATTATGCATCCGCACATGACTGCCTATGAAAACTGTCAAAACTATAAAAACTGAATAATTGCTGTTTTGTTCCACTGTAATGATTCTCTTGTTTTCTCAATGGCTGCCTTGGTTCTTTCTTTCTCTCTTTCTTTAGATGCATATTGTTGCTAATTCTTCAAATAATCCCTCTCCCTCCTGTCGTTTCTCTCTCATCCTCTCGTTTCCTTCGTTCTTCTTGCGGTTCAGGGGATTTTCTGTTGAACTGATTAGTCTGTGTTTCGTGTTAATAATCTCTAATCTACGCCCCTCTGCCCCGCTCTCATGTGCTTAGCACTACAATACTGAGTAATGAGGCCCATGTGCACTATATACTAGTGGTCGACTAATATAGGTTTTTTTAATGGCCAGTACTGATGCCGACATCGAGAGAGCAGGGTCACCCGTGGCCGTAATGCTGATCTGTGCATAATACTATGGGAAATAAAAAAAGAAAATGCGACTTTTTGTCTCACAATTCTGACTTTTTTCTCACAATTGCAAGTTTACGTCTCGCAATTCTGACTTTTTTATTGGAATTGCGTGATATAAGTTGCGTCCTAAATAACACACTATACACTATGCACTTATACATGTACTTATGCACAATGTACTCATCCGTGTAGTATGTGAATTCTATAAGGTTATTTTATCACCCTGATGCCCCTCCTCCTCCTCTATGTAATTAAAGCTGCGACAGTTGATTTAATAAAGTCTCCAACATTCCACCCTTTGTTTTCTCCGTTAATTAAGTACATCATCTTGAGTATTTAAAGTGCACTTTTTATTTTTGGAATTTTCAGTGTGAATGCACTATTCACACTTAAAAACATCATAGAATAGTGCATAAGTACGCGAATTGGGGAATTGTGAGTTTATATCTACACATTCTGCTTAATATCTGCTAACACTTTGATGCTCCCCAACAGACGTTCTACTGACTATAAGTAACTTTGCAACTATGTAACATGTCAACTTATTCTACTAACCCTAACCTAACAGTCTTCTGGTAATAGACATTATGTAGCTCCGCCTCTTTTCAGCGCTGCGCTTCCGGTTTGTATTTTCACAGCATGAAAGAAAGATCTTACAGATTTATGAATGAACCGCTCATTTTAAAATCTTCCAGGTCTACTGACATTTGTTATAACATCCGCTTCAAACATTACAATGATCAGGATAACTTTCATTAACTCTTATTGCAATAAGTGCATCCATTTCACCTGCTTGTTACTCTTTGACAGCGATGCCATAGAAATATACAGAGCTACTGCAAAAACGGAAGGAGACCGGGGAGTGTTTTAAAACAGCGTCAGTTTTAACAGTCAGTTTGACGAGTCAGAAAAGTATTTTTCCTTACAGGCCTAACATATCACTTTTTGAGAACAACAGTATTTACAGTACCAAGGTTGGTGTGTCGAAAGAGGGGAAACTCTGAGATACTGGCTAGACCATTATTCCAAATATAATAGCCCCATGACTTATTAAGTTATCAAACGAACTACTAACCCCATGATTTTGATGATTCTGATGATTTTGAAATCTAAATTTACTTTGCCTGTAGTAGGTGGATCCTGTTTTGCACAAATTGAACCAATCATATTAGAGGAAAAACGATGAGATGATCATGAGTAATATGTCATGTTATTTTTGTTGTTATGTATCTCTATCCTATATAAACTGCTGGATTCTTCTTTGCTGGTGAGATTCTCTGTGTGTTGTTATGAGAACTCCTGGCCGATAAAGGCATATTCAAGGGGAATTCAGTCAAGTTAGTGGAGCACTAAAGACCTTATTTTTCCAAATGGTAGTGTTCAAAAGGGACGAGACACCGTCCGACACAGCTTAGGTCGATTAGGAGACGCGCTCGAGGATAAATCAGGAGACTTTTAGGGGCGTCTATTAGGAGACGACCCAGGTAAACGTAAGTCAGGTGTGTAGGGGGAAATCTACATATGTTCCCATCTATGCACAGGTCTTGATAAAAACATTATCCACCTCAATTGATCATAAATTATTTTTTTTGTGTGCACATTTTTTGAATTTATTCGTATCTTGCTGTTTTTTTTTATGTGATATCCCAAAATTCACATAAATAGTTCTTCCATGGCATTGCAAAACAACAACTTTTGAAACCTTTTTTTTAAAGAATGTATGCATTTTTAGCCACCGTGCTACATCTCTGCGTCCTGAACCAAGTTAAGTTAAAACTTCTCAACTTTGACCCGTCCATTGGCTTTCCATTCTGTTGTGCTGTTGTTAAAAACAGTGGATCAGGGGTCTATATACCATGAAGCCGGTTTAGGTGGCTAGCCAGCTATGTTTCAGTTTAGTTTGCACCAACCCTGGGTTTTAGGCATCATGAAAGTGGTTTGGCTTTTAGCAGTGTTCATAGACATAGTAACTTACGCTCCACGGCTAACCTGGTCCGGGGCAGGTTATGTTCCAGGTAAGAGATCTCAAACCGAAATTGAACCAATCAGCTGTGAAAAAAAGGATAAAGTCACTCCACCTGTTTCTACTTCAAATTAAAAGTCACTACAAATGCAAATGATTTTTAAAGTCAAAATCGTCTGGCTTTTAGTAACACTTATTTAGAATAATAATTTTTTATGATTTTGATATTATTTATGTAATTATTGTACCCTTAATCAATCACATGTACAATTTTAAAAAAAATTGTACGCACAGTTTAAAGGAATGAATATATAAAGGTAATATAATTACGCTTTAGAATCAATAGAAAAAGCTAGAAAATGACTACATGTGAGTTTAAAAGTTAAATTCTCTCAATGCCTTTTTCCACTGTATGACCTAACTTCACAATTTTTACTTGCACTGATATAGCAAGACTTTTTCTTTTAGTTGTCCTCTTTCATAGAAAGCTATTTTCTTCTTGCTGTGTAAATTTGTTTAAATTCTTAGTATTTTTCAATCTCGTCATATTCTGCAGAAGAGAGAAGTGAATCGCGCTGCTTCTTTCTTGAGAAATGAATCACAGTTTCACTCTTTCTCAGCATGTGATTGGCTGTTCGCTTCTGATGTCACACCTAAACTCCTAAACTCAGGATCAAAGCCTGAGTTGACAGAGGAAGTTGATGATCAGCATCATGGTTCCAGCAAAGCCTGGTTGGATTGGTTTGGTTTTGACAACTCAAAAAGGGGGCATGATTAAATGTATCATTAATTGGACTAAAATAATGTCTTAGTTATTAACTGTGTTACAAGAATGGAGTAATTTTTTTTTGGTCAACCTTGTTCCTTCAAATAAAACACAATAGGATTTTATCTCATGATGAACAAAACGTATAAGAATCATAAACTTTTGTTGGTCACAGAGCTTATTTTCTGTAATTATCCCAAAAATAAGCTCTGTGACCAACAAAAGTTTATGATTCTTACACGTTTTTTTCTTCATGTGAAATCTTCACGAATGAACACAACTTTTTATCAACGTCCAAATACAATTTCCAGAAGTAAAAAGCTGAAATTAGGCTATAAACAAACTACACCACAGTCACATGATTTCAATGTCAACAACACTAAGATCAAATCTACTAGTTGGAGAGTTTAAGGTAGAATAGTTTGGAATTATAAACACAGGGAAGCTGAAGAAATAGTGAGTAGATGAAGTTACCGGTTAGGCGTGATGGCGTTTAATGTCGTCGAAAACCTCTTTTGTCACATTATGATTTAGCTACTTGTTAGCAACCGCATTTTTCAAGACAAAATTCTGGATTGGAATATTACTGATGTATTTGGTGTCGCATGAAAATATCTTGAGCTTGTGTTAACCACAGACCCTATTTCAGGCATTAAACCAAAATCCCAGAAGTTTGAAAACGCTAACTCGTCTCTGGGTTTTAGGACTCAATCCTGCAGCGCTCTATAGACAGCACTATATTTATTACTAGCTGACAAGGCTGTCACTTTTGTTAATCAAAAATGTGAGCACGGTTATTGACGAATAAATATCGGCCAGTTTAATAGCATGGATGATGCGTTCCTCAATCATACTTTTTCCATGGAAAAACAATCCTTTGTTGCTGATTGAACTGAAAGCTGTTTTCTGAGAGCGTTTGAAGTCTGAAATGTCATTTGAATCCTCATAAGCTGTTTTAAAGGCATATTCGAAGTGTTATTCTTCATCGTTACTCTGGAGTTTTGATAAGATGCAATCTTTTTTATTTTTATTCCATGCATATTTGATCATATAGTTCAGACCCATATGGGCGTTACGTAAGCGCTGAAATCCTTTTGTTTGCCCATCCTGCATGTAGAAACCCCCATGTGTCTGCGCTGATGGATTAGGCTGGTTGCTCTTGCTATTGTTCGTCCTTTAATCAATACCAAGGAATCTTAACGTTCTCGCATTTTACGGGGAAAGATTCCAAATAATTGCGGAAACATTTGTTATTCTCTAAAAGACTAACTTTGCTGATTTGGTTGAGTGATAAATCTACTATACGATTTTGTTGATCTAGAAAGTCTTAAGATGATATAGAGAAAGAACTGACTTGAAATTTAGTTGTAAAGTTGTAATAAAAAACAAAGATTATTGGAATATGTTTCTTAGTGTTTGTACTTTAAAATGTCATGTTTAATTCAACATATTACTTGACATTTCTTTGCATTAAATAGTGAGATTAACTAGCAATTTCTGAATGATTTCTACACCTAATTTTTTCCAGTGCATATGCGAATCACTGCAGTGATTTCCGTACAAAATTGGTGATTATGATGTGCTAAATGAATTAGACCCAATTGGAGTGTGATGTATTTGAACTACATCTGATTAAGCCACTATTGTGTCCTTGTTGAGAAGAGATTTTGCTTTCAGATTTGGACTCTGGCTTTACTTTCATTCGAAATGCCAAAACCTGGAGAGGCTGAAGAGGTTACGAGTTTGACATTGACTGCCCTCAGCATTCAACCTGGATTATAATGGGATTTCCTTTCAAAAGCATGAGACGAATCACACACACACACACTCACACCAGTGTACCTACCAACCCCCCGCTCGAACACATACATACACACACACACACACACGTCGTATCGACACAAAGAAGACATCTGTTAGTGCATTGTTAATCAGTCGTGTACGAACTCGGGGTTATCCCGAGGATCACAGGCGCAGAAATTGACTCCGTGAAATTAAATTAAGGAAGATCCTTATGATGTGGGGTGTTTATTGATTATAACCTGTTTTTCAATGAGCTAATGAGTCTTTAACTGCCATTGTTGTGATTTTGTGTTGTTAGCCTGTTTTAACGGCTGATGTTTCATTGGCTATTGTGTGCGTTGTTTGTTTGGGAAGTACTCGACTGGCACTCATACAGGTATGCAAAATCCCATCGTAAGGATAAAACATTTAAATTAGCAAAGGAAGTAGACATACAGGTCGGACTGGCCAAACGGTGTGTTTGTCAGTGTTTATGTTGCAAGTGTGTGTGCGTGTGTGTGTGTGCTAAGAGAGGTTGTGAATGACAGCCGGGGAAGGGGGATGGGGGCGTGTGCATCAAACACAAGAGAAAACGCACGGCCGAGACTCAGCAAGCGACCAAAGGGCACGAGGAGGGAGGAGAGGGCAGATTTGGGCATGCTTGTGTTCCTACACCTGCTCTGAAACAGGATTAACTCACCCTCACTATTTAGTGTCTTATCCCTAGAAACATGCTAGCATATGTGATCCGTTTTGTTTGTTTTGTTTCTGTCCGTTTAGAGATTAGCACTACTGGAAACTGTGTGTTGTGTGTGTTGTGTGTGTGCGCAAATGTCACGTGTTTGAAACTTCCCAGGGCACCCTCACAAAAACAAAACGCTTCTTCCAGCCGCTAGACAGGAGTTTAAAGTCCTTTTGAATCTTGCAAACTAAGCGTTGAAGAAGTTTCTTTTGATGGTATTTTCTACTGGAGCGTTGAGAATTGATTCATGGAAAGATGCAAATTCTGTCAACATTCTCACTTTTATATATCTCACATATCTATATTATCTCACTATACTGCTCTTTTATATATACATTTTCATATTTTACATTTCATATTTTAATAATTATAATATATTAATAATATATATAATATATTAATTATTAATAAAGATGCTTTATATAATTATATAAATTATATATATATATATATATATATATATATATATATATAAGTTTAATATAAATAAATAAACACACACACAATAAATATGCATTTGTGTATATACTGTAATTATATATATATGTGTATATACTGTATATATATATATATATATGTATATATATAATTACAGTATATACACGCATGCGTGTGTGTTTATTTATTGTGTGTGTGTTTATTTATTTATATTAAACATTTTATATATATATATATATATACATATATACACACACACACACACACATATATATACATATATATTTATCAATTACTTATATATTTTTTAAATACAGTGTATATATAGTAGTATGCATGATGCATGTATGTGTAAATATTTATATATATATATATATACATACATACATACATAGATATATATATATATATATATATATATATATATATATATATATATATATATACATATATACATATATACATATACATATATACATTCACATACATTTTTCACAAATTTTGTAAAAAAAAAATTGCCATATCAAACCCCTTAAAACAATCATATGCACAATAGTGCTCAAATAGTAATGTTTCTGTTATATACCCTCATTTCACAAAAGTATTGCTCTGAGAGAAAACACAACGTATCCGTGGACCAAACTTCATCACTGCCGTGAGCGAGAGTGGGACCGAGCAGAATGACCCGCTGGAGGTCCAGCTCAGCCCACATTGATCCACGCCGCACAGTAAAACCTCTTCTGCCCAGCACTGTCAATTGGTTTTGCAAATAAGGCAGTCTCCTCTGTGATGTCCAGTGAGTTGCACAGATAATTGGTCCCAGTTTAGTGGAGTAGCACAGTTACGCCCCACTTTTGTAACGGTTAGCTACACATGCAGCTGGCCCAGATGAAGTCACTGGTAATTTTGGTAGGGAATGTGCAATGGTACATGGTAAAATGTGTTTAATTTAGAAGAGATTGCTAGCCATAATGATTGCTAACTCAGATTTGAGCATAATGCTTAATAAACAAAGATTTATTTCAGATGTAGAACAGTATTTAAGTTTACTTGCTCCTTTCTAAATAAAACAGGCATGACAATCAATGCATATTCTTGAGTAAATCATGAGCTTCCCAGGTTTGAATGTATGAACCAGAACTGTGATGAAGGGAAAGATTTTTAGTGATTTAATACTTTCCTAACACTTAACAGACGTGGTGTATTGCAAATAAGTCCTATAAACTACTTTTATGGTGCTTTTTGTGCTTTTAGGAGCTTGTCTGTTGTGGTCTGCTTTTATTATGTGGAGCAGTCTGGGCTTTCTTCTACTGTATTTACACTAGTACTATTCAATAGTTTGGGGTCGGTAAGATTTTTTTCATTCATATATATATATATATATATATATATATATATATATATATATATATATATATATATATATATATATATATATCTCATCAGTCTCTTATGCTCACCAAGGCTGCATTTATTTGCTAAAAAACAAACAAAAACAATAAAAGGAAAACTGTAATATTGTGAATTTTTTTTTATTACAATTTAAAATAACTGTTTCAGATATCATTCTAATATGATGATTTTCTGCTCAAGAGACATTTCTTATTATTATCAATGTTGAAACAGTTGTGCTGCTTAATATTTTTGTCGAAAATTATACTTTTTTTCAGGATTCTTTGAGTAGAAAGTTCAAAAGAACAGCATTTATTTGAAATGGAAAACTTTTGTAGCATTATTATTGAAGTATTTACTGTCACAAAATGTAATGCATAGGCTAGACTTCTGACCGGTTGTGTAAGTACACTTTGTTTTAGGTTACTTGAAGGTGAGTAGATGATAACACAGTTCTGTCCCCTTTACAAAACACATTCATTTGACGGGTTTTCGACAACAAATAGAACCCTTGTGAACAAGTCGGCACTCGACGGCTCATGAATTTCAGATGAAATCATATTTACAGATCCCTCTCTGATAACACGGCATCAGGTCATTGTGGCGGCTCTCGGATCTTAGTTTGTTTTGCCACCAGCTTTTGTGATGTCATAATGTGTCATTTGCTCTCTTCACGGATCAACTGTGGCGTGTATTAGCGCTGATCAAAGCGTGCTGTGTGTGTATCGGTGTGTTTGAGGTGCAGCAGTGCAGTGGGAGTGTCTTACAGAGGCGAAGGGACACCCGGATTCCCCCCGGGAGATTAAGGCAGAGGACCGGCCTCCTTGCTGGGTGCAGACAGATTAGGAAGCGCCCGGCTCAGACACAGATCCCATCAAGTGTGGTGGTGACAGAGTGTGTACTTGTGTGTGTGTGTGTGTGTGTGTGTGTTTGCGTGAAGGGCTCTTGATCACGCCAACCGCTGTGTTACTTCCCCAGTTGCCTGTCATCATGCAGCCGGCACAATCGCAGAACTTCTGTCGAAGATGTGCTGAAGGTGCCATTAAAAATGCATGACTTTTTTTGATATCCCGTGCATTTTCCCAACAGGGTTTCCAGGAGGGCACCTCTTCCTCTCCAAACAATAGCAAAATCTCCATATAAGCGGTAATTAATTGTTTTGTTCTAGAATCAGGCGTCTCGATTTCTTTGAAGCCCAGCCGCTACGCTATTTGTTTGTCTATGTTTAAGCAGGGCACTATTTTTATTTCAATCCACCAGGTTATATTCAGAACAAATAGCTGTGTGTTTTTGTTTTTATGCATAATACACAAGAAACCGTAGCATTGACCCATGGCTGCTTTGTCCCAAATCCCTCATCCATCTGAGAATAGGAGATACCACACCGTTTGAGGATTTAGTCAGAAATAATCTACAGCACATTTAAGCGAAAACGAGGTACTTATCCCCCCCCGATGGGCTTCCACACCGTCCCTGTTTCCCGATTGAGAGCGTGCTGTGGTTACAGTTGAAGACGGCGGAGGCGTTCGGCTGCTGCTTCTCTTTCTCTCCATCTCTCTGTGCTTTTGAAACATGGCAGCGCTCTTCACATGAAAAGAGCTCTTCAAACTTAAACCGCTTTAAATGCTCTCCAGTCCTGCTGTAACTGCACATTATCGACTGCGGCTCTTTATTTACTCTCATTGACTCCCCAAAAGCACACAGACACATTTTTCTCCATTTGTGAAGTGCACTAACTGAGTTTCTTGGTTTTGCGGTGGGGGGCTTTTGCTCCCTTCAGGTCCTCCTGGGGAGTTTCTACATTAGAGTAATTACGACGTGATGGGGGTTCAAGTGGTTTTGGTTGGAACATAATGAATGCGTTCATATTTTTTTGCTCTTTTTACACTTCCTGATAAAGGCAGGACGCTTTTTTTGTGGCAAAGAGCAAAGGATATGTTTTAGGTGTTTAAATTATGCTTTTATCATTCTTGTGATGCTCCACTGAATAATGGGAAATATAGTTTGTGACACATGCTATAAAGTAGCTAAATGGGTGGTATGTATCTTTTTTTTATATATTATTTATGAGATTTACAGGGAGGGGGAAAAGGATAAATAAATACTTTTTACATTTATTTACACATTTTGTATGTAAGGGATGTAATAATAAAGTATAAAAAAAAACTCAGTTAATACATGAAAGTAAAGCACTAAACTGTACAAACATTGATGAACAAAGTTGTAGTCTTGTTGCACTGAAAATAACTCTCTTTTCTTCAATAGCCGTACACAAAATGCACAACAAACTATTTTTTTACAGTCAGCATTTACAATAGAAATGTAATTATGATGAATATCAGTTTGTTTCAACCATGATTTGTTGTCATCCTACAAACAGAACAATATCCTGTCAACAATATCTCTATCTGTGCTCAGATTTGCCAAGATACTAAAAGTCTAGATCTTAATATAAAACTTTTCATCAAATTGATCTGAACTGCTATCCACATTCATTTTCTAGCTCTATACTCTTATATACGTCAACAATTGTCTCATTCTATTTCTATCGTCTAATTTTAATTCTCCAAACGGATTTAATGAGAAACATCTGAGACAAAAAATAATATTTAGTTAAAAAGACCTTATGTTCCTGTGACATCACCTCGGCCGTGTGTTTTTTTATAATCTTTTTATAATGTTCATCAATAGCCATATAGATGTAGCCTGGAAATCCAGACCTAATTCTAAAAGATTAATGGTCTGGCATCGACTAATGAAAATCGGCCAGCTCGAGGGGCGGCACCAAGCATGCATTTGAAAATCTCACTGCACGCAATTGGATAACACTACGACCAATCACAACAAGCCCCATACGCTTAGCTACCAGCGGAGCTAACTGGTAGATTAGACTCTTACCGTATTCGGTCGGCAAAACAGCAAAAACGTCCTTCTTGCAAAGGAACGATTCGAGCGCCGTCTTCTGTTCCTGTTATAGATAAAAAGCCAAGTCTAACTCGTTCATTGTAGCGGCCGAAGCCGTTTCAAACAACTGGTGTTCATCCATAGCCATCTTGCAATGTTTACTAATGACTTCGACGTCAGCGCTGTCGTCATCTGTTTAGCTCGCCTCTGGCCCGCCTATATCAGATAACCCGATGTGATTGGTGCAGCTCAGATCGAGGGGCATATTTAATGAGCATCAGTACTCGACACCAGAGTAACTCGCTGAGCAAATTCAACTTGTGCTCTCGCGAGAACTCTGGATTACCAGGGTAATATAGATGAGTACTTACGGGAAATGTTGTGGCGTTAAAAAGCCTCCTCAAAAGTGGGTGTAGGATGTATTTCAAGATGAGTTGCACGTCTGCGTCCATTCTAGTATCTAACTCCCACTTTTCACTATCCAATCAATTCCTGATGGATAAAGTCATGTCCTACTCCTTTTTATTTTTTAAAAAAATTTTTATGTCTTGTTCTACCTAGAAATATGTCACATTATGGAAGGCAAATGTGTTGAAAATGCTGTTTCATGTTGACTTTAAATCAACCTTACTGTAGCTGAGAACTCATTTAAGTCTCCTGAGTTTTAAAAGGACATGTCTGAACTATTAACAAGCCTTTTGGTTGATGGTTCTGTCTGACCGAGTCACTTGAGGTTTCATACTTATAATAATGCACAACATACTGTATACTGGACCGTATACTCTTTCATGCCACCCCACATTCTTATCTGATGGTAAGGCAGGGCTTTTCCACTCTGAATGTTTAACAAAGCTCCGTCTCCCATAACGGCTCGACAGTCTAATCCCAGAGCTGTTTTTATCACACACACAAATGCATTCTGTTCCACACGCCCATAATCTCCATCTCTCCCACAGTCTTTTAGCCAGCGTTTATGGGCACGGACTCTGGCGAATACATTTCGCAGCTGTTTTGAAGTGTTTTTATTTGTTTGGGTTACGGCGGCCACATGAACTCTTACAATGAAACCGCTGTGTAAAACGGGAAAGGTCGGCGGCTGTGTGTGTGTGTGTGTGTGTGTGTGTGTGTGTGTGTGTGTGTGTGTGTGTGTGCCACGCAAAACTCTGTCCTTCGTCATGCTGTCTCTCTCGGTCTGTCTTTTGTTTCTCTCCCGGTCTCTTCCTCTCCAGGCCTCGAAGTTGTTTTCCTGCGATTGTCTACCCTCATGCTTTCCCTCCGTTCTGTCTGTCTCTCACTCGCTCGCTCATTCTCTCTCTCTCTATCCTGCTTTTAAGCGTGTGGTTCGGTCTGTTTGTCTATGAGGTGCGAAATGCAATTTGGCTTGTTAGATACAAAACGAGGGTCGAGAGGGCACATAGTTGCAAAACCAATTTGCCTTTTGTGTTTATGACCATAAAGTTCAAGTGTACCCCTTTAACAACTCAACAGCTCTAGTGCAAAGCCCTGCTGTCTGCTGCCCACGTAGGGAGCATGTCAACTCAAACAGAGTGACTGATTCAGCTCGGAATGTCAGAATTTCCAACTTCCTTCTTGGAGGAAGTGTCATAGAATGGCATTTTAAGTCAGATTTGTGTGGAAATTCGCAACTGATTTCATTGAGATGTGGGTATTTAAAAGTAGCATTTACCAGTTACATTTTATTATTGAGAGGACAAGTATGAAATATGAAACCTGAGTGTTTATATTTAAGTATTTACTTCAGTGAAATTTGTGGTACATTGCACAAAAAAACTACTGTTGGTAATGTCTATTTGTTTGTACATACAAATTTTTTTTTTTTAAGTTACATATACACTCCAAAACGTTGTAATGTATTTTTATGCATACCATTCAAGTTTGAGGACAGTAAGATATTTTTTGAAGGAAGTTAATCTTTTTCCCCTGCAAGTATACATTAAATTGATCAAATGTGTCCGTAAAGACATTTATAATGTTATATTTTAACTAAATGTTGTTCTTTTCATCAACCAAATCCATCAACCAGTCACCAAATCCTGAAAATGTTTCTTGAGCAGCAAATCAGCATATTATAATGATTTCTGAATGATTATGTGACACTGAAGACTGGAGTAATGATGCTGAAAATTCAGCTTCGCATCACAGGAATAAATTACATCTTAAAATATATTCAAATAGAAAACAGTTATTTTAAATTGTAATAATATTTCACAATATTACCATTTTTACTGTATTTTTAATCAAATAAATGCAGCTTTGGTGGGAATTAGAGATTATTATTTTTTAAAAAATTTTTTTTTACAGACTCCAAACCTTTGAATAGTGTATGTCTCATTCGAATCTGATTCTGATTACATTATTTAAAAATGTAAATGAAACATTCCACAAATGTTGCAGTTTAGTTTGGTTTTGCCTTTGCAGTAAAAACAAGCTATCCTGACATTTTTAGTGTGCAAAAAGAAAACCTAGCTGATAAAAAAAAAAAAAAAAAAAAAATTTTTATTTATTTTTGTTATATAAAATGAAAACATATTTGCAAATACAATGTAACTTTTCTCAAAGTTGCAGTATGCTACTGATAATTTATAGTACTTCAAAAATCCATAAACTGCACATATTTTAGTAAATTTTTGGAATTATAGGTGTGTTTTTTGGAACTTTTTTTTTTTTATGTTTTAATGCAACTATAAATGCAACCAAAATGCAATGTGGTGAATGTGTTGTAAAAGCATTCTGTACTTGCTGGGCCACTAGGTTTTGAAACAGAACTAACGTAGTGTGCAGACAGAGTCATTTATATTGTAAAATTAGCACCCGTGACAGAGCTAGCTTGCTGTCCCTGGAGATCTTCAGTCTCTCTCTGTTGATTTACTCTTCTAGCTAATGAGGAGGCGTGCCTGCGGCTCATTGGCGCGCGAGTCTCCACTGGAACTGTCTGTGTGGATCCGTGTTGGGTTCAGCTTACAGCAGAGGGTCTTCCCAGGACAGTTTTTGGGAGGATGTGTAGCCCACTCTACTCTGCGCACACATCCTGAGCGTCTTCTCATGTAGCAGTTTAATGACAGTGATCTCTGCCGAAAGGGACGCCCAGACAGGCTCGGTTATTCAAGCCAAAATCTGCTTCTCCACAGGCTGCTATCTCTGTGAACACCCTCTTCCTTTCTCTCTCTCTCTCTCCACAGTTGTCCTTTACTTTCTACTTTCCCCTCTACTTCCTGTAATTCTGCTCTGTTCTCCACTTCCTGTTTGTCTTGTTTTATATATTTATTTCAGAAATCTGCAGGATAAAGCTGTAGTCTCTGACATGGAGGTGCATCTTCTGTCTTTTAAGAGATGTGTGGTGAGGTTAACTCATTTATCTAGATTTTTTTGATTTGTGTATATATATATATATATATGTGTATATGTGTGTACCCCACATACAAATTAACACAAGTATTAGGACCTCTGAACAAAACCTTTCTTTACACGTGGTCAGTCTATTCTCACCAAAGTTATTTTCAGTGCAGACTTGCTGACTGAGCGGGTGAATGAAAAAACTAACCAAGAATAACACTACTTTTGTTTCCTTATTATTAGTTTTAATGGTCATTTCTGAAATAAAAGCATTGTCTCTTGGCACCAAAACAAGTTGCTCTTAAGTTTTTCAGCTCCTGCTGTTCTAGAACCAGCTTTTCCTTTCTCACTAATAAGTATGGGCTGGATTTGAGGAGAGGAACTGGACAGCATTTCTCCAGTCCAGCAATCACACTTCCCTAGCAGTGAGTTAAAATATTACAGACATCATGCTAAGCTGGTCAGGGGTGTTTCTTCTGAGGAGGCAAGGCAGACAGTGTCTCCTCAAAAAACAAAAAAGATAAAATAATCCCTATTACAAAAATAAAACAATGCAAATATTACAAATTGTGACATTTAAAGTATATAAATCACTTATTTTTCTAAAGTAACACTGTCCAACAGTGACACCAGTAAAGTTCGACCCCGAGCCCATTGACTTTTAACAGAACGGTGGGTTTGGTGGGGGGGTAATTGAGAATAAATGGGGGAATTTCACATTAGAGGAGGCAAAGCCTCCATCGCGCTATGATTGGAAATGATCGGATATAATTGGTTGGTGTTATAATCCGGCCTCTTGTTTTCACGTTCACAAATCAGTCTGAATGAGCGTTATGCTGTTAAATGGAAAACTAATAAAGAGTAAATAACTCGGCCACTTACAGTAGATATCACTGCTTTGTCACGTCGAAATTAAACTTGAAATGGCCTGAAAACATGATGACTGTGGGGGCTTTTAGTGAGCGATCAGTTTGGTGAAATTAAAGATACATGACAGTGTTTACCGAGCTTGATGACTGATGATCCGAAAATAAGTTGACTATTCAAAAGAACATCAGTTCACAAATAAAATATAGGCCTGGTTTCACAGATTAAGCCAGGATTAGGCCTTAGTTCAATTAGGAAATTTAAGTATCTTTTATAAACGTGCCATAAAAATAAAAAATAAACATTACTGATGTGCATCTTGAGACAAAACAATGGCACTGACATATTTTAAGATATATCAGTGCAAGTTGTTTTCAGTTTAAACAGCTCAAACACATATTTTAGTCTGGGATTTGGCTTAAGCGTTATCTGTGAGACCGGGGGAGTTCTGCCTTCAGTTATTATTTTGGAAAAGATGTAAAAATGCTTAAACTTAAACTAAATTGATCAGATTTATAATAATAAATGTTATAGATATTATAAGATATAAATATTATATAACAATACAGGTTTTAATAAATAGGACATTAATTACATAATTAATGTGAGAACACAATTTGGTTTCTCTTTTTTGATGTAATGTTTATTTAACCAGGAAAATGTGCCAACATGAAGTGTAACTGGGCCAGAACACACTGCGCACCACTGCCTGTGTGCTTTCAGTCTTTTAGCCTCATTCTCCTGAACTTCAGCCCTCTTCTGTCCATCGTTTCTCTCATTTACTTTCTGCATGTCTCTAAGCTTCCTCTTTCTCTCGATGCCTGTTTTTCCTCTCCGCTTCGCGCTCTCTCTCGTTCCCCTTTGACACTGTGTGGGAGTGAGATTTGCAGGGTAGATTATAGAGTGTGTAATAGTGTGTGTCAGAGGCAGGGCTGCCACTGTAATTGGTGCCTTTACTCCACAGCTGTCTGAGCCCAGCAGCATCTGTTTCACTGATCACGCACATACATGATGCCCAACTGAGCATCTATTGCGTGCTTCGTGTTATTGATTTTCCGTAAGTGGAAGAATCTCAGCTATGTGTGTCACTGAAGTCTTAAGGATGGACAGCATCTGTGGCCACGCCATCGACTACCACAGTAAATAATTTTCACCCGGAAAAGTATTTACAGTAATGCACTTCCAGTGCCTAGCAGGCAAGCAAGGAGCAGCGCAGATAGTCGTTAAAATATGTCACCATTTATAACCCTTAAAGGGATAGTTCACCCGAGAATGAAAATTCTGTCATCATTTACTCACCCTCATGTCGTTCCAAACCCGTAAGACTTTCGTTCATCTTCGGAACACAAATGAAGATCTTTTTGATGAAATCTGAGAGCTTTCTGTCCCTCCATTGACAGCTACGCAACTACCACTTTGACACTATAAAAAGTTCATAAAGAGATCGTAAAACTAATCCATATGAATTGAGCAGTTCATCATTAAAAACAATCGATTGTGTTTTTGATCTTAATTTTGATATTGTAAGTTGGGATTTGATGAAACCGCTTAGAAAAATACATGGTAGTCCCAAAAGAGTCAACTGATTTCAAAAAGGAAATCAGCCATTCAAACTGATTAAAAAGATTAGACCAAAAAGGATTTCTTACATGGACAGCATTAGTATTCCAGCCCCCATCTGTCATTCAATCACTGATCATTTGAAATTGCTGTTAGCCCATCGAGCATGAGAAATTCGTGAAATTTGGCACGTTTCTTCAGAATATCCTCAAAATATGTTTTGTGAAGTTTAGACTTTGTGCTCACAAGACATAGGCCAATTCATAAATTTGGGCCTCAACCCAAAAATATATTGACCCATATCTGCTAAACGCCTAAATCAAAATTCCTTTGATAACTTTTTATCAGGAGCATCTTGAGATGGTGCTTCACAAATTTAATGCGAATCAGACAAGTTAAAAAAAAGTAGGTTATCCAAGAAGATCAAGATGGCAGAGACGCTTTCTTGCAGAAATTGATATGTAAAAGAAAAGTCAGATTATAGCCAAATAATGACTCTCAAATCTCATTCACACATTTCTGCATGTGCAAACTGTCATTTTTGTCACGTTTTGACACAATGAATGATATTTTTTATCAGAATTTTCAGCAATTAATGACTTATATTTTGGTCAGTTCCACACATAAAACACAAAATAATCGGTTTGGACTACTTTATGGTGCTTTTTGCCCTTTTTGGAGACTGACAGCCCCTGCCTTCACTGCATGCTGACATTGTATGTAAAAGAGCAGCATTAATGAAGAAAGTCAGTCATACAGGTTTGAACATTTGAAATTCATCCATTTGTTTTGTGAACCAAAGGATTCATGTGTTCATAATACTTTAAAAAAATTTGAGCTTCACATTACTGCTTTTACAAACTGAGGAAATATTTCCAGTATCTGACAGATATGCTGCTGATAAAGCTTAAATCGTATTTATCCTCAAATATTGCTAATAACCGTAGACTATAGATAAATTGGTTATTTGGATATTCTACAAAAACAATATCTTGTGTGTGTGCACATCTTTTGAAATCAAAACGTTTAGCTGCTGAATGCAAATGTGACCAGACATCTGCTGGAAGTATTTGTGCATAAATGAATGTCTCTTTTCCTCATGTCTTGATCACCTCACGTTGAGATGAGTGATTGCTTATTCTTCCCCAGTAAAGCCCCAAAATTGTCTTCTGCTCCCATTTTGCAGTTCTGATACGATTGCGTTGCAATGTGTTTCTCTATAATTGAATCTCTTTTGATTTATGATGATGCTGCCAGGGTCTCGTGGCGCACTGTAGGTTGTGGTAATAAAAGAAGATTTTTTTTTTTTTTAATGGAGGGTGTTTGTGGTGCAATAACAGCCGTTTCCCAGTAATTGAGAGTTTTCGCGGATCAAATATGTTCTCTTGTTTCTCTGCCATGTTGTTTGCCTTCGTTGTCAAACCTGTTTTGCCACATTGATGGGGTTGAGGTGAGATGTCAGCCATGGTACGGGAACTCACCCGCCACCCCTGTCACTGTGTATATTGCCTCGGGCATTTAGATACTGTACTGAGGGTCGAGGTAAACAGTTCAGGGTTTCGGATTCCTTTTTTTGAATGAGACGGAGAGAGGACTCTGGATGGGCCACAACTACAGCAAGATAACAGCATTAGTGTGTGTGTGTGTGGGTCTTTCCTTCAGGGCTAGATCTGTAAAAAGTTGAGCTCAGGTGAGGACTAGCATTGCATGTTGTTTAGGGTAAAGAGAAACCTGCATGGAAAAAGATAGAACCGAACTCATTAGTCGTGCACTCAGATTTGTTTTTTTTGTTTTGTTTTTTGCTGCTTGTTTAGTTTACTCAAACAAATGAGCTAATGCAACACAATTGAAATGCGAAATGGAAGTTTTCTTAATCTGTTTGTATTAGGAGTACATAATATGCAAATGTTTTTTGCATTAACTGAAACTGGGAGACTTTAGAAGACTTTCTTGAGGACGGTACATTGGAAAAAAATTTTTTTCTTAAAGTATATAAATCACTTGTTTTTCTAAAGTAACACTGTCCAACAGTGACACCAGTAAAGTTCGACCCCGAGCCCATTGACTTTTAACAGAACGGTGGGTTTGGTGGGGGGGTAATTGAGAATAAATGGGGGAATTTCACATTAGCTCATTCCTTTGAATTTTCTTAAAGGAATGAATACTTTTATTCAGCATGGATGCATTATTTTGATCAAAAGTCACAGTGTAGACATTATTAGTAATAAAGATTTCTATTTAAAATAAATGCAGTTCTTTTGAATGGTTACACTTTTGATTGTACACCTTATACATTCTGCTAACTATGCAACTACATGTAAACTTACTTTCATTAGAGTATTAATATACTGTACTAGACTGTTAGGTTAGAGTTCAGGTTAGTAAAATAAGTTGACATACTTGCAAAGTTACTTGGGAGTCAAAATAGTGTTAGCAGATAATAAGCAGATAGTCTAGGGCCCTTTCACACCTACCTTGTTTGGTCCGGATTTTCAGACTTTTCAGTTTGGGCCGAATCAAAATTACAGGTGTGAAACCTCCCCAAGAAGAATATTTATGTGTAATGACATAATAATAAAAGTATAGTGGCAACGATATGTGTCTGTTCATTCATTCTTGTCAAAGATAACCGCCGTCAGACGCAGGTCCGTTTACAAATCAATCAATGTCAAGATGCAGCCCATATAGATGATGACGACAGGACGCAAGTACGTCATGGAAGTTCTTTAGTGCGCTCGCATAATTCCAATGTGAAACCAAACCAAAACTAACCGAATGTATACAAAGTATTAAAACATGAACTTTGGTTCGGACCTGGGTGCGGACTTTCAGGTGTGAAAACGGCCATTAATTACTGGTTGTTGACGTAGTTGCTTAGTAGAAGATATTTAGCATGTCCAAAGTGGACTATTGAAATAAAGTGTTTCCCTCTGAAGTTTCTATTCATCAAGAAATCCTGAATTTTTTTTTAACTATCAACATTGATAATAATAATAATAATAATAACTAGATGTACCGCATGGCGGTACAAAATATGACCGCCGCTCAGGCCTGCACTGGCTTTCCACAAAAATAAATGACGTGGAGCAATTTGGCTGTATTGCGTGTTTATGTATATACCTAAAAAAAGTAGTTGTGTGTGTTTGTGTATGTGTGTGTCTGTGTGTGTGTGTGTCTGTGCGTGTATGTATGCGTGCGTACATGTGTGTGCGCGTGTGTGTGTTTGTGTGTGTGTGTCTGTGCATGTGGATTTGAATGTGTGTGTATGGGTGTGTGTCTGTGCGTGTGGATGTCAGTGTGTGTGCATGCTTGCGTTTGTTTGTATTCCTGCATGTGTGTGTGATAGTATCATCCTAAACCAGCAACCCTTCGCTCAACAGCACCATCTACAGGCCGATGAGTGTACAGTCACTAAATGTGCAGATAAATGAATTTATTTTATACCCCCCCATGGATGAAATTCTACGAAACTTAGCATACCCCCAGAGGATGTCAAGTTAATCATACACATGAAATATGGTGCAGTTCTGAACATCTCAACTGAAGATAGGGGCGATTAAAGCAGAATAATATTGCATTTTCATTTTTTATGGGAGGGGCGCAAATCACAAATGAGTGATTATGGGCTAGGTTGATGTGGGCCCTTAAGACCAACATACCATAAAAATGTCTTCATCCTCGGTGCCACGGTTCAAGTAGTTATTTAGGAAAAACTGCATTTTTTGGGTTTGGGGGGGCCCAGCGCGGGGGGGGAGTGGCCCCCGGGGACCAAACGAAATTTTTCAGTAAAAGTCTAGTGGGGCTACATGCCCACCAAATTTCATGTTCCCCGGTGTTTCGGTGTCCCTGGTATCGTTGACGAAAAATTCAGTAGATGACAAAAAAAAAAAAAAAAAAAAAACTTTGACAATCCCTATATGACCGCTTTCGCTAGCTACGCTAGCGGCGGTCATAATAATAATAATAAATGTTTCTAGAGCACCAGATGTATCACTGTATTGTTGGTGAGCATAAGAAACTTACAGACCCCAAACATTTGAACAGTAGTGTGTATTTGAACCTAATTTAACGTAGTCAATAATAATAGTTATTAATAGTCAATAATAAAAAGTTGTATTAGCTCAATAATATTAAGTAGATTCCAGTATGTTCAAGTCTGTGTTCATGAGGAAACTTAAAGACCGTTAAGTGTTCAATGTTAAACTACAGTACGTGTAGAAACAGTTTGTGGAGGTCGTGTTAAAATGATTGTGGTGAAGAAGAGTTTGTGCTTCGGTTGTGGGTGGATGTTGCATGCAAGTGTTCTATGATTGTTTGACGGAGGAGGAGCCAATGGCCGTATGCTGACTGGGTGATCTATAGAGAACTAATTAATCTTATATAGTTAAAACTAATAGGACATGTTTGCATGCAAATGCAATGAACATGCTGTTCTTATTGAACATGCACAGCTATTGTTGATCAAATTAAACCTAATAAAGCATAGATATAGCAGAGCACGGCCTAACCACATGCTCTGCTTTTCAGCAGGATGGTAACCACAACAAGTTTAGACCTCACATGTTATATAAGGGTTGGGTCTATATGATACTCATTTCTAACATGTGAAACTACTATCCACAACTGGGTCAAGTTAAACCAAATTATATGATATAGCGTGTGCTTGCTAAATCTCTAAACTTTGGTGCCGTTTGTCCCACACAGTTTTTGCTACAGACATGATTGATATCTTAAATCATGCATTTTATTGAGGAGAAGTGTGCTGGCACTTTTCTAAGCAATAAAACGGAAGATTTTTGCCTTGCGAACAATAAAAGTGAAAAAAAATCCCATAAGTTCACCCGAATCATATTTACAGACCAGAATATCATAGAGACCTGAGGGTGGACTTGCCTAGTAACCACCCTAGCAACCACCCAGAACTCCTTTTGAACATGCAAAGCACACATTTTGATCCTAGTTGCCACACGTTCTCCTGGATTAATCTTTATTTTTCAAAGGACTATTGTGTTTCATACTTCACACAGTTGCCTAATTTATTCTTTTTTTTAGCTCCATTTTCTGCTGTTTTTCTCCTACTGCTCAAATTTGCTACAACACATCAATTATTCATATATTCAATTCATAGTCAATTAACGTATCCCAACTGCTGTGACGAAGCGTTCCGAAGAGGACACTTTAATATCGCATGTGAGGTGCAGGGAAACTTATTTCTCGTCTGCATAGCCTCGGGGGCTTCTGGGTATGAAACGCAAACGAAGCGTCCTCGGGAATGCGGCAAAGACTTATTATTCCACTCAGAGCGCCATAAAAGAGCTGGATATTTGGCTCGTCATGTAAAAAGGAAACTCTGCAGCAGAAAGAGGTCATCGGTCATGTTCAGCCACAGTAGAGCCATTCAGGCCATGACGAGAGCCGTCCAACACGCGGGGAGGTCACGGCGCTTCCGTTAACACACACACTGTCATCTTTATCAAGTCTTGCTTTGATATTGTAATAGGCATGCGATTCGCGCATTTAAGCAGCTTTCCGTGACTGGAACGTTCTGTGTTGGGAATGATGGAAAAAGTCAAGTTAGAGAGGGAGAGGGGGGAATGTGGAGAGGAGTTTGGGTGCCCTTGATTGTGAGAGGGACTCTTTTTGGGCAATGCCAGGCATGCAGCAGAAGAGATGGGCATGTGCATGCATGCTTTTTTTGCATTCTTGCTCTCACTCATTTATTCGCTTGTTCAACAGGACTATTATCGTTGACTAAAACGAAACATTTTTGTTACTTGAAACAAATGTTAAAGGTACACTATGTTAGCCTGGCAAGCCAGACCTACATCAAGATGTTAGGTCTGGCAACTCACCATAGACAGGGCTCAATCCGAGGGGCGGGATAAACGGCTGTCTTTCAAATTCCCTCTGCACGCAATAGGACAGCGCTTCAACCAACCAGAGCGTTTTCCCATCAGCGGAGCTAACGTCAGTTGATAGATTCAACTTTTGAATCTGGCCGGCAAAACTACGAACACATCTTCCTTTTTAAGAATGACTTAAGTGCCGTTCTTTGCTCTTTTCTCAAAGAAAAACTTAACTCCAAGTCCTCCAGAGTCGCGGCCAAAGACGATTCGAAAGACTATTCTCCAGCTGCAGCTCTTCTTTGTTTTCAAGTAGCAGGGAACCGTCGCAACTCTGTCGTCATTATGTTAAGCCCGCCCCGCCTACTCTATACACGACGTGATTGGCCTGACCCAATTTAGGTTTTTCCAGCACGAAAGTTAACGGAGAGTTGCTAGACTACCCTGGCGGCAAAATACATTTTGCTGCCGCTAGGGTGAGTCTAGATTTCTAGGCTAACACTATGTAACTTTTGGCCCACTAGCGGTTAAAGAACAAAACTGCATGCATTTTGCGGAAGAACGTTGTTTTGGTTGTGCTTCGGCTCTGCGCGACTGCAGATGAATATGAATATCCTACTGCTCATAAAACATTCACTTCTAGGCTTAAGAGATAGAACCAGTTTAGAAGGAAAGGATCTAAAGATGACTAGACGTTACTGTAGCTAAACCCAATAATAGATACGGTACTTCCTTGAAAATAAGTTCCCACACAGCGCTATCAAAGCATAATGAAATTATGGTTAGATAATGCTTTACAATGAACTCTGTTAGGGAACTACATATGGCTGTTTATCTGTTCAATAAAATACCTTACTCACCTGTTGAGTAATAAAAACACCATCATCTCCACGTTGCATTTACAGCATTTCAGATCCCTCAGTTCCTGCCTGAAAATGCCAATGTTGATTCTTGTTTTATTACGAGATTTGTTGCGTTCTCTTTTTCCAGCAGACTCTTCTTTGTTCGACGTTTGTTTAAACTGGTGATTCCCCGGAGATTGGAGATTTAGCTGATCCATGTCAACCTTTCTCGCTGGTTGTGACGACTAACCTCTGCCTCTCCCACACTAGACACATGTCAAAGTAGCCGGAACTTTTCTCTATTTATGGATATGAAGAGACACACACGGGCGAGTGATGCGTGTACACAACTTCCCCCAAAGAATTCCCGTCAGGTCTAAAATATAAACACTTATAAATTGGCTTACCGTATGAATGCAGAAGAAAGATTAATGATGTATTGACATTATTTAAATTGAGTTAATTTTGAATAATAAAAAATGACATGGTGTACCTCTCTAAATGAATTAAAATGTAAAAAATAAATAAATCAAAAATCAAAAAAAAAGGAAACTATTTCAGCTAGTTGCCATGGTTGCCAACATTTCTCATTTTCATTTAGTTTAAGTTGAAGTACTAAAATAACTAATATGAAAACTAAAACAAATTAAATTAAAATTAAATTATTTTGACGTATTAAAAAAACTAACAAAAATATGAACTAAAATTAAAGTAAAAAAATTTAATCTAATTCGAATGAACAAACTATAATAGTTGGTTTCACTTTATTTTGATGGCCCTTTTAACACATTCTGTTGTCTATAAGTAATGTTGCACATACATGTTTATAACAGTTACATAACATAACAGTCTATCACTTTAATTACACCTTTGCTCTGTCTTTTCCACTCAGTGATTGTATCTGGTGCTGGTCCTCTGTGTGGGTTTTTCTGTGCGAGTTAGTGTTGATGTTTTGTTTTGAATTCAACCACAGGTTCTGCAGAATGCACGAGGTGTGAATGCGCTACTTTTATGAGTCATGTGGCATTGCCAGGCAAACCACAAGGTTCACAACTTGCTGAAGAGGTCTTTATTTTAATCTACAAGGAAGATGTGTCCGGCCAAGTCTGGGTTCTCATCCTGTTCTTTTTATCTGTTGTGAATTTCCCCTGTTTTTATTATTAGTTATTTTTCAAAAATTGGTGTTCTTAAAGATATAGTTCACCCAAAAATGAAAATATGTGTTTGTTTGTTTGTGTGCTTGTTTGTTTTTCTCTCTCTTTTATTTTTTCATTTGCTGGCCAATAATTTCAATGGCATGTCAGCCATCTGTCTTTTGATTTTTGATTTTTCTTTTTCTTATTTTGTCTTTTGAATTTGATGGTGAATTTGGCTTTGGCAAATTAAAAACCAAATAAAAACATGTTTACATTTTTATTTATTTTTATTTACCCTCGTGTCATTCCAGACCTGATGTTTTTGCTGATATTGTTCTGTGGACAGGAGAAATTTGGAAGATTCTTCCCTCAATACAACAACAGTTCCATGTCTTTAAATCTCCAAAATGGATGAAAAAGTGGCATAAACATTGTCCATATGACTTGTGCACAATTTTTTCAAGTCTTCCTAACTAAGCCTTTAAATAGCTTTGTGTGACAAGAAAACCAATATTTATTTATTTATTCAATTATTAAACAAACCAGCAATGCCAATATCATGGTTCAATTCCTCAAAAATGCATGAACTTATCAAATGTGTTCTGTGTATAAAAGTGTCTGCCAAATGCATAAATGTAAATGCAAATTAACTTTCCCTTCACTTCTGCTGTCAAATATCGTCGCTCATTCAGAATATTTGGAATGTATATTTTCCGAAGATTTCTGTGCTAGATATTTCCGAGCATTTCTGACATTTCGGCCTCACACAAATCTATTGCATGACTTTAGAAGTCACATGAACTAGGCTACTTTTATTATGTTTTACACTGTTTTCTTTGGAGGATTTGCTCACTCTCATATAGAAAAGCTTTATGTAAAAAAACAAAACAAAAAAAAACACGTGTTAAAAATATCAGCATATGGGTGCATATCAGCATACGGACTAACATGAGGGTGAGTAAATGATGACGGAATTTTTATTTTAGGTAACCTAACCCTTTAATCAGAGCATTACCAACTCATTAGATCACTTGTATCAGGATGAACCCTTAACGCTCTGCATTCATGTTGCTTGTTTGCTCTAGCCATTGGCCTCTCTTTCATTTTTAAACACCGTCCACAGTGTGTGACATGCATCCCATGGGTGGCTATCTGAAAAAAATTGATTATTGCTTTCAGGCATCCCTAAGAGCTTTGCCCTCTCTTCTGGAATATTAACACTCTGGATATGTATTGATGTCTGATCCGGTATGGATGTGCATGTGTGTGTGTGCGTGTGTCTGGTTGAGTGTGTGTGCTCTCTATTCACCGCCTGTCCTTGTGTGCCAGTGCGTATTTGGACATGAAGAGCCGTTTAGAGTCCTCCTAACAAATCAGCATTGTTCTGTTGTGAGCCCAGTCCTTGGCTTCAGGAGTGTAAACAGACAACTGTTGGGCGCTGCGCTTCCTGCCAAAACTTCTTATGTGAACATACGCTCCGAGCCCATTCCTCCAAACACGGCCCTCCGCAGTCGGAAACGCGCGGCTATTTCTAATTCCGTACCATTGTCAAGAGAAACGTTTTATACGGAAGCAATTGTAATTAAATGAGAGCCAATTCTCACATCGCATTGCTCTCGTGTTTCTTTGCATCTTCTCCATCCTCTCCTCCCCCTCACTTCATTATTTCAGGGATGCGTCCATTTTTGTTCCACCTGCCAATAATGGTTTCCACCCACCGGCGCGCAGATTTCCCCCCAATTACTGCATGTCACCCTTTCACCCCTCAGCCCCCTCCCTCCCGGTCCATTCATTACGCTCGCTGTCGCTCAGTCTGCATCAAGTCTCTCTCTCCCTCTTTCTCTGGTCACTCTGTCCGTCTTCTTCCCGTCTTTGTGTGCTGGATTAATATTTTATGAGCTCCTTGATGACGGGTGTTCACTGCTGGGCAAACAGCCCCAGCTGAGCCCCCCCAGTCTCCCCGCATGCCTGCTCATCAGTAAACCCTCAGGGGAGCCCTTCTCTCTCAACTCTCTCCCCTTCACTGACTCCCTCTCTCTTTCTATCGCTTTCTTCTCCGGCTCCAACTAAATACAATGAGCCGTCATCATTTCTTTGCTGCGTCAAGGAGATTTTGTGCTTTTGTGTGAGGCAGGGTTATTATAGTTAACTAAAACCATTAAAAAAAAAAAACATTTCTGTTACTTGAAATAAACTTTAACTGAAATAAAGTAAAATATATAAACATTTACAGCATTTTTTCATTTTGTTTAACTTGATGCACTAACATAACTAAAACTGACAAATAAAATAAAAATGACAAAAACACAACAAAATGACTCCATCTGAAGAGTAGACCCTTACATTGAAATATATGCTGTTGTTTCTTGGATTCGTCCGCACTTATCTGAACCATAGGAGATGAAAGATAAGTATTGCCTTTCATTTTGTTCATGTTTACAATACCAGTCCTTTTGCATTTAATTTAACCCTTTCCTCTCTGGTGCATTGATTGCAAAAACAAGTTTAGAACATGATTCTTGAGTGTTTTACCTTTCAAATGATGCATATAGTTTATGATAATCAGTTGAATATTTGTTATTAAACAAAGGTAATAAAAGTATAGACACGCCCCCTCGGGCCGATGCTAGTTAACTGGTTAACTAAAATTAAATTAAAAACAGAAAACATAAAAATAAAAACTAATTAAAAATATTAATATTATAGTCAATAGTATCGTATAATAGTATAATAATCTTAATGATACTAAAATAAAGGCACGTTCACACCAACAACGATTACTATAAAGTTAACCATAACGATAACTATATTAGTGTTCACACCAATGCACAATATCGATCTGTTTATTGTAAGCGCACGTTGCAGTTTCGTCTTCTGCTGCTTTAAATGCTTAAGCTCGTTAAAGCAGGATTGATTCTGATTGGCTATAATTCATCAGCTAGAAAAATTAAAATCGTTCTGAAAGTGATTCCAACAATATTGTTCCTCTGTGCCATTACCGTAATAGTTGTGGTGTGATCTCTGCTATTCTTTTATACTTAGAACAATTTTTAGAACTATACCTTTATCGTTATCTTTATAGTTATCATCCTGGGTGTGAACGGGCCTTAACATGGTTTGGATTCACATCTGGATCCGGTTACATAAACTTGCTAAAAATCACATTGTGTTCAAGACTGATATTAACTTCAAGTCAATTACATAAAAAGATGAATTGGTCTAATTTGATTGCCAAAAGTAAGACTGATTAGCTGTAACTACTATAATTGCTAGTTGGTCAGATTAGTTCTTAAGACATACAGTAGTCTTATGTTTATGCATCTGGCCTTAACTGGTCATAACATTTTTGAACATTTGAATCTGAAAAGTAAGACTGATTGCCCCTTGGCCAAACTTCTAGTTGATCAAACTATTTCTTAAGACAGCAGCTGGCTGATGATTTCTCCTAGACGAAAAAAGATACTGAAGCGATTTGCAGAAAGGTGCAAGTGTGTATGTTGGCACTGATGATTTTCCCACTGGTGTATTTAAAATGCATCTCTTTTTAAATGCGCTTGTAGGTTGACACCGTGGGAAATGTCACAGCCGGGTGACATTTGACAAATGAAGCCCAGCGGATGGCGAAGAATCTATTAAAGGCGGTGCGTTTGAGAGATCTGCATTCGTTTTCAATTGGTATTGTGTGAACCCGACAGTATCCGTGTCAAAACCTGGTGCAACAGAAACACACGGGTGTCAAACCCCATCTGCTCTCTCCAGCTGCGGCGCGGAGAGGCGTGCCCCCCCCCCCCCCCACTAACACCCCCACTAACACCCCAAATGCAGCACGCTTCACTTCATGCCCCAATGTGAGCATTAAATATTGACTGCAGGCTTAAGTGATAATTTAGGGTGGATTAAACTTTGGTTCATTTTGACCCTCTATTACATGTTGCTTAACTAAAGTAAAGTAAAAAAATTATAATTTATAAACTATTTATTTATAAATTAAAATAAACTTTAATTACATTGGCATTGTTTGCAGCTTATCTTAAAACACTAGTAGAAATGTTATTATGAAATATACCAATGTTCCATATGTTTTCACATATGTACAGACCCCTAATTTTACATATTGCTTTCTAAATAATATTTGTAATATATATTAAGTGTTTAACTAAATATGTTGTTAAATAAACAATATTTTGAAAAAAAGTTGAGAGGTTCTCAAGTTTTGATAAAGCAGATTTGTATTCATTAAGATGATTCCTAATTTGCATACTTTAAGTTTCATTTCCATTAATGGTGCTGTTAATGATTTCATTTTAGCCCTTTTGCTAACTTCCTTCAAATGACATGTCACGGTCAGCCAGCCCTGTGTCAGCAAATCAGATCGATTGACAGGCACTGTGATTGATTGCATTTCTAATTGGCTAAATATCACTCATTATCCTAATCATTTCTGTGATATCTGTCAGATAATAAGGAAATGTGATGTATGTAAAGAGCACCTTTAATGAAAAGGAAAAACTGCTAATATGAAAAGAAAATGTTTAGTCTTGTCTGTTCACCTGAAGTGCCTCTCCGTAAGGACAAGCCCCGCCCACTCCCCAAGCGCTTCATTGAAACTGTTTCATGACGTGCCTGTAAAACCCCGCCCCCTCTCCCTCAGAGCCGCTTTGCGCTGCTCGCTCGAGTCTGAGATCTTCCACAACAATGTGGCACACGCATAATGGGATTTACCGGGTTCACTTTCAAACGCTTTTGTTGTTGTTTTAAAAATTAAAGAGAGTTTCGCTTTGCCTTCCAAGGGGATGAAACGCAGTGCCGGTGAATGAAGTGAGTAAAATAGTTCGCTGGAAAACTTTTCAGCGTTTATGCGTTTTTTGGATTGTGAGCGCTGAATTTGTTATCTGTACATGCTCTAAAAAACATATTTCACCTTTTGCTCTTTAAAGATTAAAATAAGTGCATTTCAGTTAAAAATTGCATTGTTTTGGGTGAAATGTTTAGGGTTTATGTAATGTTACATTGAATGCCAATGAATATAAGTTCTTATGATCTTGGGTTCATTAAATTATTAAGTATAGTGATTGGGAATTATGTATTGTTTCCTTTTCCCGTACCTGTACCTATTTCATAACTTGCCATCAGAGCACTGAATATAATGCATCTTTGTTCAGTTCGTTGTCCAGCATATTCTGTTTATTTTATAACCTTTCAGGAGCTTCACTGCACTCTGGGACAGACCCCTGAGAGTATTCATTGATTTTTTGCTCTTGCATTCTATTTCAAGCTCTACAAGCTTCACTTTGATAGGGGAAAAAACAACAACAAAAGAAACATGAAAAGCAAAAAGGTTTTCATCTTTATTTAAATGTCTGCCATTGAAATGTAGTTGATGTAGTGAGAATTATCTAAATTGCTTTTGTTCTGTAATGCGTTTAGTTTTTCTTTAATGCTTTTTCATTCAGCTGTTTGCAAAACTTTACTGGGACTGATTTCGTCTGTCATTGTAGATGAATAACATCACACAAATGCCAATGCATTTGAAACAACATCATCAGACAGCTGTGTTGGCAGCCTATTCTCAAGACTCCAATTAGTCTAAGGTGACTAGTCAAAGACCTACAAATGCCACGATAACCTGTTGTGGAGTGGATCTAATGTATTCAGGCTTAATTGGAAGATAACTAGATGTTTAATCACACATTTACTCAGTGGTTTTCCAGTCTCTGTATCAGCAGCTTGTGGTTATTGTACTATTCCTCCGGGAGGTGTGGCGTACCACTTTAGGAGTGGCGATTTGGATTGTGTCTTTTCAGCGGCCGTACCAAGTTTCGTGAAACCTGAACATCCCTTTTCACCCTCTCTTTCTTTTTTCACTCGCTCCCCCCGTTGTTATGACTCCATTGTCTCCTTTCTAAATGCCTCCTCCCTTTTAGTCCCTGAGGAGTGGTGGGTTTTCACCTTGTGTTCAGCATATGGGGGGCGTAATTAGCTGCTCGTGTTGACATTCTTTTATTGTATCGTGCAGCCGGTACCCACAAACAAGTTTTTCCTCCCTTTAGTCTCTAATTTGAAATTACACTCCTGCGTATTTGCATTTTCTTTCCCGCTTCAAAGACGGCCCTTATCTTGTAAAATGTTTGGCTTGTAAACGCTTTGGGGAACCTTCATTCAGAGTCGTTATTACGCTCCCCAAGCTGGGCAGACAAAACATACAGCTGTGTTTTTTGTTGTTGTTGTTGTTGTTTTCAGCCTCTAAAACAGCTATTAAATAGGGTGTGTAATGTAAGAAGTAGCCCGTGAATTTAGTGGCAGCTCCCTTCCTGTCGGTTTCACTGGAGTGAGTGTGTTTATCTGCCCCCATCAAATAATTAATGTTGCATTTTTATGCACGCAGATGCTTGTCAAGGTGGTGATGAAAGCAGTGTGGGCCGCTCGCGAGTGAGAGTGGCGGTGTGAAAATGAGAGCCGAAGGTGAAACCTAATAATCATCATCATACGGTTGATGGTTCCAGAACTGTTTTTAAAATTCACAGAGAGTAGACACTTCTCACACTCATCCAGCTTATGAATATAGATGTGCACCTCTCTAACCTGCCAGAACTGTTGAATTCAATCAGCGTAAAATTGAAACGGCTCTTTTTTTTAAAAGGTTTACTATGATTACCTGTAGGTTGCTTTCCAAAGAGCTACTCTGTGTCATTTTCCTGTAGTTTCACAGACTTTGCTTGTGATAAAAGCTTGCTTGAGCATCATTATATCTCCCATTGTGGCCATTATGGCTCATTACCATCAAAATAAGATGTCATCATATTTGTTTGTTCAGAGAGGTGATAATTACAGGGAGCCGGAGATGATTGGTTGCCTGGTTCATTTATTCCGACCGCAGCCGTGTTTTCTCCACCAGAAATTCCTACAGGACCTGAACACACCCTGCTAACCTCTTGCTCTTCTTGCCGAAACGCCCTGATGATATCAGATATCTAGCAGCGTGCATGAAATATGCGCGAAATATTCATGAGCTCAGTTGGAGAGTATAAAGAAGCGATGTAGAGTGGAGGCTTTGCTGGAAACAGGACGGATTGCAACAGAGATACAAGGATAGTTGAGTTGACACGGCGGGAGGGAGAAAAGATTGAGTAAATATGATACGGCGAGTCTCTTCTATAAAATATTAGGAGTCTGAGTTGCATACAACCGTCAGCGATGAAATATGCACGAGGTTACATTACTAATCGCCGTATTTTATCACACTCCCGCTTTCTGTTCTTCAAACAGCTAGATGCTTTCTCTGTTGTTTTTTGCCTATCTCTCTCTTTTTTTTCAATTTTCCCCACCTTCTCTTTCTCTCTTTCCATATTTCCCAAAGTATCACCCCCTCCTGCTTGGGTGTAGTATGGAAATGAGAACTTGCCCACCCTCCCTCCGCACAGAGGTGGTGATTAACCACTGCACACCCCAGGCACACACACTCTCTCTCTCTCTCTCTCTCTCTCTCTCTCTCTCTCTCTCTCTCTCTCTCTCTCTCTCTCTCTCTCTCTCTCTCTCTCTCTCTCTCTCTCTCTCTCTCTCTCTCTCTCTCTCTCTCTCTCTCTCTCTCTCTCTCTCTCTCTCTCTCTCTCTCTCTCTCTCTCACATGCACACACACACACTTGGTGTGCTGACACTTTCATGCTTGGCATCAAAGAGACTTGTAAATCCCAGTCACTCTCACTCTCAGTACGCATTCAAAGACCCAACTCTGTAATAATCAGTGCGTCTTAGAGATGTGCCCTTCTCCACGAGACATGATACGTGTTGTGAGATGCTTTGTCTCGCACCAAATTTCCAGGTTTATTTCCACCCTGACACCTGCGTTAGCATGGCACAGTCTCACCTGCTGCGACGACCCCGTTGATCCGCGCCCGATCTGCTGTGTGCGACGACACATATGCAATCTTACCTTATGACAACTTATGAAAAAAAGTGACTGTAGTTAAGCAAAAATTGGTTGCTTTTTTAAAGGGGATGGATGAAAATGTAATAATTCTCGTGAGTCGTGAGTCGTTTTTTTTTTTGAGTTTCTTTTATGGTCCATGCGATGAAAGCCAACAGGCTCAAGTCTTGCCTATTTGTTAACATTAGTTCTCTACATTAGTTAACATATCCAATGAACAGCTGTTTTTTTAAAACTGATTAATAAATACTGAACTGATTATTGTTAATGTTAATTAATACATTAACTAACACTAATGATATTATGTTGTTAAATGTTTAATATTTATCTGCCATGTAATAGCCGGTGATGCTGATATGGCAATAAACTCAAATAATAATAATACTACTACTACATTAACTAACATTAACTAATGAGTGAGACAAAATCATGTTCCACAAAAGAAAGTAAGGCATACAGGTTTAGAACGAGTAAATGATGACAGAATTTTCATTTTTGGGTGAACTATCCCTTTAATTGAATTTACTGTCTGCTGGTTCTTGTATCGCTTTATGAATTTTGACGCTGTGCTTTTAAATGATCTGAGATGTTTTAACGAGACACGATGCATTTTGTGAGACACTTTGTGTCACATCTGATTTCCTGGTTGCTTTCCAGTGAAATCTCGCTGCCCCCACATGCTGTGACCGCTCAGCCGACCTACGCCCTCTTTGTGTGGCATGAACAGACGCGAATATGATGCAAACATCTTGTCTTAGAAGTTCACACCTTGAGAAAGTGATCCAATTAGGCTAAGCAAAAATGTCATGACTTGGTTATTTTATCAAGCTTTTGCTAGAAGGGCGTAATTAGCATTTCTGAATTTACATGCATCTGCTTGTACATGCAGAATTTTGCATTAAAGCTTGAAGCATGTAACCAAGTATTCAGATTTGCGGTGTAATTTGTAAAATTTTTGAAGTCATTTAAATGTCAATAGTGATCAATCAACATTTCTGAATGCTTTGGAGATGCATCCTTAATGTCTATAGTGTTTACGGCCACTTAAACCTAAAAATAGTAGCCAGACTATATTGTTCTGTCAGTTCAGACAGTGTGCTTTAAATTAGGAGAGACGTTTTTGTCTCCTGTCAAGCCTACTGAAGCGATTCCTTCCTCTGATAGTGCAAGCACACAGCATGGGTGGGGTTCGCATGTCTGTCTGTTGGCTCACCCCCATGGAGGAGTCTTGGACTTTGAAGCTCGTCTTTAACATACACAGAGGTTCACTTTTTTTATTTTTATGTGCCAGCTAGATGCTTTGTGTGATGTCCTTCAGTTTTTTGTGTTTTCATGTGTGGAAAGTGTCTGTCTGGAAGCATTGCGTGTACGTGTAAGCTTTGTGTCTGATATTGTGTTTTGCGTATTATGCACTCTGCAAAGAAATTAGACACACATGCACTCTATAATTACAACCGTGTCTGTTTCTGGGGGTAATGAGTGTTGAGTGAGCTTAGCAACCTAGCAAGTATGTGCTTTGTTTTAATATGCTGCTGTGCAGGAGAGGAAGTTTACAGAGATTGGGAACGCGCACACACACACACACAGACACACAGACACACACACACACACACACACAGACACACAGACACACAGACACACACACACACACACACACACACACACACAGAGAGAGAGAAGAGGATGGGCGGAACAAGCGCTTCCAGCCAGGGTCAAAGGTCAGCCTGCAATCGAAATGACTCTCCCCGAATTGGTTGCACCTTTCGGGAATGATAAACTCTGCTACCTTCTATTTAAAACATGTTTACATGTTGCAAAAGCTGTTATTAGCGATTATGCATGCAACATAATAGCTATTGGTCTGTTTTTTACAATGCAATGGTGCAAAACCAACCTCCATTTATTTTCACCCTTTGTCAAGTCCCAGTTCTTTTGTGTGTGCTTGTGTAAGGAAGAGCTCGCCTCCAATATATATCCCAAGCTCTTTTTCCATTCCTCCTCACAAAGGCAGTAGCTATTCCTCTTTCTTAGTGAATAGGGAATGTGTTCTCGCTCTCTCCCATGATGCCCCGAAACAGTTATTACCATTTAAGTAAAAAAAAAAGGAGTTGAATGCTGATGCTGCAAAAGCTCAACCTAATTCAAGCTGTGAAATTGCCTGTTTTGACAGTATAAGAGACCTCCTGCATTCTCATTTTTAGCACACTTTTGTTCTGTGTCATTCTCACCCTGTCTGCCTCTGTTAGGTGGATCTGTGTAGGAATGGTTGCACACTGGGTGGGATTCAATCGCTCGGTCTCTGTTTCGCTTCTGTTTGCCACTCTCAGTTAAATTTTCGGTGAGGATACGGTGGTGGTGGCACACCCTCTCTCCATTTAGACGCTCTAGGGCTGTGAATGCCTCAATGATTTATTCATTTAAGACTGACACATGTAGCATTTACATATTCTCATTTGAATATTAGTATGATATCCTTTTTTTTTTTTTTATCTTTATCATTTTAATCAAGTTTACTTGAGTTTATCAGGCTGTTTTCGCTACTGTACCTTTAAGACGGCTATGTATAAATGACCTCGGTTGTGATTTACAGGAGTTCCTGTTGCTCAAACAATAGAGCATGGTGTTAGCAATGGCATGGATTAGATTCCTAGGCAACACATCAACTAATTATAATGTATACCTAGAATGCTGTGTTAGGCCTGTGTGACACACTAGACTATTATCTTCAAACCGATTTTTACACCGTAGGAGACCACAGACATCAGGACAGTTTCAACTGATTATTAACATAATAATTCTCAGAACGCACACACTACACAATTCGGCCACAAACCTACTGATTGTAGTAACGATTTCACAGTGACACGAGATCTCACAGAAACTCGCGTGATCAAACGTGACTTCAGAAGAAAAACAAACATGAAGGACGATCAACGTCATCAGCTGGCTCTCCGCGTGTACTTCCTTTTTTGTAGCGAAAAACAAAAAAGAAATCTTGGCTGAGAAGACGCTAGAGTCTTTTTTTTTCAATCCTCCTCTTTCGTGATATGTTTGTGGCTGCCATGTTTCAGCTATAAAAGCATGCAACATCCGGTTGGTGGAGCTTGTTGCTCTCATTGGATATTGAAGGTATCACGTCAGAGGAAGCCCGAACAAGAGTCGGAAATATCGAACATGTTTGATATTTGCAATTTGGGATCGAGGAAGCTCCGACGCGATCGGGAATAGTTAAACAATCGTAATTGTTTAACTATTCGTTTAACTAACGACACTACAAAATTGAGTTTTTTTGGGACAAAAAGTTGGTTGCGACAAGCCTCAAATCTGGCCACGCCCCCTGATCATTAGGGGTGTAAATCGTGCCCAAAATCTCTTAATTTTCAAGTGGTTTGGCGAGCATAAGTCGGTTGTCATAAGTCAGTCACTTTGTTCACACTGTCATTCAATATTGAAAATGTATATAAATGTAAATATAGTTGTGACATCATAGCCATGATGAATTCTGCATTTAGAGGTAAATGTAAAAAGGTAAATTAATATGGCTTCATTGCAGTAGCGTACATGCTAATCGGTTTCGGACAACTGCAAAAACGAGCTAAAAGAGTTTTAAACTTGGCCGGTTATGTGCAGTTTTAGAAGAAAATAAATGACTTTAACATATGTATGACTTTTTGTATCATCTCTGGTTTGCCTAACATCAAAATGTGTCGGAGCCTATGCTGAACTTATTTTTTTAATAAAAGATCAAGGAAAATTAAAATTTTCATGGTTTGACCACTTAAAAAAGTGCTCTAGAATATTTTTTGCTGACTGCAGAATATCAAAAGCATGACAACTTATTATCAAAGTGTTTTTCCTCTCTGAAAGTCCAAGTCAGCATCATTTAGCTTTTCCAGATCCTGTTGTGCAAGACCTTAACGAAACAGGTCATGACTAAGGATAAGAAAAATCAGCTGGCGGTCTGTAGGCTTTCTGAGCTCGTTTCTTTTGATCATGTTCATTAAACGTGGATAGCATGAGTCCTTAAGCTAGGTAGACAAGAGACACCGTACAAAGCGATGTTCAGCTTTCAGCCTTCATAAACAAGGTGAGACATGAACGCATGAACTCTCCAATCAAAAGTCTAACTGAAAAGTGGCTAATCTCGCCAGCATGTCAAACTGTCCTTTTCTTACCCACCATTCCTTTGAAGGTGGAGATGAGGTAAAATGTTATGCATACTGATAGATTCCAGCTTCTCTGGAATTCCCCCCCTCCTTCACTCCTCTCCTTTGCTCTTTCTCTTCATCTCTCATATACTAGGCCCTCAAGACTTCTTGGCTGCTGTGATATGAATTAAAGATGAATCTTTCTTTTCCCTCTATAACTTTCTCAGATACTCTGTGTCCTCTGATACTTTTTCTCCTTCAAAAATGGAATCGTGTTTGGCGTACTTGCAGAAATTAGTCAAGCCTCTCTCTAGACTTGACTTGCAGGCAAGCCTAACTATTACTATTGCTGATATTTGGGGTTAGGGATTTGAACAAACTCCTAACCTTAAGTGTTACACCTCGGCATGCAACGTCTCTCAATGCTTGCCTTATAGACATGATGGCTCAAATTGTGTGGCTTGTTGAGGAAAGGTGTGCTGTGCAGTACAATTTAGTTTTAGAGGAGATTTGGTCACTTTTCAGCTGGTCAGGCTGGGAAAACCCACTTGCTGACTGGTTACACCAAGTTAAGCCAGCTACGACCACCTCAGATCAGACCAGAAAATCTGTATTTTTCACAAATAAAGAAATTGTAAAGAAAAAGGAAGTAAACACTGTAACCAACAGGGCACTCTGCAAATCTGGTTATTTTGTATGCACTGGGAATGCACTTGTATGCTCTTTATTTTTTCAAATAAACAAGGTAAATAAGCAGACACTGTCATTTTACATACAACAGACATTAGCCAGGTTTCCATTACAGATTTGCACAAAACTTTTACAATATTTTATAAATGTCGATAAAAAACTATTGCGAAATTACGTCATTCCAAAAATCATGGCAATGGATGTTAGTAGGTTTAAGTATATCGCATCCACTGCACTAGCCACGATTTTTAATCGAAGGAGACGTAGGTGTGTTATCCAATCATTAATGGCAAGGAAAGCCCCTTAAACTTGGGAGCGGCTACATATTTCTGGGTGTTACTCCCTCCTAACTGGAGGATAACACACCTATGATTAAAAATCATGGCTAGTGCAGTCTTGATAAATTGTGGCATTTCTTTATTGTTTAGAATCCAGTATTCCCGTAATACTTTTGTCTTTTATGAGTTTAGTAAATAACTCTGTCTCTGTCCAAACATACCGCGCTATCTTTAAAGAATGTTCATGTGAAACTGTTTCCATTGCAGTTTTGCGAAATTTTCCTTTCTCGAATTGCCTGAAAAATCACCTCATGCGAGCGGATTTTTTATATATTTTTTTATATATGGGAGTTTTTGCAAAATTGACATGTTTCCATAGTGCATATTCTTCAATTTGCAATTTCAATTTGCGCAATTTGAAGGGTAATGGAAACACAGCGTGAAAATGACATGAATATGGCATAGTGGGCAACTGAATGTATTGCGGCATAGTTTGAAATCAAGGATTTAAAGTCTGCAAGGTTTGTGATATTATATTCAAAGACTGTTTAAAATTATATAAATGCGAACATGCTGACAGTAAATGAGAACGTTTTATAGTGTTTGATTTTCTATTACTAATAATATAAAAAACAAATGCTATAATACTTTTTTGTATAACATTTCCTTAACAGAGACGTAAACTAATGAATACGGAGAATGGGAGCGCTGTGTGCTCGGGTGATGGCGTTCTCATCGCCGTCAAAATAAAAGTCCTGATTCCGACACATCGACCAAACAAACAAAAAACCTATCGGATGATGGCGATATTTTAAAATGGACAAATATCGGCTGATATATCACCTTGGCGATATGTCGGTCGACCACTACACACAACACCCTAGCAACCACATAAAGCTAAAAAACATTGAACACATTAGCAGTTGCATAGCAACTCCATGGCAACCACCCATCCTAACAATCACATAGCATCTATATAATACTGTGCTTAAAACCACTCAGAACACGTTGGCAACCACACAAAATGTTTGGAAAACATTTCGAACACCTCAGCAACAGTATAGCTACACCCTGGCAACCACATGCAATAATCTAGCATCATGGTATTGAGTTCTGCATGGGAGGCACCACACGTTTTAAGAAAATGAAAATCTATTTTTTATTGCATCAGATGATTCTTTATTTTCTCTGTTTTGTTCAAAGGTTGATAACTGAATGTAACCACTGATGTTCGTGTCTTTCAAGTGGTTGAATAAAGCGGTGTCTGTTTTCTTGATATCATGATTTCATCAGTAAAACCAGAAAGGCAACAGCTACAGGCATCATGCATAATTTAGCACCTAACTTCTTCACATCTCTATTTTACTTTTTTATCAGCGCTCTCATATTTTCACACGCACGCACGCACGCACGCACGCACACTCTCTCTCTCTCTCTCTCTCTCTCTCTCTCTCTCTCTCTCTCTCTCTCTCTCTCTCTCTCTCTCTCTCTCTCTCTCTCTCTCTCTCTCTCTCTCTCTCTCTCTCTCTCTCTCTCTCTCTCTCTCTCTCTCCCGTTTCCCCACCAGCCCTCTCCCTCTCTCTTTCCTTCTCTCCCTCTGTCTCTAATCTTGATAATTCCGAGGAACACTCTAGTCATTCTCATGTCATCTTGCGGCAGTCAGTATCGGCCAGTAAACATTGAGTCAGACACCCAGAGACCGACACAAACACCAGCAAAGGATTTTAATGATAACAGGAGCCCACGTCTGGCGAGCTTTGGTACGTTTTATCAGCCGCTGTTCTTGCGTTTGCCACTCGCACGCTGGCATTCTGACTTTTCTGAAGTAAACTCCAGTATTATTGCATGTTTCGTGGTCTTAGACGCGCGTCTTTTATTGCATTGGACCAAAGCCTGGCAGTCTCACTCAAGCATCCTTCACTGCCTGTGTGAAGGTGGCAGGACTTTGATGAACAAAAGAATGTATTTGAAGCCTGTAGTCTTTGTGCTGCATGGTGATGTGCGGCAGTAGGTATTCTGTGGGGTGTTTTTTTGTTAACTTAACATTTGTCTTCTCTCTCTCTTTCCCCTCTCTCTCCTTCCCTTTATTTCTCTATCTTTATTTTTCTCTCCCGATCCCCATCTGAATCACCTCCTCTCTCTGGTTTCCGCTAAAACTGACTATCTTGCTTTGCCTTCTGACTCTCTTCCTTCCTTTTCATGTGTTGCTCAACTTTCCATGCCCCTCTCCCTCTTCCTTACTGTCTTTCCCCGTATCTTCGCATCCTTCCCATAAATCTCTTCATGCACGCTGCCTTCACTTTTCTGACTTTGCATTTCCGACTAACTTTTATCCCTGTTATTTACGTTCCTGCCCTTTCCATCCATTCTAAATTATCTTTCTTCATGCTTGCTGCTTTTCAACTGCCTCCCTCTCTCTTTCTTCTTGATCTCTATCTCTTTTCAGCAGGTGAGGGGGTGCCATGCCAGCTGCTGCTCCCCTGTTGCTGCTCCTCGCCATCTTGTGGTGGCCTCTGGTAATGCCTCTGGTCCCCAGTCATCTTCAAAGCCCCCCTACATTCATCTCCCTCAATGGCTCCCGCCTCAATCACCTCCTGCTCGACAGCCACTCGGGCCATGTCTATGTGGGTGCGGTAAATGTGCTCTATCACCTTTCCCCAGAGTTGCAGCTGCTCTCTTGGGGCAAAACGGGGCCTAAACTAGACAGCCCTGACTGCCTACCACCCATCGATCCCACTGATTGCACCCAGGCGGAAACCACAGACAACACCAACAAGCTTCTGTTACTGGAAGAGGTCAAAGGAGGGTATCCACTCAGCCTGATTGTGTGTGGGACGGTCCTGCAGGGCATCTGCGAGAAGCGAAACTTGGAGAACGTCTCTCAGGTGCTGTACAAGACTGACAACCCTGTGGACACACAGTATGTGGCGGCAAATGACCCTCGAGTGTCCACTGTTGGGGTGGTGGTGGAGCAGAAAGGTGTTCTGCTTATGCTCGTTGGACGGGGCTACACCAGCAAAGGACCTGGTGGGATCCCACCAATCACGATGCGGCGCTTAGCCCCAGTTGCCCGTCATTCTGCACCAGCATTCTCTCACGAAGAACTTGGAAAGCTGGTCGTTGGTAGCTACTCCGAATACAACAACCACTTTGTGAAAGCACTCCAGCACAACAACTATGTCTACTTTGTGTTCTCTCGACGCGACGTGTGGGGCAAACGAGAGTATCGGACATACGTTTCGAGACTCTGTGCAGGCGACCCCAACTTTTACTCTTATGTGGAGGTGCCGCTTTCCTGCGGTGGAGGATACAATCTGGCACAGGCGGCCGTGCTTGGCACACACCATGAGCAACCTGCGCTGTTTGTGGCCATGGCTATGGGACAAGCGTCGACTCCCACACCCACAGACAGGTCGGCTCTATGTGTGTACATGGTGGAGAAGCTGGATAAAGCCCTGCATGGCGCCCAGTTACTTTGTTACACACAGGAGGGCAAAGACGGCAATAACAAGGAGAAGGCGTACATCGAGTACGAAGTGTCCTCCAGTTGTCTGAAGCTCCCGCAGGTAAGTTGTTGGCCTGGGTTTTTGCAGTCATTCCTCAAATAGGATTACAACCCCCTGAAATTCATCATGTAGTCCTCAAAGGGCCTTTGATGACTCTGCCAACTGATCCAACAAAATAGAAATTTTGCTCTTTGCCAGTTTCTGGTTCCCTACACCCCTTCCACCATTCAAAATCAGTTCCGCTTTAGACCCCTCCAAATAACGGCTTAATTTAAACATTAGCCAATAAGATAGTGGTGTAGGCTGTTTTTTTTGCGGTAGCGTGCAATTAGGTATCCGCTTATTTTGCCAATCTCTGACAGTTGTACCCGCCTACCTCAGCATGGCTTCAAAATACTTTCTACTAGCAGACGAAGGGAGTGGTTCCATGAATGTAACGGCTTTTAATGAGGGGTAAATCCGCAGCTAAAGAGTGATAAGTAGGAATATACAGCTAAGGATAGCCACAAGATATCTACCCATTAGCTGGGTCGTGTAAGACAGCATGGCGTGTGGTTTCTTGGCGACAGATCAGGGTCAGCTGGGGCTTTTTTGCGACGGGTGTAAGTCTGGGCGAGTGGCAGCTGCCTCAGTGCTGACACAGATTAGCGTCCAGCTGCCTGCGCCAATGCTAATCCGCACGGCATAACAAATGCAGCGGTATCTCCCAAACTTCTGCATGTCACTGGGCTGATTCTAATTCTCTGCTCTGTGAATTTCAGAGATATTTCCATCTTTAGTTTGTGCAACTGTAATGTAGTGGCCATTTAGCATAACAAAACAAGTTAGTGAACTGTAATTTTGGGTATACAGTGGTTTGTGTAGTTTATGGTTTGTTTTAAGTGTGACAAATGAGTGCTGGAGAGTTTCTAAGAGCGAAATCTAAAGAGGTTTTGTTCGGAGGAGGAAAATAGGTATGTGGACTAATGGAGAATGGTTAATGTTCAATTCATGTGTCTCTTGCTGCGTGGAAGGGGGTAGTGTGTATTAGTATGAGCTTGGGAATGAAAAGGAGTAGTGTGTATGTGTGTAGCCTCTGGGAGGTGGTTAAATCCAGCTTAACGCTGCAGCTGGTTTGAGTTTCGCTGACCCACATCCTCTCTGAGCTCACTGCCCCAGTGACCAACACCCACAGAAGCCCACTGAACCGATGACCTCAAAGAAATAATAATGTCACCACATTTGGGATGTACAGTTCACTAGAATGTCTAATATATGACTTCTGTCTGCTAGTCAGCTAAAATCTGCAATTGCTGATATTATGTAATTATCAAATCAGTTTTAGAAAGTCACCATGTGCATAATAATTTAAACGCTTATGTTCAAACCTGTGTGACTTAGAAATTATAAAGATAGTACAGCAATGCATGGAAACTACAGACTAGAATGAAATTGCATGGAAATAAGATAGTTCTCCTTTTGTACACAATGTCCAGGAAGGGTTATTAAAAAAGTAAATGGGGTTAGTTCTTATTTCATTTTAACTTTAAGGTCATTATATTCATGTTGCAATTTTAACAGTTATTGCCATCTCAATAATTCATAGGAAGTATTGCAGAATGGCTGCTATTATCTTGTTTCAAACCAGTAGAAGCGTTTGGTGTTTCTGTATTTGACCTCCTTTGACTTGAATTGCGTGCCACCGTTCCACTGTCCCGTGTGGCCACTCCCCTTGGTCTGTTAGCTGAGGTATTGTGTCCGTCCGTCCACTGACAGCTGCAATTCTAGAATAGCATTAGGTCAGGACACACAGACCCATGGCTGGCTCCAGTGAGTGCATCTAAAAATCACTCCCAGCCATGGATAGATGATGGGTTGTGTTTGACAGACATCATTATAAAAGCAGCTGAGCTTTTTTAGTATTGATTTTTATGCACATGGCAAGGACAGGATGTTTCTGGCACTATCCAAATGTTAAAAGTTGACTTTGGAAACTTTGTACTTGCCCAGTTTTTAGAGCTTAGACTTAATATTCTACTTGCATTTTGGATATTAATTGTTTATAATGTCGCCGCTCAGGGTTCTTGTCTCAGTATTGTAAGCATTGGGGCACACAGCTGTCTGTCTGTGTGATTAGCCCGAACCTCATTATTTCCAAAACATTTAACATTCATTAATTCCTAAACTGTTTGTGTATCATTGGACTGAATTTAAAGTACAGCCAAGTTGCATGTATTAGAAACTTGCATGCCATTTCATGTAAACTACCAGTCAAATGTTTGGACATACCTACTTTTATTATTATTATTATGATTATGTTCCGCATCTTAGGATAATAATAGTAAATCATTAAAACTATGAATTTTTTTTTCATAAAATAGTTTTCGGCAAAATTAATGAGCTTCATCCTTGGATGGTTTTTACAATTATTGAAGAAGTAATATATGCTGGGCACTTGCTGGCAGCTTTTCCCTTCACTATACAGTCAAACCCATCTATTAAATTAAAAATAGTCTACAAAACTATTCAAGCATAAGCATTTAAATCAAATGGTTTTGAAGATCCAAGTGTCAAGTTTCCACACTTTTCACTATTAGTAATGTTTTAATGAAAGAACACTGCAATTCTATCTCAATAATTTCTTTCCTACTGTCACTGTCAATAAAGGTAGGCAGAAATTCCTCTGCCTACTGTCACAGAGAGTCCTCTGTGCACTAAATAAAGTTGTCAGCAGTGGCGTATAATCAGTTTATGGGTGTGAATCGAGAATGGGTTCTTATTCAGAAGTGATGTGTATAAATATTCCGGAACTGAATGGTCTTCATGACATTTGGCTCCGTTTACAGCCTGCATTCTTCCACTAACGCAGACAGAGCACCGTGCTAAAACCGTACTGACAGTGTTTTCATGCACCATTGCTGAACCACTATTGGATCGAAAGTGCCAAAAAATCTTGTTTTTGCCAAATTGTGAGGTTGCAGCCTGAATTTAACGTGATGAGAGCCAGCGAGAGAGAGAAAAACTATTGAATTCCCAAATATTCCCATTCCTAATAACTTCCCCGCCATCTGCTATAATTATGAACTGTGAATGATGAACATATTTTGGTGATGGATGTAGGTAATGTAATGTTTCTGGGTCGTGCAGGACTCTCTGACCGAGTACCCATGCGGAGGTGAACACACGCCCAGTCCCATCGCCAGTGCCATTGCTCTCGACGCCTCGGCCGCTTTCACCTGGACTCCTCCTATCACTGCCGTCACCACCGCAACTGAGGTCGGCCACACCATAGTACTGCTAGGAGACAAAAGCGGGAAGCTACACAAGGTATGACTCACTGCTATTTATTACTGGCCATATAACATGCTATTTTTCATCTTGTATCACGTTTTGCAGGAACTAAACCTGCAATTTTGTGTTAGCAGCACAAATCACAAATCACTGAAGCATAATGGGAAAACTCAGCATGAACAACTGCATTTTAAAGACTGTTTACCATCATTAAAGAAAAGACTTCTTCATTGAAAAACAAACACATGGAGTAATCATAATCTGTCATTAAGCACTAACTTGCCAGTAATGAGCCAACCAGCCTACAGCATGGTAATATTATGTTATTAAAATCGGTTAGTTCAGTCAGAGTTCAGCTAGTGTGTGTTACATTATTTATCAGGATAAAGTTTGGGAGGGTATGATAGCATGTCCTTGCTGCAAAAATTGGATGAGAAACAGTTTTTGGTATGCATTGTGTCCTTTATATGAGTCCTGCAGTTGAAGGCCACTAGAACTGAGACAGTGTATTTAAAGATTACCTTTCAAAGCAGAAAAACATAAGACATAAAGTTAGCTTGAACTGTTGCGTTTGGTGTTCAGCTGCTATTTAAGGCAATTGGACAAGAGAGTGCATGCATGTCTTAAGCTCCTGCGCTCTTAGAGGTGGAACAGTGTAGAATTAGTTCATGAGTCATGGAAGGTGAAAAGAAACACATGATGAGCAACTCTTATTCTTGGCACGCTAGGATTTGGTTTCAATTACGCAGAACTCATTGTTCCAAAGCCTGTATTACTTTCTTCTGTGGAACACAACAACATTTTGAAGAATCTTCACACAGAGGTTTTCTGACCCAAAAAGCCCCATAAAAGAGGTCTGTACAACTTATGCTTTATATTTCAACAAGATTAAAAGGAGCTACATTTTTCACTGAAAATCTCTTCCCTTCCGGCGACGCTCTGAAATGGCAGTGAAGTAGCGTTGAACTTAAATAACTATAGTCTTCAGAAGACTTGAAATGAAGTGCAAGAGAATTAGTAAATAATGATCAAATCTTTCTTTTTTGGATTAACTATTTCTTTAAGATCCTTCAGGCAGAAGATCCTCGTGCAACGTATTCATTCAGTCTTGGGAAATAAACTCAGTTTTCTGCATCCCGGTGTATTTTTTTGTTTGGTTTTAGGGACAGATATGTTTTGATCTGCCAATTTTGCCCACTTTCAATCGAGAATGTGGGGTATTTACAGCTCGTGATTGGCCCAGTCTGGCCTGGAGCTGGTGTGATTGTGTGTGCTTATAAAAGGGAGTGTGCGTGTGTGTGTCTGAATGCGAGTGGCTGCCTCATCAGCATGAGAGGACATGTTCTGAATGCTTATTGCAAGCGCCTTGGGGAGAACCAATCTCAGGGGAGCCGGTCACATGCGGCGTGCTCTGGGTCGGCTGATAGGGGTGGTGGCAGCGCCGCTTGGAGTTTTTCATCCCTCAATCCCCTCCGGTGCTGTATGAAATATTAACAGCGAAACTCTGAAACAGCAGCTTGTTTACCGCCCAGATATCTCCTCAGGCAAAACTTCTCACAGACAGCCTACGGTCTCACTTCTCCTGCCTGCAAGATGCTGAAAACCACACCGGCCTGCTGAGATTGCAATTCACCTGAGCTTTGTGGCCAATGTGTGCGTCTTCTGTATATGCACATGTATGCTTTTGTTCATACTTTTGAATAAAACTAATTGTAAGCATTCAACTTTAGCACATAATTCGCCATGCAGCATTTGTCCTACAGACATGATTCTTTAAAGTCGGCATGAAATGAAAATCGCAATAGTCGTTTCTTCTCTATTGTGACATTTAACAGTGAAACTGCTTCTCAAACAAGAAAAATGAAGGGCAGAACTTTATTTTGTCTATCGGGAATTGATTGGATCATTGATCAATTGCTCTGATAAATAATTTATTGCAATATTCCATTAAAAATAAGAATTGTCCATTTTGATTTTGTGGTAACTTTAAATCATGTGGCTAGTTGTAGAAAGTTGTGCTATTACTTTTATAAGCAATCAGACTTCATGTGCATTTTATTTTTTTGCAGTTGTTCCTGCATGCAAATGGTACCGGTACCAAATATGACACCGTGGAGGTGGATGCAGAGAGTCCCATTAACGCCGACCTGCTGTTGGACTCCACCAAACAGAACGTCTACGTATTGACTGAAAGAAAGGTATGAGAGACAAACGGCTTCTTTCAACTGCCAGCAACTGAAACAAACAGCATCTGTTACATGCACGCTCTAAAGGGAGAGATTACACATTTACTTTGACAAACATCATTTGAATGACAGATTTTTTTTCTCAAGATGAAAGTCTGGTTTTGTTTCTTGCATTGTCAAGTAATTGCCAGTGGAATCGTCTTGGCAGCCAATCAGAATTGGAGATTCTTTTTTACACTGTTCTCTCATGCAAAAGTTGCGTTCTCTTGCATTTTATCAGTTTGCAATGCAAGAACGGTGCTCAGGGCCTCTGATTTGTGTGTGTGTGTGTGTTTCAGGTTACAAAGCTCCATGTAGCTCAGTGTGAGAAGCATTTAGACTGCCACTCCTGTCTGTCTAATCGAGATCCCTACTGCGGCTGGTGTTCGCTGGAGGGCAGGTACTTGAGCTCACCTGATTACTGTTACACATCACTGCCTGCTCTTTCAACACTCCCTTCCCATCAGGCCGCACCTCTCGTTTTACATAAACAGCACATTTAATCATATGTCGACCATTTCCATAGATCATTTTTGATATTCATAATTTCTTCAACGACTTCTGCTTCCACAGAACAGCAGCTGTGTTACCGGTTCAACTATGTTGGGCTGTTTATGCAACCCTTTTTGTTTGGGGATTATTCTAGGGATCATTATCAGACTAAGATGTAATACTACACTACCATTCAAAAGTTTGAGGTCAGTAAGAAGGACGTTTTTGGAAGAAATAAATAGTGACAGTAAATACAAAAGAATCTGTTTAAAATAAATGCTAATTCACAAATAATCATTCTCTCTGCTCTCAAATCTCATGCATCTTATCGTGTTTAGGCAAGTTTTCAGGCAAAATCGTCTTAAAATTTAGTCTGTTCTCACACAAAGCTATCGGATTTCTTTAGAAGGATTTTTTTTATTATATGTGACGTCATAAATCACAATCCATTTTTGTTAAATAAGAAACAGAAGATCCGATATTGTGACAAAATAATGGTGTCAGAACTACATGAGGGGTGCGGGTCATTTTTGTGTTTTACTTTTCTCAATCTAATCTCTGAGAGGACTCTTCAGTTTATTCAATTTAGCTGTAACTCTCAACTGACCCTTATCTCATTGTGTGTGTCTGTGTGTGTATCAGATGCACGCGGAAGATGGATTGCGCACGGCATGCTCAGCTGCACCACTGGATCTGGAGTTACGGTCATGAGCGCCAGTGTGTGTCTATAGAGAGTCTACAACCCTCCATCCAAAGCAGAGAAGAACAGACACGGGTACATTCCCAGATCACCTCCCACTCTCCTGTCACATTTTAGTCTGTGTGGTCTTCATTGCAGCCTATTTTAGCCAAGAAACGCCCACTTAGACAGGAATTGACTCCCTGACCGTCATGTAACACTGTGGCTAACCAGGCATGATGTGATAGCAGAAAGCAATTAAAGCTGTCTCTTCCATTTTTATCAGGTTTTTTTTATTCTGAAAAAGGCTGCAATATACAAAATACACTTGGGTTTATGGTGAAATCTCATTGTTCCAAAGTCCTGCTTCTCATAACAATATTTTAAATCTCATAACAGTATTTTAAATATATTGTGCCTCATTAGAGCGTTTTTGCTTTTGTTGTGGATAGACAAACTATTTCTCACAGAATATTTGTCACATCCATATGTATGTATGTGTGTGTTGACTGTGTGTGTGTATATATATGTGTGTGTATATATATATGTGTGTGTATATATATATATATATATATATATATATATATATATATATATATGTATATGTGTATATATTTATAGGATGATCAGTAAAGACTTGTATTATGTTACAAACGATTTCTGTTATAAATAAGCATTGTTCTTTTGAACTTTCTATTCATCAAAGAATCCGGAAAAAAATGAATGGTTTCCACAAAAATATTTTCAACATTGAAAATAGCTAGAAATGTTTCTTGAGCAGCAAATCAGCATATTAAGTCAAGTCAAGTTTATTTGTATAGCGCTTTTCACAATACAGATTGTATCAAAGCAGCTTCACAGTATTAAATTAAAATAATACAACAAAGTTTGTTTCAAGAGGAATTTATTGATTGATAAAATTAGATTAAATATCCCCAAAATATCCCCATATATTAGAATGATTTCTAAATGATCATGTGACTAATTGCCTCTATCTACAAATAGCAAGTAACAAATCATGTTCATAACTGTGATGTAAACTAAAATCAATTGACTAAGGTGATTTATTTATTTAATAAAAATAAAATAAAAGCTGACTTACTCCAGTAGTAAATGCGTCAATACAAGACAGAAAGCTGCGCTCAAGGACTTCAATTGCACAATAACATTCTTGTAAGGGGTCAGGAACAGTTCTGACTGGTTGCTTATGCAGGACTCTCAGACGATTACAAAGCCTGAAAACTTTGCACCAGCATCCAAACAAAAGTATTGACAATATCTCCTATTAGTATTCTTAAGAGCAAGCATGGCCTTGCACACTCTTAAAATGGCCATTTAAATATCTGATCTATTTTTTTTTTCTTCTGTGCTTTCAAGGTCTCTTTCACAGTTCTACAGTTGCCAGTCTTGTCAAAGGATGAGTCTCTATCTTGCGCTTTTGGGAGTTTGGCTGCTCAGCCTGCCGTTGTCATGGAGAACAGAATCACATGTCAATCACCAGCACCAGAGCAGCTCCCCCCGAGTCCACCAGGCAACGGTGAGCCACGCTGACGCGATCGCATTGCCAAGACGGTTTTATCCCAGCAACCAACTGTTGAGCTAGGGGAATGAAACCCAAACCATTTCTTTTCAAGAGAGTGTGCATTTTTTTTTTATTCTTGGTAATCTGAAACTAGCTATCATGATTTCTAAGAGCACAAGCACATTCAGAGATAACTAGCTTCTTAGAATATGTTTGCTTGCATGTTGTAAATATGCAACGATTTGCCGAAAGTGAAAGATACTCCTGTTGATTTTACTGACGTTGAATCTGGGTTACAGGGATTATTTTGACGTAGGGTTTTAGCTTATCTTTTGTGCAACTAGAAAATATCAATCTGCCAGGACTCTGTACTAAAGCTTTTAGGCAAACAGTTCTGAGATCCTGACAATGCATTGTGCGCCTCTCTAGAGTATACAGTAGATCAACAGTATTTACTGTACAGGGATGGTTAAATCCATGTTAAATATTGAATATCACTTAATCGCATTTCAAGCTGAAAATTCTAGGGAAAAAAAGGAACTTTGAATTATTACTGGTTATTATGTCATTTGCTTTGCTGATATTTTACATGAATCTGTTTATTTGTAGATCACGTATCTGTTCGAATGGCACTGAAGTTTGGAGACGTGACCATCTCGCACGCAAATATCACCTTTTATGACTGTAAAGCAGTCGGACGGCTCAACGCTACTTCACCGTAAGGACACGTGCACACAAAGTTCATGCTCTGGCCCACTTGTAAATAAACCCACACATGCATAACACACCGTGAACGAATTTAAATACATGTATTGTTAAAAAACAGCATTTTCTTTTTAAGTAGTTGGATGAACTATGTAGACATGCTTGTGCACAACACTCCACTTTTACAGTAACTAACTTGCAAAAATGTTTAGAAATCTTTGCCGTTTTTACATCACACTCACAAGCTCATTGAAATGTTTATATATCAATACCTTTTTAATATTTAGTGACTTGATACGTCCTACTAAATGAGATTGAGTGATGAAAGCCAATCATAAAGGTCTTTAAGCTGAACTTGCAAAAACTACCTGTTTATGTGAATCTCAAACAACCTGTAATAAACAAATGAGTAATTATGTTTTGCTTAAAAAAAATGAAGCTAACTTCAAATTACTTTTTCTTGGCAATTAAGCAAATACATTTTCATGACTATAATGCAAAAAAAAAAGTAATTCTCATTATTCAAAAAATGACTTTTAGAATTTAAAGCACTTTTACATCATGATAATATTTGTCATGCTGCTTTTAATTTTATGCTAATTTAAATGAAAAGCATTTGTATTCGAGTCATTTGTTGTCCTTATTTTTTATGCAAAATGTTGTTGTTTTTCTGAGGGCGAGGGGGGGGGGGGTGAAATGTTTTCATGACTTAATGGGCTTAATTCTAAATTGGTCGTGGCTAGAGAGTGTGGAAAATTAGTGAAAATATAAAATACGACTATGTTTAGTGCAAAAAACTTTGACTTGCATTATAAATGTACTAGTATTTAATATGAATATTATATGACCACACATACTGGCTGTCCTCTGATGACACATTCATCATATCACATGTGATCTGCTGCAGGTGCATGGCGTGTGTTAGCAGTGTGTGGCCGTGTCACTGGTGTGTGAAGGATGAGCGCTGCACTCATGATAAGAACTGCCCCCCTCAGCACATCATCTATAACAGCAGAGTAAGTGTTCGCCCTCCCCCAAGGGTTTACCATTTCATAACCACTTACAGACAGTCCACGGGGTCACAACCTGTTTGGTCAAAGGTCAAAATAAATGATTATTGTTATTATTATGCGTGGAGGTCATCAACAGGAACATATCCAAAACATTTCTAAAAAGTACCATGTTTTTATGGGACATGCTTTCATGGTTTTCTTTAAATACCTTGAAGTATAGTGTCCATCTATCCATCAATCAGACTATCTCTAACAGACTGTCTATCTATCCTGTCTATCTATCCTGTATATCTATCTATCTTACCCATCAATCCTGTCTATTGGTGTCAGTCACCACATGCCACACAATAACTGTGTAAAGGTCATCCATTTTGAAATGAGTTCAATTCATTGAAGCAGCTCTGCAGAAGACAGTGATGTCATAATCCAGCTCAGTTCTCGTCTAATAGTGTCAGTGCAGTCAAATTAATAATATTGCTGAATGTTGTTGTTATTATTATTACTTTTTTTTAAACTGTGTGGTGACTTGGTCTTAAAAAAACACGTGTTTTGTGATCTTCCAAAAACTATTTTTATCTCTAGTCTGTTGACTAACTTGCTAGATTATTGTTTTCAAAATTATCATGTTTGTCTAAAACGCTGTGGCCGAAATCATGCAGTCATGTCTAAATTTGCTCCATCCAATCAAATTGCACCTTCCGCTGATCATTTGCATTAAACTGAAAACCAATCTAACCAACCCTCATGTCACTTTCAAAGAAGTAGGTGCAGGTCACCTTTGCCCTCAGTGAAACACTTATTTTGTGTGTGTGTGTGTGTGTGTGTGTGTGTGTGTGTGTGTGTGTGTGTGTGTGTGTGTGTGTGTGTGTGTGTGTGTGTGTGTGTGTGTGTGTGTGTGTGTGTGAACAGGAGCAGTCAACGCCCCGCGGGCCCGACTCTTGCCCCTGCGTCTGGGCCCTGCAGAGCTCCCCTCTGGTTCCTGTTGGCTTTGACACCGAGCTCTCTCTACAGGGCAAAAACCTGGACATTTTTGAGGTGATGCTCATCTGCCATTTATCATTTCACTCCATCCATTGTGCCTGAGCCAATATGCTGGCCTTGACGTTTCATGGCTGTGCATTTTAAAAGGCCATTATTCCCGGGTGTTCAGGAGGGTCTGGGTGAACTCATTTATGATAATGCATCTGGAATGAGGAAAGGGGGGTTTAGAGACCTCTCGTGATTAGCGTTTGATTGTGTGACATACCGTGTGATATTCTGAACAGGATGAGGAAGATTACAAGTGCATGCTGGTCATCGAAGGCCAGGAGCTGAGTTTGCGGGCCACGTTGGACCGCAGCAAAGAGACGGGGACGCATGTGTTCAAGTGCGCCGCTCATCAGGTGATATTAATTGCGCCCATTTATTCAACACAGCATCGGATATAGCCGCTGCGGTTAATATAGACTTGTGTGTGACGTCTGCACTGATAATAGCTGTAATTTATGACACCAGCCAGAAAAACACAGCAATTTAAACATGGATTTGTTTATGGTGCCACACATAATTTGTCTGCATGCACCTGGCTGATTATACATTGATTTTGTGTGTCTGTGTGTAGTTTGGGTACTCAGGAAAGCAGTTTGAATATTCCGCTCCTGTATACCTGCAACGGGGGACGCAGCGTATAGATTCAGCTCCACATCTCCGCTGTGAGTACCATGATCATTTCAGTCAATGAACATCCTCAAAAATTATCAAATTAACTCTCTTGTTTCTAAACAATGTACTTACTTATTTGCATAACTTAAAAACAAAAAAACAGAAATTGTAAAAAATATATTATTTATAAATAAAAATAGATCAAATTTAGAATATACTTATACTAATTTTATATGATTCTATTTTATAATACTATATATCTATATCTATCTATCGATATCTATCTATCTATCTATCTATCTATCTATCTATCTATATCTATCTATCTATCTATATCTATATATATATATATATATCTATCTATCTCTATCTATCTATCTATCTATCTATCTATCTATCTATCATCTCTATCTATCTCTATCTATCTATCTATCTATCTATCTATCATCTCTATCTATATCTATATCTATATCTATCTATCTATCTATCTATATTTATCTATCTATATCTATCTTTCTATATCTATTTATCTATATCTATCTATCTATCTATCTATCTCTATCTATCTCTATCTATCTATCTATCTATCTATCTATCTATCTATCTATCTATCTATCATCTCTATCTATATCTATATCTATCTATCTATCTATCTATCTATATCTATCTATCTATCTATATCTATTTATCTATATCTATATATAAGCTTAGATAATTAATGACTAATTTTTTACAAATGTATATATACATATGTATACAATATATGAATAATTATTTTATATATAATTCATATATATAATTCATATATTATTCATATATATATATATATATATATATATATATATATATATATATATGAATAATATATAAAATTATTATTATTTATAAATTTGTACAAATGATTGTCATTAATTATCTAGGATTTTATCAGGGATGGATCATGTTGTGTACATGCTAGAAGACTCTGTCCTTTGATAAGATTCCACTTGTTTAGTTAGGACAAGAACAACAATTGAGTCATTGATGCAGCTTGTAAGTGTTTTGTATCTGTTGATTGTGAGCTCACAGTGATAGTGTGTGTGTGACTGTGTAACAGTGCAGCTGTACGACTGCTCAGTGGGACAGTCCGACTGCAGCCAGTGCCGTGCGGTCGCGGCCAATTATGGGTGTGTGTGGTGTGCCGATGAAACTCCCGGCTGTGTGTATAACCAATCCTGCACCAGTGGAACAATGGACACCTGTCCTCCCCCTCTAATTACTGAGGTACACGTATGCATGGTCCAGAATTAAATTATGTGGGTGAATTGAGAAATGTTTTATCATCAACCATGGTTTTGCTATTTCCTTAAAGATGTATCTTGTTGCCAATTCATTTATATTTATTCATTGCAGCAAACACCACAGTTAATTTAGTAATTTGCATAATCATAAACCTGTCAGTCTATCAGCTTTCGCAAGTCATGGGTTTGATTTCTAGGGAATGCATGAATTGTTAAAACGAATACCTTTGGATAAAAGCATCTCCTGAATGCATAAATGTCAGTGTGAAGGCAAAAGCTGTCACCATAGTCACTGATCTTTAAATAAGTGCAAAGTTTGTGTTGAATGATCTAAAGATCTAGTTTGAGCGTTCAGTAGCAATCTGTGTGTGTAGCTTCAAGAATGCATACACAACCATGCATTTGTGTTGTTTTAATTTCTCAATTTGCTTCAGTTATTTTATTAGCATTTATAATAAACCATTTATTCAATCATTTAAATTCAGTCATTTAATCTTTTATATAATTTGTCATTTAATTATTTGTCATTTGTATATTATATATAGATTATATTTTTATATATACATTTTATATATTATGTTTATATATGAATTATTATTGTTGGTTAATCTTAAGATTTTGGGGTTTAATGTAATAATTGTCTTTAAGAGTAAGAGTAAAATGTCTCCATTTGAAAGGTTTTATGGAATAATGTGAAGCAGTTTGATATAACAACAATGGTTGGATTTGTGCTGGTCAGATGAAGTCCAACTGAGCATTTAAACATAAACCACTGAGATTATTCAATAAACCCTGCTCATTTTTATCATCACTTTGTCTCCTGTTTCTACTCTTCCTTGCTTTCCTCTGTCAACATCTCGGGCTGATGTTAATACAGAATACAAAATACAGTGCTAACTGGTTTTGGGTTTCCGACAAAACGGATATCTTCTGATCTGGTTAAAAGACTGGATCTCATATTCCTGGCGTAGAGAATCAAAAAACAAATTTTGGCTCACATAGAAAGATTAAAACACTGCATGGATCAAACAATTGTTGTTGCTCTGCCAGTCCAACCTATTATTATTTCACCAGTTCCTAAATAATTATCATTGTACTGATTTTTTGCAAACCAATTATTAGTCACATGCGACACTTGGTGGGTGTTAATTTTGGTCTCTAAATACATTTATAAAGGACACTCTGTGTGTTTTTTACGTGTGAATTGAATTTAGAAAAAGTTCAATTAAAGGTGCAGTAAGCAATTTCTGAGAAACGCTGTTGAAAGTGGATCAGCCTGAGCACCACAACACAATTGTAGCCAATCAACATTAGGGGGCGTGTCCACTCTTGATGGGGGAGGAGAGAGAGTGAGCAAGAGCAAGATTTGAACTGAAGAAAGACTATAGAAAGAGAGATGTTGCAGAAATGATCTATTTAGTGGTGAGACTTCGATGAAAACCAAACCCATTTGTCTTTGAAGTACTTTATTCTTGCAAGAAGGCCATTCACATACAGACATCAGAGTTTTCTGCTGCGAAGGGCAAGTGATGACGTCACTCACACATCACTCTGTTGTTTTCCTGTTATGTTAATTCAGGAAGAACATCTATACCATGTCTTATTCTCTTGAAGAGGAACTGTTTCAAAATGGCAGGATGTCGAGTAGACATGTAACACCTTTTATTGCAAAGACATCTTCAGCTCACATTTGGACACAGCACATAGTAATTTTCCACTAAACTATTATCTGTTGTCATGCAAGCACATACATTACATGAAGTAAAATGAATTGCCATAACAGACATTACAAAAGAGAAAAGGTCACTGGGAAAAGAAGGGTTATGATCAGGCAAGAGCTTTAGGTTAATTTTAGAAAAGCTTCCCAGCGCTGGGGAGAGGCTAGACAGTGGGCACAGAGGTTGCTTTGTTTCTGCTCCATACTTGAATAACATTGGTTATGCTGTTGTTGTAATGTTTGCTATAGTAACAGGACAGTTTTGAGTGTCAGTGTTTGTCTGGAGCTGCTGTGCTGCTGGTGACTAACAACCAACTCTTGCTTGTGTATACTCTTGTGTATGTGTATACCCTGTCATTCGTTCGTCATCTTTGCTTTATTTTTTGCGATTACATTATTTTGCTTTGCTTTAAAAAGCTTTGCTTGGTTTCACAGAAATCACTTACTGCACCTTTAAATGTTAAAGAGGTCATTTTGTCAAACTACTCTCTGCAATTATTGACTTTATATCTGTGTACAGGTGGAGCCACTGACCGGTCCTCTAGAGGGCGGCATACTGCTGACGATCCAGGGATCGAACCTAGGCCAGAACTTCCAGGACGTCCAGGCAGGAGTGACGGTGGCAGGGGTCAGCTGTAGACTTCTGCCTGAGGCCTATCGCATTTCCACCAGGTACAACGCCTCTCTTAAAATGACTGTTTTAGTGCATCAAATAAAATGAGAAATTGCCGTCAAAATTCATATGTGCATAATAATTTTTTTTCTTCTTTTTTTTCAGCATTGTGTGTGAGCTCCAGGCCAGTGCAAATGTCACAGCCGGACCGGTCATCATCACCGTCAGAGGTTCAGAGAAAGGAGAGTCCCAGCAGACGTTCTCATATCAGAACCCACAGCTGAGCATGATTGTGCCCAGAAAAGGGCCCTTGGCTGGGGGCACGACACTAACGGTGCACGGGTCGCAGCTCCTGACGGGACAAAGAACAGAACAAAAGAGTGACCAAATCACTGGCCTGCAGGCGTTCCTGGGCTCAAAGCCTTGTCGTATGTGAGTGCCAATATCTTTTATCTGTTTATTGATGGAAAATGTAAATGTAATTTACTGAAATGATGCTGCAAGTTGCATTTATCTAAGGGTGTGTTCACACTTGGCATGTTTGGTTCGATTAAAATGAACTCTGGTGCGATTGCTCTGTTAGTGCGGTTCATTTGAATAAGTGTGAACGCTGCTATCCGAACCCTGGTGACACCAAACAAGTGGACCAAGAACACTGAAAAGATGCATCTCGGTCCGCTTCCGAACAAACTCTGGTGCAGTTCGACTGAAATATGAACACAATATTAGGGGTGGCTCGATACCACTTTTTCATGTCCGATACCGATACCGATAACACACAATTGAGTATCTGTCGATACCGATACAATACCATATATTTTTTTCTTAATTAAGCTGTTAATAACACATTTGTCAGGAGGATGCACTGCTTAACCTAGCCATCTAAAAAGCATCATGCTCAAACAGTGCAATAAATGTTCTATATAAGTAGCCCACAACATGACTCAGTTGTGCAATACTGCTGCTTAATTTTTATTAAAACAATTTTTAAACAGAACTTGTAGCAGCATTTTTAATTATTCAGCACCATTCAATTAATGAAATTTAAAGTGCAACTGTGCAAATAAAACAAAAATTATAATTCCAGTGCCAAAAACTGGATGTAACACAAAACTCTTATGTAGTCATAGGGCTGTACCCGACTATTCGAATATTCGTTCGGTGGGTTGGTATTCGATTTGAGAATTTGACATTCGAATATTCGTTTTTTTTTATTTATTTTTTTTACACCTGGCATCCCCCTCGAAATGGTTCTCATTCGCGCTTGAATATGTTCAACACTATAAAATCTGACGAAATATAGATAGACACACGAGACGAGACACGTTCAGAATGAATAAACTTTGAATAAACTACAGAACAGCGCGAGTGGGAAGCGGCGCGCCTCACGCGGGCAGGGCTTATATGCTCCGAGAACTCTTTTTTACAACTATCTTATAAGGCCTAGCCATTTTTAATAGGATGGACAGTTGAAGGAACCCAACCTCGTTATTTGATGCTTCTTGAGTTGGCCTACTAAAGTGTTCCTGCAACGGTAGTATTCTCTGGCTAGAGCGCAGAACAGCGGAGTTTGTAAGGACAGAAGTGCATGCCTGCGAGCTTGTATTTTGGGTTAAGCTGCGTTGCTTTGACATTGTGGAAAATAGAACAATAGAAACAAAATGTATTAAGCTTTTTACCCCTTATTATCAATCTAAATTAATCTCATTTTTAATTTAACTTAATTACGTTTTTCTTTATTTAAATTCGTTTTTTTCTTTAATTAAATTTCGTTTTTCTTTATTTAAATTTCGTTTTTATTTATTTAAATCTACCCTTTACTGTGTCAGTAATTTGTTAGTCAGAAAAATATTAGACTACCTTATTAAAAGTATTGCTTAAGTTAACAGACCTGTGTGTGTGTGTGTGTGTTACGTGCGAGTGTATTTACTTTGTGTTGTTCATGGGGAAGATGCGTTTTATATCACTAGTGCAGTAATCCGTTCTCGGAGCATAAGCCGTGCCCGCGTGAGGCGCGCCGCTTCCTGCTCGCGCTGTTCTGTAGTTTATTAATTATGAACGTATCGCGTCTTATTTTAAATAACTCCACACAGCTGACATGATAACTTAATTGCTGAGAGGGCTTACCTCACTCACCTCTAGCTACCGTTCACGTGATGCCAGTGTTGCCAAGTCCGCGGTCTCTCCCACCCCGAAACGCGATTGGCTATTTTTAAGAAGCAATTGGACGGGATTTGTATGTGAAAATCTGGCAACGCTGCGTGACGCGTGTTGCTCATCTCTCTTTACGGCATGTCTCTCAGGTGTTGTTAAGCATTTGTATGACAATTTAGGACTAAGGGACGTGATCGTATCGGATCGGGTTATACTCCCGCGATTCATGCAATATCCGATCCAGTGATTTTGGCCAGTATCGGACTAATACCGATACCGAATATCGGATCGGCGCACCCCTACACAATATGGACCAAAGACATGTAAACGAACCAAAAAAAGGATATGGTGTCACAAGATGCGACCCTAAAAACGACAGAATGCTCAAGAATATTTGTTTTTAGAAAGAACATAATGTTGAAGCATCACTGTTTGGTACAAGCATCAGAACCGCGTCTCCTCCTAGCAGATCTTTGTTGGTTTGACTCCTTTACACATTTTATAAGCTGTTTATGAGTTCTCAGCTGGTCAAAATACCATCATATGTAGGCTATACACATACAGCGAGAGCATTTAGCCCAGCACACAGCATTGTTTTGGATGTTCGGTAAGTTCCGTTGCGTAATATACATAATAAAAGCCAACCAATCAGGTTGTGAACATATCCCTACCCCTTTAGGTTCAGTATCTTTAGGTTTGGTGTTAAAATGCCAATGTGAACGCTTAGCAGGCCATGACTAAATGTTTTTTTATTTTGGTCTGGACCGAACTACAAGTGTGAACACTAAGTCTTCTCTCTGTTTTTTCCCCCCCATAAGCAATGAAGTGAGTGACACAAGGCTGATTTGTCGCACCAGTCACTCAAACCAAACTGGAAAAGTGCCACTCAAAGTTGTGTTTGGAAAAGCAGAGAGGATTTTGGATAGTGTCCTTTTCAGCTATATGGACGACCCAGTGATTATTGATGCAACACCTACCGAGAGTTTCTACGGGTGCGTGCGCTCAAGTCCTACTCTTATGCATCCTTCATCTGCATCATGAAGACTGTATTCCTCTAACGATTTCATTTCAATTTAGGGGTGGACGTGTTATATACGTGACCGGCCAAAACCTAAATGTCGTTCAGCACCCGAAGATGTCAGTCTCTTATGAGCCTAGAGAGAGTTTTGAAGTCAGAAGACGTCGATACGCCCATGTTTCTGCCAGGAGTCTCTTGGTTATGGTAAAACAGTCTGGAAACTCATTTCACACATTGCTTCAACCAATTTTACATGTCAAACACAGAATTTGTTTTCAAAATTAATGCAAACAGGACTCATACATTTGATTCATTCTCAGAGGTTCAAATATTTATTCAGAGATGGTTTAATCATTTACTTGACTAAATCTGAACACTTTAACTCTCCAAGCCCGTGAGAGAAAATGTTCTCGGAAGTGCAGAAGTGCATATGTTTCTTTCTGTCTTCAGAGTCAGAATTTGTGCACCAACGTTTCCTCGGAGCAAATGATGTGCAAGAGCCCAGAGGTGCCATCGAAATCCAGGATCGTGCGAGTGTGGTTCGAGATGGACAATGTGCACATCGACTTTCACACCATCAAGAACAAGCCGTTCACGTACCATCCAAACCCAGACTTATTCCAGCTCAACAGTGAATCCCAAGGATCAGCCATCCGATTCAAACCTGGAGGAGTCCTGGCAGTAGAGGTGCATGCATTTCTGTATCATTTAGGGTCAACCAGTATTATTTTAGCACTATTATAGTTTTTGAGTTAACTTTTTTTTTTATAGTGTTTGTTTTCATTTATTTTGTTGTGTTTTTTGTCCTTTTTATACGTTTTTTTTTTATATATATTATTATTTAGGCTTAATTTATTTTCATTTTATTCAATTCCAATTTGTAATTACAGTGCTTCAACTTATTTCAGTTAGTTTCAAAAGGAAACATTTCTGATTTTTGTGTACTTTACTTTAAATTGCCCCTATTATGCTTTTTTCAGATATTTCTTTCATGTATTGTGTAATGGAGCTGTTTGTGAATGTAAAAGGTCTGCAAAGTGCACAAAAAATGAAATTATTGTTTCCCATAAGAAAGAACCAATTCTGGACAGTAATTCCAATCTTACTTCCTGCACAATCCTTCCTAGGTTTGCAACACATTTGCATAATGCCAGCCTGTGGTTTTCATAGGCTGCCCTTGAACAATGTCTACTTTGACCCTTAAACACTGTAGTTGTATCTGAGACTGGAAGAGTTTGGTTTGTGTTGTCGATATGTCAAGAAGATGCTGTTTTCTGGGCTGCGGAAGCAAATCCACTTGGCACTTCAAAAGGATGAAGACTCGGGTGGAAAAAACAATGCCATCGTTACTGTTCATATAACAGTGTATACAAGTGCTATGGAAGCCTCTAGAGCTGAAACTCAGATATGATATTAGTCGTTTAGTTTCTGACGTGTGCCGTAAGTTGTCGACCATTCACAACACACTTGGCCAGCTGACCAATCAGAGCAGAGTAGGATGGCGGTAAGGAGTTTAGAGACTAGATCCTTGATCAAACCGTATGTATATTATGAGAAAGATTTGTTTGTTGTCCTTGGATGCATGTACACCTATTATAAGAGACCTCCAAAACAAAATTAGGGACCTTTAAAATAGCATAATAGGGGCAATAGCATAAATAGTTTTATTTCAATTAACAAAAATTATTTTAATATTCATTTTTTGTTAACTATAATAACCCTGTTGTTTTGCACCAAAGCAGTTGTAATTTAGTTGAAGTGACTGAGGATGTGTGTTTTGTCTCTGAAGGGAAAGGGACTGACACTGGCCATGAGCAGAGAGGAAGTTCTGGCCCGGCTGGGGAAGGAAGAATGTGACGTCAAGACTCTGGATAACACGCACCTGTACTGCGAACCACCTGAGGAACAGCCTCTCGCCCTGGACGACGATGACTTACCCAAGCTTACGGTCAGTCTGAATCCAGTGACTTCTGTAGTTGTTTCAGTGCACATGTGTTTTTTTTTTAAATGTTACCAAAAGGTTATTTTTATTCTGGTGCAATTGCCAAATACAGTTTGGGTGTCGTAGTTTTAGTCAGACAAACATTGTGTTGGTGTAACATGACAAGTTTTGAGCATCAGTTTTTATATCCGCACAGAACGTGAAGTGCTGCATGAAGTGATCAAATCAGAGCCAATTAGAAAATGTGTGATGTTTGACAGAGGCACTTTTTAGCAGACTTGTTTTTTGAAGTGTTTTTCAATTGGGAATTCGAGATTTTAACGTATTGGTTTATTTTGGATATTCAATTGTGCATGTTAATATCATCTATTATTAGATTACCATTGCTGTTTATTTAAAAGTTAAACTTTAAAAACATCAAAAGTAACACTGTTAAATGTACATTTTTGCACATATCCAAATTAATCCATTTTTATACTCATTTTAATGTAAATGATTTCAATGCATTGTAATTCAAATCAAATTCACTTTTAAAACAATTGATTTGAGTTTTTTTAATGTATACATTATTTGTTAATAAATAAAATAATTATTATAATAAATAAATATTTATTATATTTTTATATTATATTTATTTTATATTTATAAATTATATTTATATTATATTATATTTATTATATTTAAATAAAAAAATATTTATTTATTATAATAATAAATATAATAATAAATAAAACAGAGAAATATAATTTAATTTAATTTAATATTTCGATTTAATATCATTATTGGCCATAATAGAACAATTATTATTGGCTTATCAGCCAGAATTTTGACTTTGTGCTTCCCTAACTCTTTCTACTGGATGAAGCGTTGTGGAAAAACGTATTAAAATCATGACTTTAAAATACATTAAGTTGAAATCATATTGGCTTGTCTTCTTCGGAGGCATATATCATCACTAAACAACCATGTTAGGTCTGTCTTGAGTGGTTTATGTATTTGTCTCTGCTGTGAAAATGAGGTTTTTACTACCGACTGTGGCCTGGAACCCGTCTTGATTAAATAGATGTAATTTATTGCTTCACGCTGTGTCTTATCACACCTGCTTAGGATTGTGTCTTTATTTTGCCATCACATGCTAACATTTATGTGTGTGTGTGTGTGTGTGTCTCACTCAGGTGTTAATGGGAAACTTGGCGTTTGACTTGGGTCGGGTGCAGTACGACAACGATTTACACTCACCGGTGCCTCTGGCGGCTCAGATCGGCCTGGCAGCGGGGGCCGCGGTGGTGGTTCTCATCGTGCTGGTCATCATTCTCATGTACAGGTAGAGTGAACTCACCCTTGTGAGCTTGTTGTCATGGCGATGAGCCATGAACTCAAATCCAGCACTCAGGAAGAATTCTAATGGTATCCATTTGTTAGCGGTCGTGCTCTTACCCTGTGTTTGCTTTTCTGTTTGTAAAGGCGGAAGAGTAAACAGGCTCTGAGAGATTATAAAAAGGTTCTGGTGCAGCTGGAGACTCTGGAGATAAATGTTGGAGACCAGTGCAGGAAAGAGTTCACTGGTATGACAGGACTTTTTCATCCATACAGTTTGCCCTTACTATAATATACCATGGAAGCCATTAGTCATAGACTAAAAGTACCAGTGAGGCTGAATAAACTGCTGATATTTTGAGATGATGATTTATGATGCCTTGTTAGTTAAAAAAAATCTTCTAAGAAACTTTTCAGTGGCTAATTGACATTTTCTATACATTATTCAGTGTACATGTTTATTTCTATCTATCTATCTATCTATCTATCTATCTATCTATCTATCTATCTATCTATCTATCTATCTCAAGTAAATATTTATATAATTATTTTAAAATATAAGTAAAATGTGTTTACCCTGTGTGTAGATTACTATATATAATAAATAATCTTCACACAGGGCTTTCATAAACAGCTTTCATAATCTTTATCATTTTTATTTCATTATTATAGTAATAGTAAATACCATGGTGTTTGGAAACACAATGTGGTTACCATGGTTTGTAATTGTTTATTGAAATATGAAAAATGAAAAATGATATTGTTATCGATGTTCTGCCATCCACCCTTTTAAACGAGCTGTTTCCTGCCCTCCAGATCTGATGACGGAGATGATGGATCTGAGCAGTGACGTTGGTGGTCCTGGTATCCCGTTTCTGGATTACCGCACATATGCAGAGCGTGTTTTCTTCCCCGGCCAGAAGGGTGCGCCACTGAGTCAGAATCTGGATTTGCCTGATTTCCGTAGGCAGACGGTGGAGCAGGGCCTGGGTCAGCTCAACAACCTGCTCAACAACAGACTCTTCCTTATACGGGTCAGTGAAGTGCCTTGTTTGTGCTGTCAGTTCGGCTCCAGCTTCCTGTAGAGGAAAAGAAAGCTGAGTGTAATTACAGTGTTTATGCCGCTGGCGTATTTAAGTGCATCAGTGGCTGTTTTTGGAGCCATGATTTCACCTCAAAGACTAAACAAAGGATGAAAAAGAAAGCAAATGTAATATTCAATTTGCATTAATGCAGCTGGATGCCTGTTTAGCACAGAGAGTTCTCAGTCGCTATCTTCTTTTCTTGATGCTTTATCTGCATCTAAACTGCCAAACTGTCAGGCTGCAGTGAAGAAACTTCAGAGCTGAACTTCAGCATTTTAAATATTTATCCATCTCAGTAGTCTGAGGCTTTGTTGATGTTTACGAGTGCAGTTTTTTGAAAGCTCGAACTGTTTGATTGAAATTGGTCAAACTAGTATGCTCTTGTAGGGAACATCTGGTAAACTCTCCTCTGGGTTCCTCTAGTTCATCCATACTCTGGAGGCACAGCAGAGTTTCTCACAGAGGGACAGAGGTTACATTGCGTCTCTTCTCACGATGGCCCTTCATGATAAGCTGGAATACTTCACTGATGTTATGAAGACCTTACTGGGGGATCTAGTTCAGCAGTATGTGGCCAAGAACCCCAAACTCATGCTGCGCAGGTATTGCACATTCACCTTTTATTTATTTGGCATACATTTATTATTGTTATTTTACCCAGAACAACTTAATGCATTCAAAGCACACATTTTATCAGAATAAGAGTTCTTTGAATCATATGCGTGACCTTGGCATTGATATTTACTATCTTTATGTTTGGAGTCACTGAGATCCCAATGTTGTATGCTCAAAAATATTTATAGAAATTCAGATCAATAAATTAATGTATAATTTTCCTATTATATTATATAATTTATTTTGTTCCTTTTTGACCTTCTGTTTTCCCACAAAGCAGGTGGTAATTCAAAAATGTAATTTAGTTATGCTGTATTGTAGCTTTGTGTATGTTTTCAAGAACACATCAATAATATTCAATAAGTAATAATAAGTAGACTAATAAGACTACTAGTTTAAATTATCTGCATTTATTCATGTTTATTTTACTCCCAACAGAAATAATGTAACAAGGTTCCAATTTCAAAAGAATACATCATGTGTTTGTTACAAACAAGAAAAAAAACAATTGGTCTGATCCATCCTGATCTGATTATAGTAAATCTAATCTGAAGTGATATAACGCGCGTGTTGTCATCTGTAGGACTGAGACGGTTGTGGAAAAGATGCTGACCAACTGGATGTCCATCTGTCTCTACTCTTTCCTCAAGGTATCAGAGCATGTGATGGCTTCAATTCTATGCATTTGCATTGATTGATAGTGAATAATCAAAGTTTTTATATTTATACTTTTATAGATTTGTAGTATTATTATTTAATTAAAATCTATTTCTTGTGACAAAAACATTTAATATGTATTTTTATTTTTCACAAGATTTTAATAAATAATATATTATTGTTATATTTTTTTTATTATATATAATATTATAATAATAAATTATTATTTTTCTTAGATGTCTTTTACTTAATTGCTGTTGCTGTTTACCATGTTCACAGAGGTCTGCTTTGTATCTTATCTGTGGTAAAATCACTGTAAAGGCCCCAATATACTCGCAGCGAAGTTCTTTTTCTTTCTTCGCTCGGGGTAAAAAAGAAGTTTGAAATCCCTTTGCAGCGTTTATACTGTTAGCAAACATCCCGACGCCACCCACAATGATAAAAGCGGTGTTTAGATGAAAATGTAAATATGTGCTGCACTCTTTCCTGAACAGAAGAAATAAACCGGAGATTTCCACGTCAAAGAAGGCGGAGCCTCAGAGCCACACCCACCCTTATGTAATCGCCACAGACCAATGGTAGTTCGAAGGTGTTTACCAGCCAAGAGTTTGAAGGCTGTTTCAAACTCCCGAAACGAACGCAAAATTGACTTTGTTTTGGTCTGATTTTGTTCTAAAAGACGTCTCACCAGTTTGTTCTTTTTCACTTGAAGTATATTGGGGCCTTAACATTAGACTTCTCATGGGTTATGGTTTTAATAAAACATCTCCTCATAAAACTTCATCTTCAAGATTTATTGTGACAGACATAAATGCAATTGCTAATGCATGTAAATGTGTGTGTGTGTGTGTTTGTGCAGGAGGTTGCTGGTGAGCCTCTGTATAAGTTGTACAGGGCTATTAAATACCAGGTAGATAAAGGACCAGTGGATGCAGTGACGGGAAAAGCCAAACGCACTCTCAACGACAGCCACCTGCTCAGAGAGGACATCGACTACTGCGCTGTGGTGTGTCTCTGTAATACTTCCATCTCAATGCTGCACAAAACCAATCTCCTAAATGAATAAATCGAATAAGACAAGAGTTTGTGTTTCCCATCTCAGACTCTGACAGTGCTGGTGAAGAGTGGTGTCGAGGTCCAGCCCTGCCCTGTTAAAGTTCTGGACACTGACACCATCACTCAGGTTAAAGACAAAATCCTGGACCAGATTTATAAAGGAGCGCCATTCTCCCAGAGACCAGCCGCAGACTCACTGGACCTTGGTACGGCTTTGGTAGATACATCTAGACTAGTCACTACTATGTTTGGTTTATTTGTAAAAGCTTCATGTTTTGCATATTGTGTTCCTTCAGAGTGGCGATCTGGCCAGGCAGGTCACCTGACTCTGTCTGATGATGATGTCACAGGCATCGTTCAGGGTCGTTGGAAACGGATTAACACTTTACAGCACTACAAGGTATAGTTCATTCAGATTAATTGGTTGATTATTAATTGGTTGGTTGAATGTGGGTCGGCTGATTAGTTAATTGGCTGGTTGGTTGGCTAATTGGTTAGTGGGATGGTTGACTTGTTTCTTTGTAGGTAGATTGATTGTCTGGTTGGTTGGTTGGTTGATTCTGAGGGGCTGTTTACACTACACCATTTTCAACTAAAAATGTTAAAATTATGTATTTTGGCTGTTCATTTACACGACAGCTGTGTTTTGGGTGCCTGAAAACACAAACTTTTGAAAACGGGTTTCAAAGTGCACGTTTTTGAAAACGGTCTCCGTATAAACAACAAAAACGCGAATCTCTGAAGACGATGACATCATGCACATGCATATTACGTGTTCAGTCTATAGTGTCTCATCGCCATCTAATGGCCTGGCAGCAGAATACAGTTTTTTTTTGTCTTTTTCGCGGATCCATGTGAATGGGGATCGTTTTGACAACGGAGTCGTCTGTACGCGGAAAACTCAAAGGAAAATCTTCTCAGTTTTAAGCATATCGTTGTCGAGTAAACGTAACCTGAGGGTTGGTTGATATTTTGAGTCAGTCTGTTGATTTTATGAGTTTGGTTGGTTAATTTTGTAAGTTCACTGGTTAATTTTGTGAGTTGGTTGGTTGATTTGTAAGTTGACTGGTTAATTTTGTGAGTTGACTGGTTAATTTTGTAAGTTGACTGGTTAATTTTGTGAGTTGGTTGGTTGATTTGTAAGTTGACTGGTTGATTTTGTGAGTTGGTTGGTTGATTTGTAAGTTGACTGGTTAATTTTGTAAGTTGACTGGTTAATTTTGTAAGTTGACTGGTTAATTTTGTAAGTTGACTGGTTAATTTTGTAAGTTGACTGGTTAATTTTGTAAGTTGACTGGTTAATTTTGTAAGTTGACTGGTTAATTTTGTAAGTTGACTGGTTAATTTTGTGAGTTGGTTGGTTGATTTGTAAGTTGACTGGTTGATTTTGTGAGTTGGTTGGTTGATTTGTAAGTTGACTGGTTAATTTAGCAAGTTGACTGGTTAATTTTGCAAGTTGACTGGTTAATTTTGTAAGTTGACTGGTTAATTTTGTGAGTTGGTTGATTTGTAAGTTGACTGGTTAATTTTGTGAGTTGACTGGTTACTTTTGTAAGTTGAATGGTTAATTTTGTGAGTTGACTAGTTAATTTTGTAAGTTGACTGGTTCATTTTGTAAGTTGACTGGTTAATGTTGTGAGTTGGTTGGTTGATTTGTAAGTTGACTGGTTGATTTTGTGAGTTGGTTGATTTGTAAGTTGACTGGTTAATTTTGTGAGTTGGTTGATTTGTAAGTTGACTGGTTAATTTTGTGAGTTGGTTGATTTGTAAGTTGACTGGTTAATTTTGTGAGTTGGTTGATTTGTAAGTTGACTGGTTGATTTTGTGAGATTGTTGGATGTTTTGATTTGGATGGCTGATTTTTGAGAGTTGGTTGGTTGATTTTGTTAATTGATTGGTTGATTTTGTGAGTTGGTTGGTTGACTTGATTTAGCTCTAAGTCTCTCTCTTTCCTCTTGTTTCCTCAGGTACCTGACGGGGCCACCGTCGCTCTCATCCCTCGTTCCCAGAGTTCTCTTGGAGTAAATCAGGTCTACCAGACTGGAGAGAGTAAGTTGAATACTTTTTGGTCAATAAAAAATAAACTTTTTATCACTTCACTTTATTTTACACTTTATTCACTGCGTTACTCACCATCTGAGAGCAAAAATGATATATTTCGTATTGATATCTGGTCTGCTCCTTGCAATTGCTGTAGAAACTCCAATGCTGGAGGGAGAGGAGGAGGAAGGCCTTCGGCTATGGCATCTGGTGAAGCCGAGCGAAGATGCCGAGATCCCCAAACACAGGAAGAGCAGCATGAGAGAGAGAGAGCGGGCAAAAGCCATTCCTGAGATCTACCTTACACGACTGCTTTCAATGAAGGTAAGTGGGATGTTTGTGATTGAGTCATCTTTAAAACGGCATACACAAAAACACTTCAAACGGATCCTGCCGCTGCTTATGTTTGCGTGAGATCTGTCTTCTGCTGCTGACTGTCAGTGTGATTGAAAGCTGCTCTGTGTTTGTAAATGTGTATCTTCAGGGCACGCTGCAGAAGTTTGTAGATGATGTCTTTGTAGCCATACTGAGTACGAAACGGCCTCCACCCATCGCCGTCAGGTTCTTCTTTGACTTCCTGGACGACATGGCAGAGAAACACGGCATCGATGACCCAGAGACCGTTCACATCTGGAAAACAAACAGGTCGGCATAACTGTCTACATCTATAAAACTATTTAATTAAGGGTTTTGAGCTGTACAGCTCAGGAATTTAGATTAAATATGACATTTGAAGAGGACATATTTTTGATTTACTTGATTGTTAGTTTTTTTTAAGACATTCATTTTGTCATTCTATGGTTATTGAAAAACTGGGAAATTCAGGGAATTTGGAAATGGGGTTTTCAGGTCTAGAAAAGTATTGGGAGTTTTATACTGAATGTGTTTTTTTGTATAATTGTTGTATTTTCTCAAAAAAACGTCTATAAAATAGTTTTTAATCTTTATCCTGTAATCTTGATTTACTGGTAAAGTGATGGATATTCATTGGTCAATACAGTAGGAGAGGAAATCCATTTTTCATCCATTTCATGAAGTACAAATGCAAAAAAAATTCTTGTTGCTCTAATCTAATCTATTTTATTGACTAAATATTACTATTGTAGAATAAAACATCCTCGCAAGACATGTTGATGTCTGATTTCCGATGGAATCTTTCCTTTGAATGGGTTCTTTTCAGTGAAAGCGGTTCTCAAACTGGTCTGAATGACTCGTATGGCGCTTTTCCACTGCATGGTACGGCTCGGTACGGTTCGACTCGGCGCGGAACGGTTCGGCTCGCTTTGCTTTTCCACTGCATGGTACGGCTCGGTTCGGCTCGGTACGGTTCGACTCGGCGCGGAACGGTTCGGCTCGCTTTGCTTTTCCACTGCATGGTACGGCTCGGTTCGGCTCGGTACGGTTCGACTCGGCGCGGAACGGTTCGGCTCGCTTTGCTTTTCCACTGCGTGGTACGACTCGACTCGGTACGGCACGTTTCGGTTCGCTTTAGCTCGGTTGCTTTTCCACTGCAGTTAGTACCGCTTCAAAGTGGGTGGGACTGATCGTTATAGTTGCCGTCTCTACTGCCATGACATCATCATATTAAATGCGAATTTTTCATTCCGTGTTTCCCCATTCACTCCTCGGCAACCAACGAGAGGAACGTCCGCACCTCGTCCACTGACCACGATTCAGCCATTTCTTTTTTTTAAGTTTATACTGTTGTTTACTGGCTATTTAAATCTAGCGGGTTTAGTGTCTCGTGTCGTAAATACAATGACGCTGGTAGTGATGATTCTGTCTGACCAATCAGTGATCTGCAGTGTTTTCACGTCACATTTTAGTATCAGTACGGTACGCTTGGAACCTCAACAGAGGTGGTACCATTTAAAGCGAGCCGTACCGTACCGTACCATGCAGTGGAAAAGCGCCAAAGCGTGCCGTACCGAACCGAGCCGTACCGTACCATGCAGTGGAAAATAGAGCTGGTCTGAATTTGAATAATTTTTAAATCCATTTATTACAAAGATAATTGAAAACTCTGGAAATTTGTGAAATCTGAAAATGTCTATAGTGAATAAAAAATTTTGTACATATTTCCATTTTGTAATATTAATATTCACTGTCCTTGTGTAAAGTTTGCTAAGCAAGCAAATCATTATTCTCCCCACCCCCCACCCAATCTCTTTTATTCGAACTGGTTCAGAAATTGGTCTGAATGATTCATTAGTGAATCATTCTGGATTTGAATTGATTTTTTAGAAATCCTTACTCTGTGATTGCAAATGATTGGAAAGGTCTTGGAGAACCTTCATGTTTCTATGTTCATTATATTAAATGTTAAATTAAATGCACTCTTGTCTTCCCTCCGCCTTACAGTTTGCCTTTGCGTTTCTGGGTCAACATCTTGAAGAATCCTCAGTTTGTCTTTGACGTGCAGGTGACGGATAGCGTGGATGCCGTCCTTTCCGTGATCGCACAGACCTTCATTGATTCCTGCACTACATCCGAGCACAAAGTGGGCCGGGTCAGTACAGCAATTAACCTCTTGACCTCTCTAGCGGTGACCTCATTATGGTAGAGAGTGTGCATGTAGAGCGAGAAGATGAACAAGGGCAGGAAAGAGAAAAAGAAAATAAGGATGCTGTAGCATTGAAAGGAGCTCATTGTTGTGTGTCTCGTCCTCAGGATTCTCCAGTAAATAAGCTGTTGTATGCCAGAGAAATCCCACGATACAAGCAGTTGGTGGAGCGGTGAGAAATCTAAATGTTACACAGTGATACGGCCCTTTTCAAACACATCTATTAGCACTGAAATGGATACAGGAAGTTGATGATATTTCGTGCTATAAAGCTTCCTCCTCTCCTGCAGGTACTACAGTGATATTCACAACGCCGTGTCTGGCTGTTACCAGGAAATGAACTCAACCCTCACAGAGCTGTCTGGGGTGAGACTGAATTTTATTCTATTCTAAATGAAACTCTGACTGTGTTTTTACATTTGAACAGACAGCAGGGTCCAAAATGATGAAACCACATTGAGAATCTGGGAGTTAATGTCTAGTTTAAGGGTCAATGATGTGACTCTTGTTTGTTTTTCTATTAATTTATTAAACATTACTTGAATACATGCTGATCATGTTTTTAATTTCTGAATTATGATTAATTATGATTTATTATTTATTTATTTATTTGATATGTCATGTGGTGTTTTTGAATTTTTTAAAAACTGTTTTTAATGATTTTTTTATTATTTTACATTTTTTTATAAATAACTTGATTTTAGTAATTAAAGAAAAAAAACACGTCATGTGATGTGACAATTTTTTGAATTGTAAAATCTTATTACAAATTTTATTAATAATTCGTGATATTTGTAAAATAAACAGCTTTTCATGTGGTGCAAGATCTTTTTGAATTAATTGTAAAATATTACATTATTTTTGAATTAATTCATTTGTTGAGGGTCAAAAACTGGTTTTGAATAAATAATTGGAAAATATAAAAAATATCCATTGAATTAATAATTTGTGATATTTGTTTAAAAAAAAAAACCCACCATGTCATGTGGTTTAGACTCTGAGTTAATATTTAATTAATTTGTGCTATTTGTAAAAAAATTAAATAAAATAAAATTTGATGGGGTGCAACAAATTTTAAACATTCAAATTTTTCATAAATGTATATGGTAAATTATTTTTGTGTTTTGAACTAAATTTTCCTTCCTTTTCTATTTCTTCAACATGAACACGTAATCTTGCTATTTTAAGTTTCTGATCTGTCTGTTTTCAGAGCTTTGCATCCGAGATGAACAGTTTGGTGGCGTTGCATGAGCTGTACAAATATATCAACAAATACTATGATCAGGTCAGTATGGGACTGATTCAAGCTTCTTATGTTGTTTGTGTTAGAGCAAATTAATATATCTCTCATATTGCATTATGTGCAGATTATCATGTCTCTGGAGGAAGACGCCGCGGGTCAAAAGATGCAGTTGGCGTATCGGCTTCAGCAGGTCGCCGCCCTGGTGGAGAATAAAGTCACTGACCTTTAGACTTTGACCTTTTACCGTCTAAACTCATCAATAATCACATCTGAGAGAAATCAGATCAGTGCTTTACGATTGATCGGCTGATGTAATGCTACCGCTACGTCAAACCCTTGCGTGCTTCCACAGCCGTTCACATAAACTTGCTGTATATTCTTAACAAAAGGGAATAGGAAATGAAGTAATGATCACTATCTTTCGATGAATCCTTAATGGGATTTTTATTGGAGAAGGATTGCTTTTCAGACTGAGACTCTGAACTACTCACAGGAGTATTGACTGAGTGTGTGTGTGTGTGTGTGTGTGTGTGTGTGTGTGTGTGTCTGAAAGGGTCTGCTGTATATGTGAAGTTTACTCATTTGAAATTCTCTGACCCAAGTCTATTTTAATGACACTACTGAAGCATTTCAAAAGACACATTTTATATTGTTTTTACTTCCGTTCAAGTGGATCAGATCTTCTGTATGGAGTTTCATGAACTGTTTCAACAAAACCCATCACGTTCAACCATTACAATCACGTCAGCGCTGTGGACAAGTCCCACATGTACTTCTACTGTACATGGAGTATTTCGTTCCAGGATTAGAAATGTTCTGCTCATCCACTATCAAATCCTAAACTCAAAAGACTGTCCTTGGCCGTGTTGTATTAACCTTTTATACTAACATTTCTACATTAGTATTGCAGATCAAAAGAAGTATTAAGCTTTTACAGGGGCCGTAGTGTAAGTCTATGCACACAAGTGCCAGAACATGTTATAAGAGCACAATATTTGTGTGTGTGTTTTTGTGTAGCTTTATGTTTGCATGCAAAAGAAAGAAAAACGGTCACAGTTTTCAAGTTTTCTGCTGTTGTTAGGATCTCAAATCTTAGAATTTCTCACACAGGGATACAAAATTGTTAAATGTGCTCATCTGAATTCTGATTTGTAGCACTATAGCCTGGTTAACTTTAGTTGATCATAACGTTAATGCACCTTCACGCCCAAGATTTGTGATAAATCCCTGTAAAATATGAGTCCAGGCTACATTTCACTCTCAAATCAACAACAAAAATATATTTTATATTTTGCACAAAATATTTTTTCACTTGATCCAATATATCATTATTATTTTTATTTTTGCATTGTATCGTAATTCTTGTAAAAATGTCAGAATTCACAAAAACTTAATGGTCCTGAAAAAGGGCTTGATTTTTTTTCATTTTTTTTCTCAATCAGAATAAAATGTCAGTAACGCTTTACAATAAGGTCTGATTTGTTAACATTAACTAATGTATTAATGAACATGAACTAACAATGAGCAATACATTTATTACAGTATTTATTAATCTTAATGTTAATCAAAATACAGACATTCATTGTTTATGTTAGTTCACAATGCATTAACTAACGTTAACAAATAATAATGTTAATAATTAATATTAAATATTAATATTAAAATACGTTAATAATGTATTATGAAATTAATATTAACTAAGATTAATAAATGCTGTAGAAGTATTGTTCACCAGTTCTTGTTAACTAAAGTATTTGCCTAATATTAACTAATGAAACCTTATTGTAAAGTGTTACCAAGATTTCTTAATGATTTGATTTGATTTAAACATGAAATAAGACCTTGGAGTGTTTGTGAGATTCACCCACACTTACACATGGCATTGATTTCCTAATGCTTTGAGTTTAACAGCACAAGAGAGCACAATTCTCAAAGATTCAGTCTCATGCGTGAAGTGCAGCTGGAATGTCCAGTTTCTTGGGAGATATTGAAACAAAACTGGGACATTTTGGGTTGACGAGTGGAGAAAAGCGTCTTTATTCGCTCGGTCCCGATGATTTGAAAAGCAGCAGTTGGCTTGAGAGTTGTGGACATCAGACACTGAATAGAAACTAACTTATTATATTGTAAATAATGCTTATTTATACATGAGCGCCAAATGTGCCTTCTTTGTTACTTTTTATAATGTCTACCAAGTAAACATGCTTGACATTACTTGCCAAATGGAGAAGATGATGAACTGTGGCACAGCTGTTGCCCGTTGTAAAGATCACGAAGCAGAGTCTCAGGATTCTCAATGGATTCAGTACAAACACTCATGTGTAACCTAATTCATTTCTAGTTTGCCCTACCAGCTCATTTTCCTGGAGTGATCTGTGTTCACCGTGATGGTGATGGTGTAAATTGCATTTTTTTTTTTGTGTGTGTGTGTGTGTGCATCTGTTCTTTTTAGCTTCTTATAATTTGTTTTTACCCGAAGCACTTTGTGTTTACATTTTGGCTTATCCATAATGTCTAATTTTTTTTGTAGTTTGATCATGAAGCTGATGTTACGTGCTTCGACACAGTTCCTTTTGTGTATAAAACTATGAAAATAATGGAGTTAATGCTATCTAGACATCTCAAATGTATTTTTGAAGGCTTCCCTGTTCCTGCATTTATTTATGTGATTTTGAGCTATTAGGCTTCATCATAATAATGTATGCACAGGGTTGGGTTTTAAAAAGGGGAAACGTATTAGTTTTCTCATTCTGTGTGTTTATTATCCTGTTGTTGAATGTGTTTGGCCTCTTGGTGTATTTTTCTGATTATTATAGGCTGATGCATGCTTGAGATTTGATTGGATTTTCTGATTGGGTTGCTTTTTGAGAGGTCGCTCGATGGACTGCGTTATGAGTGCATGGCTCTCATAAAAACACTGTCTGAGAATGTGTGTGTGTGTGCATGAGAGTTTGTAAGTAATTGTAGCGCTTCGTACATGATGTTGAGGTTTTTTTAGGGAAATCTCCTGTTATGTGCACTTTTCTCTGAGAGAATCCAGCTAAATCTTTTTGTACAGTCTTGCGATTTACTGTTTTGCCAATTGCGTGGATTACAGCTTTGTATCTTTGCAGATAAACAATTCAGGCCGTTGTTTAGAGAATTGTTGGTGTACATGGAGCCCTTGCCCGGCACCGAGTTTTACACAACTTTTATACAAGGGTTAAAAAAAATAATAATATATGGTAATTTTCTAATGAAGTTGGGGTTAAAAGAGAACTTAAACCCAGTCTAAAGACTTACTCTTTTGTATTTGTATTGTGTATAGTTTGCTAACAATTGTGTATATGTGCCTGTACATATTGTGAAGAGGACATGTTCTTTTTTTTCTTTCTTTCTTTCTTTCTTTCTTTTTTTTTACTTGGACAGAGTTGCTCTCTCCAATCAGGAGAAATTGGGAGCCGAAATGTTAAAATGAGTGAAATGGAAATTTGTATCTGGGAAAAAAAATAAAGCTATAATTTTAACATTGAAGATGTGTTTACTGGTTTGAGTTTTGTATATCTGTTGTTGACATCAAAACAAAAGAGTCTGGGACATCTCTTGAGTAGGTGCTATAAAAGTATGGTTTGAATTCAGACATACTACTATTATCACATACTATTTTTTGCCTACTATACAGGGAAGTATGTGATTTTTGATACAGACAATATTTTAAATGGATGGATCCCACAAATTCTGAACCATTTTCGTGAAACACTTTTACCCCCTAAAGGTAACACTTTAGGTACCATTAGTTACAACAATCCGTTAACAAATATTAAGTAACTATGAGCATGTGTTTGTTACAGTATTTATGAATCTTTGTTAATGTTAGTTAATAAAAATACAACTGTTCATTGTTAGTTCATGTTATCTTAGATACATATAATAAATAATATTAACAGATATTACCTTTGATTTTAAAAATGCATCAGTAAATGTTGAAATTAAATGGAACCTTATTGTAAAGAGTTACCGAAAATTGTCGCACATAATTTACATATCTTTTATTTTGTAGTCACATTTGGACAAAAAGATAACAAGGCTTCAATAAGGAGGTGGAAAATTATGTTTGGTTACAGGTTTAGAATGTGCCTAAAAATAAATAGCTAAATATAGTGGGAATAGGCTATTTTAAACATTAGGTTACTAAAATAATTCAAATGAAAAACCTGATGTTTTCCTTCAACCCTGCCATCCAAGTCTCAGCCTTGACACTTTTGGCTGAAAAAAAGAGAGAGAGAGAGAGACAATTTTATGCTTCCTGAGGTCAGCCTGACATATGCTACAGTATTGGCAGCAATAACAAAATATATATATATAGGATTTTTGTTCAAATTCTGAAAAATTTTCCTGAAAATGATGACATAATTTCTTGCTTCAGATAAAAAAAATAATAATAAAAAAAAAGACGAGAATTTACGTGTAATTTGTTTATTTTTCTCTCTCAGTAATTTGGAAAAAGATAAGTCTTTAATGTCTGGAGTAGTTGGGGATATTTTGGGGATATTTAATTTTATCAATCAATAAATTCCTCTTGAAACAAACTTTGTTGTATTATTTTAATTTAATACTGTGAAGCTGCTTTGATACAATCTGTATTGTGAAAAGCGCTATACAAATATACTTGACTTGACTTGACTTGACTTGGAGTAGAACATTTGGATTCAGAAATGTAAGGAGCCAAATAGTAGAACTAAGTTAAAATTGTATCGAAATATTATTTGGTATTTATTCTATGTAGGCACAGTGGGTTTGTATGGACTGTGCATGAGCTGCTGTCAATACAGCGCTGTACCCCAGTGCGCATGCGCAGAACCAGCTGAAGCGAATGTGCGAATGTGAGGTGACAGCTGTCCCGATGATATCGATGAACGGTGAGAGTGTTTTCATTAAAAAACAGCCAAACAGCGGTAAACATATTAATGTCTGTGGATGTATTATGTGTTTTGAGTATAAATTCAACAGTGTCTGCTTGTCGGAGGGTTAAAATGACGCTTGTTTTGATGACTAGAGCCCGTGTTAGCGTTAAGGCTAAGCGCGAGCACGTTTAGAGGATCTAATATCTGGATTTTCACAGATTCTTCTTTTCGTATGAATTATTCGGTGGATTATTGATAAATGCATGGGATTAGTAAAGTCATATAGCCTGTTGACGATGTAATATCCTCGATCTGATCATGCATGTTGCTGGATTGCCCTCCATTTGTTACTCATACATAGTGAATTGGGGGTGGGGGTGCCTATAACAGCGTGTCTAATATGTATTCTGTTATATGATATTCTCTCTGATGCATGGCAGTATTGAGCAGTGATAACAGCCTTCCCCAGAACAGCCACGGCAAAAAGCAGAAGAAGAAAAACAAGAAGCACCGCAAAGCAGCAGCAGTGGAGATCTCTAGTTTGGAGCTGGGGTGAGTGTGTCTAACTGGGCAGAATCCAGATCTGGGTTTCTGCTCTGTGAGATGCTGCTAAAAATATATAGGAGTGTGGCCATGGGAGTCACTTCTCCAGATAAGCATATTGACTCATGGCCCTCCCTTCCCAGTCCATGCACGTGGAACCTATTTTAACACATCCCTGAAAAAAAACAAAAACATTCGGAACAATACACATCATGGAAAAGAACCACAGATATAATTTTTACACATTTGTTAATTTAGTACTTCAGTAAAAACTAAAACGGTCAAATAAGTAAAATTACAAACTAGTTCACCCCAAAAGGACTCACCCTCAAGGCATCCTAGGTGTAATATGACTTTCTTCTTTCAGCCAAACACAATCGTAGTCTGTGAAAAGGGTCCATGGCAGTGCTGCAATACAGAGTTTCGGGAAAAGTAGGCCGGAATAGCGAGAAGATATGTAGAACAGATGTGTATGTGCTTCTCCTACATAAATATCACGTCCTCTTAGTATCATATTCTAAGAAGACATTATATTTACACCATCAGCTTTCATTACTGTTTATACCAGTAACACAGACAGAAAATGGCAGGCTTTTAATGTTTTAATTAAATATCATTAATATCAAACAATGATGTACTGTTGTTATACTATTCTATTTTGACAGAATGTCACTGTGTATAATGTTCATGTCTGCCATTATAATGGCCACGTTGCTCTTTAGATATCATCACTGGAATTTGGAAAAAAAAATTGGTTGACCACTGTTGCTAACCCCTTTAGAAGTACTTGTTGGCTATTTAATAAAAGCTAGATAGACTGAGACACAGTGTGGCTTTATGTTAAGATGGTGCATTGATCTTTTGAAGCGCACAGATGGTCGAAGAATATGTGTTTCGAGTGAGATCATAAGCCCTAGATATGAAAGTCACCGCTAGAGATTGCTTATGAAAAGTAGTAGCTGTTGATGTATTATTTATGAAGTAGTCACCAGTGATGCCTGATTATAAATAGTAACATCCTGCGCCTTTAAACATGGCTGTGTTTGGCATAGACGACAAAGAAGTGACGTAATGTAGAAGAATGTACTTTCACACAGGATGCCAACCACCCGATGTTGACCCTTCTCTTTTTTTTATTGCTCTTCAGACCCCAGATCCCCTCCTCCGATGAACTGTGCCACATCCTCACCATCCACAGATCCGCCACCCCTCCAGAGTCGCCCCCGACGCCTCCGTTAAACCTTTCCCAGAGCCCCCCAGACCTCCAGCCTCCAGCCCCCCTCCCTCACTCCATTCCCATCACAGTGGTTTCCTCACCCAGCGCCCTCTCGTCTCCAGACACACCTTCCTCTCTCATTACACCTTCACTGGGCCTACCTTCAGTTCTCTCCACGACTCCTCCCACTCCACAGGACCCGTCCAATCAGCTGACCCCACCACAAGCTCTGAGCCCTCCCCCTCCAGACTTTTCCCCGCCCCCAGCAGAATTACTCGGCTCAGATGACGAGGAGCAGGAGAATCCGACAGATTACTGTAAAGGTAGGATTATCATCAGAATTCAGTTTTTAATTGATATTTTCTGTATAACCAGTTTTAAAGATACTTATTGATCCTATATATAAAGTTGGTCAACCTAAAGAGATGGGCGATATCACGAAAACCGAACAACATGATATAGGTCTCAGAAATATGCATCTCATCACTCATACTGGGGAAAAAGAAAAAATATAAAAATATTAATCCCTATGATAATGCCTGTTTTTAATAATCCAGTGAATTGAGTACTTTTCAAATGAAAAGCACTTTTTTATTTGGGACATTGACGCAAACCAAAAAATGATATTCCTAAAAAAAAAAATACATCTGGTGTTAGTGCAAAAAAGTGTTATTTTAGTATTATTTATATACTATTATAGTTTTCATAAAAATTTTGATTTAGTTTTAATTTTAGTAAAAAAAATTGTCATTTTGTTATGTGCTTTTGTCATTTCTATATATATATTTTTTTTTTGTATATTACTCTTTAGGTTTAATAAAAATTTTATTTGATTTATATCCAGTTAATAATTTATTTCATTTAGTTGCTAAGGCAACATTTCATATTTTCGTTTTAAGTTTTTCATCTAATATTTATATTTATTTCATTTCAGATTTATTACAATTAACTAGGGTTGGGAACCGTTCACATTTTAACCTGGAATTCGGTACCGGTACCTTTTTTCGGTACTTCACTCTCTGTGTAATAACAAAATCATTTATTTCAGTGAAAAAAATAAGTCCAAACCTCTCAATTTAATTTCTTCCATTTATTTAGAAATATTACACATTAGACAAAAATAAATCCTCTACTTCCCAAAACCGTCCTTACAACCTCCAGCCTCAATAACTGTAAAGAAACTGTAAGTCATTTATAGAAGTGTTATTATGCCAGAGGTGCTTGGTCGCTGTCTGCCATTGTCTGTGATGTTTGTATACTGTAATATTTACCCGTAGTGGTTTCATATACTAGGGTTTCGGACATTTCACAATGTCAACGTTACTATTTGTTTGACATAAATGGCACGGTACGAAATTTCGATGCAGCCAATGGCTCGAGTGTTATGCTTTCTTCACGCGCTATCGGAAATTTCCTACTTCTCACTTCTGAAGTCATGATTATGAGCTCATCGCATTCAAAGTTTGACTTGAGATGGCGTTCATGTAATGATTTTGTTTATGAATTTGTTAACTAGGAAACTAGTATTTACGATAATTCCGATAGCGTGTGAAGACCGTATTAACTCACGCTGGTAAAAATGCTACGTTAGCATCAACCAACACAGTAAAAATGTTGTTTTCTCCAACAACAACTTTTCAAATTAGCTAGGTTCATTAATTACCTGAAGATGTTGATGTCGACGCCTCACTGATGAACATATTCGGTTTTGATGAAAAAAAAAAAACTATACAAGTGCGGATTAGAACCCAGAACCTCTGACACGCTTGGCAAAAGTGACCAATAGACCATTAAAGTACACAAGCAAAATTTGCGGGTCTATGCATTTATTCACGTGAAAATTCTCAGCGCTAACCATATATATTAGTATATCTCATTAAACAACAAATTTAACCCAAAATGTAATATTGAAATAGATTTCTGCACATCGTAATGGTTTTTTTTTTCTCTGAAAATTTTTATTGTATACATATATTGTGTATATATATATATATATATATATATGATTTAGCATTCTATTAGCAACCCCACCCACCCCCACACCTGTCCCACCCACTTTTTAAACCAAAGTTACGCCACTGGCGCCAACGGTCTGGTGATAGTTGTTGTTACACTTTACAACAGTTAATTCAAATAATCTTTATCTTTAACATTTGGCACTTCTTTACGATAGAAATGCTAGTGTCAACTTAATTTCTTGAACAAGAACATGTGGACATCAAAACATACAAACTCAGAGCTAGGGTTTAAACTTTTAATTTGAAATCACAAAAGACAACAAATCACTCAGAAACCTGCAGTACATATATATATATATATATGTAATTGAATCGCAGCCTTTGTGATTTCACAGTAACACTATGAAATGGTTTTAACATATCGTGCAGCGGCTGCAGCCTCAGAAAATGATCTAATAATGCGGTCCATTTAGTCTGGCTATCACCAGACCAAGCTCAATCTTTTAAGGTTGAACATTAGTCTGGGGAGTCTGCTCTGTATTTTCTACTGCACAAGAGGTGTGATCAACCGGCATAGTTCAAATGACTCTGTACGCAATTGGATAGTCCTTCAACCAATCAGACCAACGATCCAGGTGACGTACTTTGCAGCGAAAACTCCAGGCAGGAAACGTGTCAACAAACGTGTTGGTTTGTAGCATTGATCAGCGGTTTGTAGCATTGATCAGCGGTTTGCAGAAGCAGCAATGACATCGAGTGATTTTTGCAGGTTTTTTTGCAAAAAAAACGTGAAAGTTAGTGATATTTACACCCACTCGAGCGATTTGTTTGCTAAACTAAAGAAGCCATTGAGCATCGTCGAGAGGTTAAAAGGAATTGGATTAGATTAAACCCGCCAATACCACGCCAGGTGGATAAGCCAGTTTGTGATTGGTCCCCGCAGATTTGTAACGGAAGCAGGATATGAAGAATGTACAGGTTTCCAGCCTGAGCTGCAGGGCGAAATCAAATCGCCGGCAGATCGGGCCGGGTTTACCCAGTCTAGCGGTCCACTGATTCTCGTCCGTGGAATGCGCCACTTCTGATATTTTGCTGGTTAAATGAAATTAGTAAATTGCAATCGAGGATTTTTTTAAATCGAGAACTCAAATTTAATCGAGAAATTGTGACAGCCCTAGTATCTTGTAACGAATGTCACTTCAGTTCTACTTTCTGAGTATGAGACAGAATAAGCACTGTAAAAGGTTTTGCCACAAACTCAACTCCTTCATGCTGATATCGCGAGACCGCTTTCACCTCAACGAGAAATATCGTCATGTTACACCCTTACCCTGACACCCCTAAGTTTTATTTATCAATAATATCCCTGGTGCAAAACCGCTTCACTTTATGAAACAAAATTCTTATAACAGTAACAACTAATATGTGACCCTGGACCACAAAACCAGTCACATGGGTCAATTTTAAATTGAGATTTATACAACATCTGAAAGCTGAATAAATAAGCTTTCCATTGATGAATGGTTTGTTAGGATAGGACAATATTTGTCCGAGATACGACTATTTGAAAATCTGGAAACTAAGGGTGCAAAAACTCAGAAACATTGAGAAAATCACCTTTAAAGTTGTCCATTTATGTTCGCGACTGTGCTGCATTCACTCACAAAAATAAATGTTTTATATATTTACGGTAGGAAATCTACTAAATATCTTCATGGAACATGATCTTTAATTAAAGGGTTAGTTCACCCAAAAATGAAAATTCTGTCAGTAATTACTCGCCCTCATGTTATTCCAACCCCGTAAGACCTTCGTTCATCTTCAGAACACAAATTAAGATATTTTTGATTAAATCTGAGAGCCGTCTCACTCCTCCATAGGCTTCTAAGACATTATAACTTGCTGGCCCAGAAAATGCTTTAAGACATCGTTAATATAGTCCAAGTGACTACAGTGGCTCAATCTTAAGTTTATAAAGCGACGAGAATACTTTTTGTGCGCAAAAAAACCCCAAAATAATGACTTTAGTCCACTATTAATTTCCTTCTCTCTGGGCCTCGAGTTTTTTCACGTAGTGTAACTGCATAGCGCTTCTGTGTTGTACGTCACACGCATCACACACGACCAGCGTCGGCCAATAGTGAGCCTACGTCTGACGTATAACACAGACGCGCTGCGCTAAAACACTACGTGAAAAGACTCGAGGCCCAGAGAGAAGGAAATGAATAGTGGAATAAAGTCGTTATTTTTGTTTGTTTTTTGCGCACAAAAAGTATTCTCGTCGCTTTATAAACTTAAGATTGAGCCACTGGAGTCACTTGGACTATATTAACGATGTCTTAAAGCATTTTCTGGGCCAGCAAGTTATAGTGTCTTAGAAGCCTATGGAGGAGTGATCCAGCTCTCAGATTTAATCAAAAATATCTTAATTTGTGTTCCGAAGATGAACGAAGGTCTTACGGGGTTGGAACAACATGAGGGTGAGTAATTACTGACAGAATTTTCATTTTTGGGTGAACTAACCCTTTAATATCCTAATGATTTTTGCCATAAAAGAAAAATCGATAATTTTGACCCATACAATGGATTGTTGGCTTTAGCCACAAATATACCCGTGCGACTCGTGACTGGTTTTGTGACCCAGGGTCACACATTACAAAACAAATGTGTCCATCTCTGATTTCTGATTGAATGAGTTACATTCAAAGCTGTTGTAAAATAGATGCTATACTGGCGTTATTATTACAGCAGTAATGAATGATAATGACTGGTTGAATGAATGCTATGTAACAATTTCTTTTCAGGAGGATATTATCCAGTGAAGATTGGAGACTTATTTAATGGCAGATATCACGTGGTCAGGAAACTGGGATGGGGTCATTTCTCCACTGTATGGTTGTGCTGGGATCTACAGTGAGTATTTTACATGCTGGGATCTACACGAATCCTAATCCCTGAGATTAAACTGCTGGAACTAGGTGCGCAATCTCTAAATATTGAGATGTAAGCCGATGTCAGATTATGGATAGTCAGCCAGATAGTCATGTATGGATAGCCAGCCGCACATGCTGTTTGACTGTGTGAATTCAACAATATGTGACATTTGTCTGTAGACGGAAACGGTTTGTGGCACTGAAAGTGGTTAAAAGTGCCCAGCACTACACCGAGACTGCACTCGATGAGATTAAACTACTCAAATGTGTAAGTCTGAGAACTGAATACATTATCCATTTTTAATTGAATTTAAAAACAAAGATGAATATATATTCTGACAGAGTTTTTCCTCAGGTGCGAGACAGCGACCCCACTGACACCAAACGAGAGAGGGTAGTACAGCTCATCGATGACTTCAAAATCTCTGGTGTCAATGGTGTTCGTATCCTTTACTGCCTGTCACGTGATCAACATGCTGATGCTCCTCTGTTAGCTGGAGAAGTCATATCTGAAGTCTTCTCTGTCATTTTAAGTCAGCATGAAATCAATACTGACTCGATGTTTGTTTTTATGATCTTTTCTCATAATATAATAATTCACTCCCTCTTCACTTTCAAGCCTATACTATTTTATATTCTTTCAATTTAAATTTCCTTGGCCTATTTCTTTTTCTAGGGCCCAATAAAATCAATTTCATTTTTTTCACAAATTCCATTTCATTTTCCCCAACAAGATTCTGTGTTTTCTTGTAAAAAGAATTCTGGATTCTGTTTTAATGGGTTAATAACATTTTAATCATCATAAAACATGTCTAATCAATTTAATTAATAAAACCTTAATAATTTAACTCTTTTAAAATGTAATCAAATGAAAATATAACAATTCCTACACAACAGAAAACTTTTTTTTTTTTGAAAAATAAAGTTACATAGTCCCCCCCCCCCCCCCCCGTTATTATAAATATTACTAATAATAATATTTTTCTGTCATAATTTTAAGTTAAACCGAACATTTATTTTGCTAGTTTCGGTGTTGTATTTGACGATAGCTTTTTATCAAAATAGCTCAGCTTCAGTATCTGTGGCAGACAAAACTGTGCCACTCATTCACTCTTGGATGCGTAGATTTATCTATTTAAATAGCAGGTTTCTTGTGGTTAAATAATCACAGACTCTTTCCTTGACTCCTTGTCCTCTCAGATGTGTGTATGGTACTAGAGGTGCTCGGTCACCAGCTGCTGAAATGGATCATCAAATCGAACTACATGGGTCTGCCTCTGATCTGTGTGAAGAGCATTCTTCGACAGGTGGGTCGGTTTGCCGTTCATAATAATGTAAAAAAGAAACAACAGTTTCTCAGGCTTGTTTTTACCAGCATACGGTATACACATTGCAGCTCCATCAAACCCCTGGGAAGGGTTCAGATTAGGGATGCTAATCCAATATATCGATGGTTAATTAAGCGTTTTGAGGTTTTGAGGTGCATGCTTCTCATGGTCAAAACACTTACAGCTGATAAATAAGGAAAAAAGAAGCGAGCACGCCATCTTTATGTATTCTAAATGTATTAATGCCTTCAAGCAATGCAATGGATTAGGTAGGCTAGCCATTTATTTCAAAACAATATTAACCAAGGGTCATAAAAACCCTCCAAGCAAGTGATTTTACAGAACATAAGAGCTACTACTTGTGTAAACGCCACAATAAAAGTACATAGAATAAACAAGTAATAAGAAACTGGTTGAAGAGTGCCAATCTTCCAGTGTTGTTTCAGCTGTATGCTCGTACTCTATGGCACATGGTACATCAAGACCTGTCAGTCTGAGCAATCTCACCAATCCAAACGCGCTCCAGCTGTAAAACAGTGTCCGATTGGTTTCTACACATCTTCCCTACCCTTTATACCCACCCACCACACCCGAGATCCAGTTTCCATTGGTTGAACTTTCAAATGACATTGGAAAACACTGCGTCATGATTGTGACATGGAAGTCCTATAGCTTTAACCAAGCAGCGTGTCAACTTATGTTGTGATTGGACTCGTTCGAGACCACCAGCTCTAAATAAAGAAATGCAATCTAATATGGTTTACTAATGTTATACTGTCTACACATGTGTTGCCGGCTATTTTTCATACAAATACTTGGTATAGTTTTCATGTGTAGCAGTTATTTTTTCACGCTATCAAAAATTAGAGCTCTTTTAATATGCCAGCGAATTTAAAAGCACATGTTAAGTGTTGGTCATATTCCCTATATTCACTGTAAAGCCAAGCTTATTAAGCTTACACCTATTTTGTGTTGGTTAAATGGTTGTTAAGTAAGATTTAATTGGTTAAGGTCAACGATTAATTGATCGTTACTACTATTGATTATGGGAATTTATGTAAATTGACATCCCTAATTCAGACACGTCTTGTTTCTGTCCTCCAGGTTCTCGAGGGCTTGGATTACTTACACACAAAATGCAAGATCATCCATACAGACATAAAGCCTGAGAACATCTTGCTGGACGTGAATGAGGTGTATGTGAGACGGTTGGCGGCAGAGGCCACGATATGGCAGAAGGCTGGAGCTCCGCCCCCCTCCGGCTCTTCTGGTACAGTTCTTTGTTTTCAAGTGTAACTCACATCAGGCTCACCTGAGACTCGCCTTAGTATCACGTGAGATTTGCGTAACGCTCCCTTCAGACTCATTTAATGCTTGCATAATAAATGCATTTACTATATAATAGACTATATATATATATATATATATATATATATATATATATATATATATATATATAAAGAAACATTTTACATTATATTCTAGGGTTGTCATGGTACCAACATTTCAGTAGTCGGTACCAATACCAGTAAAATGTTGTGCTTCTCGATGCCAATTTCGGTATCAGAGCGAACTGTTGAGGTTGTAGTTTTTGAATGAAATAATTTTGTCTCTTGGTCTCGTTATCACTGTCAGTCATCACAGTTTCCGATTCAGTCGCATATTTAAATACGGTTGTCAATCCAGAAACGTTGCAGTGTACTTAGAGGCATGAAAAACTAAAATTGTATTCAAATTTTGAATGGGTATTAAACCGAAAGCAAGAGACGAGCCTCCCTTTTTAACCACTAAAGCTGTCATACAATGAAGCTCTTATTTACACGTTTATATCTTGTTTACACTTTGTTGCTTATAATAAAAGGTTATAACGAAAACCTTGGATCTCAGTGGTGTTAAGCAGATTCTGACTAACTCTCTGACTAGCACCTCTGATAGGTCATTGTGTTCACGTGCTTTACAGGGATTGGCTACAATGCTCGACCTTGTAAAAACACACTCAAACAAGCATGAAACGAGCGCTTGAAAGCAGCGTCTATCAGCAGGTACCAAATATACTCTGTGCTATTGGTACTGCAGAAATGCTGGTACCATCAACTTTTGTTTTAGTACCGACGGGTACCGGTAGTATTGTTACGTTTGACAACCCTATAATATTCATATAATGTGATGAACAGCGTACAATGCTGCAAACCAGGGATACTCAAAGTTCAGCCTATGGGCCACTATAATCAAAATGTCTACGCTGTTTTAGCTTTGTCGCACTACACTACTGACTTCCAGGATGACCACAGATCATTGTAATGCAGTGTATTTTGTTGCTTGCAGTGTAGATGTGGTGTAAAACATGCATTCAAAATACAGTCATTTGGTAGGGTAATCAGTTTAGTGTGAGTAGACTGAATTTTTCTTCGTCTTATTGTATTTCTAAACTGTTGAATCCGATTAAATCTTTCAGAACTTTAAATGTGAATTTTACATGTGAAGTATTCACAAGTTAAGTCAGCATAAAATTCACAATCAAATTTTTAATTCATGTTACTGATCATATTGTGAACAATTCATCCATGCATTTGTTTTATTTTTTATTTTTGTATTACATTTTTTCTAAATATTTTTGACCTTGTAATTTTTTATAAAAACGCCATAACTCGATCTTCCAGTGAAAATGACAGACTTCTCTTTGGTGACGTATGGCAGACTTCTTCAAACATTTAGTCTGCACAAAACCCGCCAATTTCTTACAACCGAATGCAAGCTTGTATTGAAATTTGCATACATTTTGGAGTACAATGGCCACAAACCAACACACCAAGTCCCTATTCTTTAATCCGTTTCACTATCATGGACGACACAATACACAGTGCTTCTTTTCATTTCATCACAACTTTAATGTATTCATGCATAAATAAGATTTACAGTTTTTAATTCTTTGACACTGGATATTGTGCTGGAAATGCCTTTCAAAGACCAGCATTTATGACTGTTTTGATTATAAATACGAGGCTGGTGTAACACACAGCTCTGTGGTTTATACTTCTGTCTATACCAAATGGAAATCAAGTATTGCCTGGTTATTTATTCACTGACCCCTGGTCATCCAGCATTTTCTAAAAGTGTCCCTTGAGCGATATCTAATTTGAGTATCCCTGGCATAAACTATAACAACACAATGTGATGATCTCGACCTAATGATCAGTTATACTTAATTTTTTTTAAATTTAAAACAAAACCCAACTTGTAAATAATGAAGTTTGTTTTTAGTTTCATTACTGATTTTATCGATTTGTTTTTGCAGCCCTATCCAATCCCTTTTGCACAGATTTGCCTTCCTAGCTCACAGTTGTTTCCTTCTCAACAATTGAGTCCAGGTCATAGATTAGGGGTTATTTTCCAAATAATTTTTGCGAAGTAAAGTTACAAAGGTAAAAAAGCAAGTAAGAAAGGTTGTGTTTTTTAAACTTTGAATCGACTAGAAATGTGTCAATGAAATTGATCTGCATGCTGGTCGTCATTTCTCCTCTCCTTCTGTGGTGAATATGCCAATCATTTCTCATTTATTCTCTGTCGTCTGTTTGGTTTCTAACTGGTGTCCTTTCTTTTCTTTCTCTGTTTTCTTTTTCTTTTAAATTATTATAATTATTATCATTGTGGTTTTCTGTCCCTTCCCTCTTTGCTCTTCTGTTCTGACGGCAGTTAGCACGGCCCCAAGGGAAAAACAGGTACGTTTCAGAGTTGTGCCTGCTGAAATACAGAGAGGATGTAGTTTGTCCTGGTGAAAAAGACACATGACTGTTATAATCTGCCTGCTGTAACCCTAACCCACCCCTGCCTCTGTAGATACACGGGCATGAACCACTGGGAAAGAGGCACATCTCCATGTCCATGGTCAGATCCACTGATCTGGGCAAAGAGAATGCAAGCTACGCTCAAAATATGCTTTAATTTTGGACGATAACTGATCTTAAGCACGTTTTATAAACATGTAAACACGTAGAGACTATGTTTAAATGCACAGTGCATGAAGAAAACCATTTCTTTTGTGTTCACCCAGTCAGTGGATTTGGTCTTGATGCTCTGTGTCGCCCCACAGATGTGTTTGATTTCGCACCGTTAACTCCTCACTAACATTATTAGACCTTCCAGAGGTGTTTGCATGCTGGATCATTAAACCAGCTAGCTGTGTTCCTTCATCTGATCACTCTGCATTTCGGTTCATTTTATTCTTTTATTCTTTAGAAGAAAAGTTCAAAGTGATTATTTTAAAAGTGAGAAAAGAGCAGTGCCGGTAAGCTGTTCTCAGAAAGGAGCATTATCTTTTCTCACGTCACGACAGTCAGACAGAGATCCGGTGCGTTGCCGCTCCCTGTATCCTGCTTTTCTTATTTCAGCCACCACCTCTGCATGGCTGAGAGTGATTTCACGAATTACTGTCACATTTTCCTCTCTTCTGAATATAAATGAGATGAATGGCAAAAAGCAAGACTCTCTCTGCCACTGAGATGAGGAAAGAAATATTGAAAGGAAAAAAAGATGTCTCAAAATTATCCGCTTGGAAAGGGTGTGTGATATCAGGGCTGCCAACTTTTGAGTTCAGCTTGGAGTGAGAATTGGTGTTGACACAAATTTCATGATTCGATTCATGAGCTTGTGATTCAATTAGCGATTAATTTGGGAATATACATGGATATATAGTACATGTTAATTTTTCTCAAGGAAAATTTTTTTTTGGTAATGTTGTAAACTACACAGGGTACGTTATTATTAAAGGTTCATTAACAATTGATTTGTATACAGTTGCTTTTAAGAATGTCTTTATAATAATAAAGTTAAAATAATAACTTTTAAGGGTATTCAAGTACAATTATAATTAATATATATAATATTATTAATATGCATTTTCTTACTGACTTTAGTTTAATGTTATGTGACATTATTTACAAGCTTTTTTCCGCTGTTGAAACACTGATTGCGATTACATGAGACATTTCCGTAAGTATTGGTTCTTTCAACATACCTTCTGATGTTCATTCATGTTTATTTTGTGCTGTAACTTGTAGTAAAGAGGAAGAGATGATTGGTTCACGTGCGCTCCCGTTTGGCTTGAACTGAGGCTACAGCGATGTCACGCTATTTTTAGAGTGCCAAAATGGTATTTATTGTTTGAACTTTTTCATAAAACGTGGAAAATTTTAAAGCTGAGGCTTTTTTATCGAAAGTAACCTGCTCTGTCTTGTCTGCACGTTGTCCTTGTTGTCTTTGCGCCACAATGTTTTTTCACTGCGTGAGCATTTGCATGTGTGAGAGCGTGAGAACAGTGTCTAGTCAGGCTCGCGCTGAATGTAAGAGTCGAGAGAGTTGGCAGCCCTGGTTATATTCGTGGAAGAGATTGACCTGGATATTGAGTTTTATGTTGTATGTTAGTGCCCAGTATGCCAAATTGGCTTTTAATGATTTTATTTCTAGTTTTATTATAAATTTAATAATAATATTAATAATATATCAATGATAGGATAAAATGTAATGTAAAATAAATAAATAAATAATAAAATGAATTATTATTATGCATTTTTATCTTTGTTTTGGTCTGTTTGAAATGTTAGGCTACAGATTTTGTACTTGGATGAATGTTTCTTTAAAAAGTTTAAAAAGTAATTATCCAAATAGTATTTTTTTTTTCTTCATGCCTCAATGTATTTTTATTATAATTATTATGAATAATAATATTCATAATGATATGATAGAATTATGAGAAACAAGAAAAGGAAATAATAATAATAATTTTTATGCATTTATTATTCATTCATTATTATTTTTATTTTTTTTTCTGATTGTTAAGCTGCAGATTTCTTACTTGAATGAATGGCTGACTTTAAGTTTAAAAAGAGTAATTATCCATCCAGGATTTTTTTCTGGATGTCTCAACTTTTCTTTATTATGGCATATTTTGATTTACTTAGTCCTTGTGATTCCATCTGTGCATCACCTTCTTTTAAATCTTTTCACCTGTAAATGTTTTGAAATGTTGTAACAATGGCTAATTAATATCATAATTGATTTAAAAGGTTTATAACTTTAGAACGATTGTATTCAGACAGAAATATCCACATCAGACATATTGCACCCCACTGACCCCTTTAGATTACATTGACCCAATTCATTTGATATACAGTAACCAGAGTGTAAGGTCTGAAATACAGTTGAGTACATCTGATAAATATATATATCTGCACCAACAGCAGTAAGTGTGATTTATAAGTAGCAGCAGTAGTTTTACAGACAGCGCCAGACATGGAGGTTCATCGGGTCAGTTCAGTTAGACCGGGCTTAGTAGAGCAGACGTGTCACGGCTCAACCAGACAACAGACATGGCAACAGTCCTGCCATCCCAAAATAGTCCCAGAGCTGGAAATGGCGCAGTCGTGTCAGATATCCCCCGTTGCGGAATTCACTTAATGCTGCGTCAGGGTAAGCTTAGAGTGCATGCGAAATTGAGTGAACCCTGGACATCATGTTGGGAAAATTACGAATAATGCAGAAGGTTTGGCTTCTGTAACTAAGTAAAATAACCCTTCTGCGTTCCATTGCTGGCACCTGTGCCTAATGTTGGCGACCCATGAAGCGACTTATTTCAAGGACAATCCCCCTGGAGTAACTTGAGTTTAACTATTTGGGTCAAGGACACTTTTTTCTGTCGATTTTGAACCAGCAACCTTCTGGTTGTCACATCCTGATCGTATGAGAACATTAACCAAAATAAGTGTATGAGGTTAGTTTGTTCTTGCAAACATAACAAACATAATTGCACAGGTTTGATCAGCTAACATCAGATATCATGCTTGTTTTAGAAGGTATTTTTTTATTTAGTTTCATGCTTTTTATTATTATTATTATTATTATTATTATTATTATTATTCAGCACTTTAAAACTTTTTTTTTTTTTTTTGCTTATGTGTGTTTGTCTGTGTCTAGACGGGTAAATTATCAAAGAATAAGAAGAAGAAGTTGAAGAGGAAAGCCAAACGGCAGCAGCGTCTGTTGGACGAGAGGCTTTTGGACCTGCAGAGGATGGAGGATCTGGATGGGGTTTTGCCACAGGAGGCTTCTGGAAACACACGAGCGCTCTGGAGGCTCAGTGAGGACGGAGAGGACGATGACAAACACGCACAAAGTGAGATACATTTATGTGTGTATTTAGCATGAACAAATGGAGAATTTAACTTTAGCGATGTTTGATCTGCGAATGAATTATCCTTTTGAACCATTATGTTTTTAATGATGCTTTTGAACATCTTCAATCATGTGAATCAACCATTTTTGCATGAGGGCTTTTTGAGCTGAGGGGCTAAAAATAGTCATTTTTAATATATTATTATTATTATTTAAAAAATGAGACGTAAAATACTTTGTGTGGACGTTCTGTGACTGATTGAAAGATTATGCACAATATGGAGAAAAAGTTTGTGTGGTAAACATTAACAAGATTAATGTGTAAAATTAAATAAATTTGTTTTCGACTATATTTCAAGCCAGAAAATAATGACACATCCATTATGCACGTCTCGTGTTGTTCCTGGGTAAAAAGAAAAGAAAAAAAATCACTCCAATGTCTCAAAGCTAACAACAAATCTTTTACTCGAGTGACAAAACGTGTTTGCGTTTCTGTAAACTGTGTTATCCAGCATTAATGGCCATCAAATGGAAATCTAATTAATGCACTGACTTAATGAACCATTTGCCAATGCAAGATGACATCTACATCAAGTGATTTTTTAAGAGAATCAAGCTTTGACGCAGCTTCTCCTTTTTTACATAAATCACATGCATATATAATCTGTTCATTTATTTCTTGAGTTGATATTTCCAGTCTATCACATGATCCTTTAGAAATCATTCTAATATTCTGATTTATTATGAGTGTTGGAAACAGTTCTGCTGCCTAATATATTGGATGAATAAAAGGTTAAAAAGAACTGCATTTATTCAAAATATAAAAAAATATTTTCTAATAATATACATTTTCTTTACTATCACTTTTTATCAATTTAACACATCCTTGCTGAATAAAAGTATTGATTTATTTCAAAAAAAAGAAAGAAAAAAAAATGACTGACCCCAAATGACTGACCAGTAGTGTATATTTTTGTTACAAAAGATTTCTATTTTTAAAACATTTGCTTCTTTTTTTTTTAATTTTTTTTTTTTATTCATCAAAGTATCCTAAAAAAGTATCACAGGTTATAAAATAATATTAAGCAGCAGAACTGTTTCCAACTTTGATAATGAATCATCATATTATAATGATTTCTAAAGGATCATGTGATAGACTGGATGTCACATGTGACACTGAAGACTGGAGTAATGATCCTGAAAATTCTGCTTTGCATCACAGAAATAAATGATAATTTAAAGTATAATAAATTGAAAACCAATTATTTTAAATTGTAATAATATATCACAATATTACTTTTTTTTTCTGTATTTTTGATCAAATAAATGCAGGCTTGATGAGCAGAAGAAACTTCTTTCAAAAACATTAAAAATAGTAATGTTTCCAAACTTTTGGCCTGTACTGTAAGCAGACCAACATTACTTCTCTTATAATAGCTTTGGATTGGCCATGCCGTGGTTTCCCACGTACACTTATCTTAAGTAACATTAAATTAAAACAGAGGTAAGACACACCCAGATTTAGATTGGTCAAGCAGCACTTTTGCTGTTCTAAACGGAAATTCACTTCTTGTCTTTGCGAACCAAGTACACTTGAATTAGTGTCAAATATTAGTCGTCACTAATCTGACGCAGACTTGCGGTATCATACGAATCAGTTTAATCTACTTGGGAAAACAGTCAGTCAGAATGAAATCAAATGTTTACAATTTATTATGTCTGGTAAATGCATCATGACAATTTCATAATCAGTTCAAAGATAATAAATACAAAACATCAAATGCTCTGAAATAAAGAGAAAAGATGCGAACAAAATACATGATGCTGAGTGTCTTGCCCACACTCTGCATCACGGGCTAATTTGAGCTACAAACCGCCCTGAGCCTCTTGTTGCATTTCTTTATATAGACAGAAACTTCTTTCACATTGAAACATTGGCTAACAATGGGAATTTGCATTCAGAGTTTACACCTTTTGGGAGCAGGAGGCCATTTGCCTGGAAGACACACCCTTCTCTCTGTGCAAGTTATCTTTAAACTCTTAAGAACTTTATTACCTTTTGGTTTACTTCTTTGGGAATGAGACATTTGTACCAGTCGCACTGAGACATTTCAAATTACACCAAACATGTATAATACTGTATGATGATTATTCACATTAAACCATATAGATTTTTGGGTGAATATCTGGTGATCTCAGCGTGAGAGAGAGACAACATGGGAGAGGTGATTAACTCGGGGATGCTAGTTTCTCAAGAGAGAGTCAAATGTTAATTTCGAGAAAGGTCCTTTGTCTTCTCGGGGAGTGGTCGTTCCTCAACCAGACTGCTCGGCATTTTCTAATTTCTCAATTCTTAAACAATCATACAACACCGCGATTTTTTGTGAAATCTGTTCAATACGACTGCCCAAAATCTGCAGATTGGTTCTGACTTTCGCGTCTAGCATCGACTGTAAATTGGGACAAAAATCTGGTAAAAGTGGGGTAGTGTATTCCAGCCTTTAGTTACATTTGAACACTCAGGCATGTGGCTTTATCTGCTACACAAAATAACAAATACAAAATAGCTAGATCTAAATCCACAGGATCGTTTATATATTATCGTTGTATTATCGCCCAACCCTAAAACGGCTCTGTTAAAGCAATTATAGACATGACAGCATGGCTTCCTGTAAAACTGCTTTGAAAAAATGGTCACACTTTAGATTATGGTCCAATTCTCACTATTACTAACTATTGTATTAACTATGACTTTTTCCTCAATAAACTACTAATCACTGCTTATTAATAGTTAGCAAACTAGTTGTTAACTTTAGATATCGGGAAGGATTAAGAATGTAGAAAATGGTCTTTCAGAATTAGGCATTAATATGTTCTTTTATAAGTACTAATAAACAGCCAATATCCTAGTAATATGCACGCTAATAAGCAACTAGTTAATAGTGAGAATTGGACCCTAAATTAACGTGTCACCGAAAAAATGTGTATTGTAAAAATTGCTATACAAATATATTTGACTTGACTTGACACCTTTTCCTCTTGATGTGTCTCACAGTGAACGGTAATGGCCACTCCTTCGTAGGAGCTCTGACTAAACACAGTCCTGAATCGGGCTCGTCGTGGCTGGAAGAGGGTTGTAACGGCTTCGGACCCCTGCGCTTCTCCAGCCCTGGATCGGGCCTGTCCGGGATGTCCAGCTCCATCCTGTCAGCTACCTCTGAGTCGGCTCTGTCCACACTGTCGGGATACTCCACTGAGCGCTCGCTGCTCTCTCCCAACTGTACGTACTCTGCTTTGAGCTCATGGAAAAATACCAGTAAAGCACAACAGTTCATTTTCTCTATAGGAAAATAGATTTTAATAACATATAAGCCTTTAAAGACAGCTCTACTGTCTACTGCTGTTTGCTTCTGTTAAAGCTGTAAGAAAAAGTAATGAGGACGGTGAAGATCTCGATGAAGAAGTTTATTGCAGCGTAGCAGTGACAAAGTACATTAAGCACCTTGGGTTTGATTCCAGACATCCTAAACTCAAACCTTTTATACAGATAAAATGTACAACCCACAATGTAAATAAAGTTACTCTTGTCTTGTTGTAACAGCTGTGGTCTGTATGTTAATGAAGTGGAGACACCCCATTGTCTGAGATGGTTCTCAGAGTCCCTCACCTGCTCCCATTCTACAATTGATGACCATATGCTCAGCATGTGATCACCCTATGTGGTGCAGAAATAACAAAACTGTCGACTTTGTTCTTTTCTATGATAATTAAGCAATTTTGGTAAATTAGCTTATCCTTGGAGTGGAATCTGATAAGGTTGAGGCAGTCTGTCATTTCTTACAAAGTCATCAGATCACATTATTTCAGATAATTTTTTTAAATAATTTGTGGTGGAAAAACTACATTACCCATAATGCTGTACAGAAAATTCCACCAATCAGAGTCACGACAAGCAAAATGTGCCAAAAGAGCTCCACTCCCATGAAGCATTGCAAATGATGAAATCGAGTCGGTCTCGCTATGCTGTCAAAATACTTAAATATCTGTGATTTAACGCACTCGCCCCAGACCTCTGTAAAACCTACTGAATGAATCCACGTTTTGATTGAATCAGGATCTACGATTCAATGGCCCATTCATACACAGAGGCATTTTTCTAATTCCTGAATGAATCAGCTGTTGTCTAGATTTTAAATCTTTTGTTAAATCAAGTACTTCTATAGTATTTTTCACATGGGAGTTTCTCATTTCCTAATTTGAGTTATAAGCCATGAAACACACCCACCAGATAAAAGGTGAAAATCACAACAATTACGAACTTCGATTTGAAGCAAAAATCCGACTAAAGGTACAAGACCGTGTACTTGGCTTTAATGAGGGATAGAATTACAATCCCATTAAGCATTGCAAATATATAAAACATTTGATTTAAAGAGGTTTGTTATGTACATAGAAACAATATGTTTTTATGGTCATTTCAAAATATGCATATTATGCACACAAAATATTTAAGTCGTTTGAGAGCGTAGGGACACATCATTCTCCCAGTGCTTCTTGGGAGTGGACGGGCGCTAAAGTGTTCTTTTGGTGCTATTTGCTTGTGTACATTCTCTGATTGGTGGAGATTTCTGTGCAAAATTTTGGGAAGTGTAATTTTTCATCAGGATTCCTACTGTTGAACATGATTATTTAAAAATGAAGTTGAATTAATGCGACTGATGATTTAACCAAAAGCGTATAGTATTGATTTAACAACCTTGTAGCTCACAGTAGGTCTGTCTTTAAAGGCTTAAGTTATCGTATCAACTCCCCTATGAAGAAAGCGAATGGGATTTTCACTTCTGGATCCCGACTGTTGCACTCTAAAGGCCTTTGATCTTTAATTAAACATCAGATATGTTCTGTTTGGCTGTAATTATGTTGCTGAAGGTTTCACATCAGTGATAAAATGATCTGGTTTTTTTTTTTTTTTTACCAGCATACTCCGCTGCTGATTTCCTAGTGAATCCTCTGGATCCTCAGAACGCAGATAAAATACACATCAAGATTGCAGACCTAGGCAATGCATGCTGGGTGGTGAGTACTGTTGATTCCATTCAAACAGTGGACCACATCAGGTGCTGGTGATGTTTACTGATGTCCTCTCCTCCATATCAGCACAAGCACTTTACCGAGGACATCCAGACACGTCAGTACCGAGCTCTGGAGGTGCTGATCGGAGCCGAATACGGACCCCCTGCTGACATATGGAGCACTGCTTGTATGGTACGAACTCATTCAGTGCCATCAGGGTTATTATTGTTCACCAAAACTAAAACCATCAAATAAACCTTTTCATTACTTGAAATAAACATTAACTGAAGCAACCCACCATCAAATTGACAAAAGAAATGTCTCATAAAGATCATCACCTTCACAATCTTTTCCCACCAATGTCCTCACCAAAGTCACCTTTATTTATATAGCGCTTTATAAAATACAGATTGTTTCAAAGCAGATTTACAGTGATAAACAGGAAAATAATGATTCAATGATGCAAACTGAATTCAATTCTGCTGTAAAGCAGCTCTAAAAAGACAATAATAAGCAGTCATTATTCAGCTGTGTTAATCAGTGTTGATACTTTTTGGTTCAATAACTGTATAAAGTACATAAGTTATGAAATGAGTTCGATTCAGTTATAAAGTAGCTCTTCAGAAATCAGTGATGTTATTATCCAGCTAAAAAAGTTGAGACACCATGTTATAAGCATGTTTTGTATAACACTGATGCTAATTAGCATTGATCCAACATCCACTTCTCTACAGTCACACAGAAAACAGTCTGAGAAGTGATGAGTCAGGATAGTTGACTAGTTGTTTTATATTTTAACAGTGGTATTTTTTTGAAAGGGAGTGATTTTAGACCCCTCTGCTGTGAGGCTGAAGTCGCTTCCCCTTCAAAACACCAGCCTAATTATACAGGGCTTCCTTAAAGACCAGGGGGAACGTCAGAGAGGGCCTAAACTATTGAAAAAATATATATATTTCAAAACTAAAAAAAAAAAAACGTTTAAAATAAAAAGTCATCCGTTATAACGTTATTTTAAGAATTCATAAATTGACAAATTAACATCTGATAATGATTGGAAATTATGATTGGATAATTGAGGAAATAAACCCTGTAAATTTAGCTATTCAGTTTGTTTTGGATTGTGAAGGATGAAAGACGCCCATTTGCTCGCTATTATAAATTTTCCGCCTAACGCTTTCAGCTCTGTGATTGGCGGTCCAGCTGTGAAATTACAGACGGCCAATGAGAGACTAATTTCAAATGACAGGAAAATTGAACAATCAAATCACCCCTCTAAATGGGTGGGGCTTGTTATCACTAAGGTTATGACGCGTTCCACCCGCTGTAAAGCTGTTAGTTAATCGGCAAAGGCAGACCTACAGCAGAGCTTAATTTTGTGCGGAAAGCCAAAGCATTTCAACCCCAGCAATTATAATGGATACCCCTGTATGACAGCATCAAAGAAGCTAAAGCTTTACTGCTGGAATTGTTTGCTGTTTGGGCAGTTATTCAAAATCAAATAGGTCACATGCCAACTGATTTCATCCTGCCCGCCGCTGACATTCAATCTTGTCTGTAAATTTGAGTTAGGCTAACCCCTCTTTCACACCGCAAGCGTGAGCGGCGCGCGAGCGGCTCGTCCGCGCAACTACATCGTCACTGCAGCAGCAGACTCTCGCGAGTATTCACACTGGAAGCATAGCTAAGTGCAGCGGCTGCAAAGCGTGTTCGGCAGACCATAGGCTTGTTTGAGATGCGACTTGCCTCGCCTGAAATGTATGCGAGAGTAGGCGGCTGCAGTGAGAGGAGGAGTGAAAAAAGAGCAGGCAAGCCGTACAGAGATCTCTTCTCGTAGTGGTTCTGACACCTGCGAGATCAAAGATGAATATTACGGGATTCACGCTCGTGCACAGTGTTGCCAATAAACTGGATGGAATTTAAGTTCTGTTGCTTTTATATGAAAATAAATATAATGAACAAGACACCCAAAGTTGCCTACTTATTTAATTCTATTCCAAATACATGTTTATCAATTTTTTTCCCCCTTTAATACAGACATATGTGTTTTTTTTATTTTTTTTTTATACAAATTACATTGCATAACCCCTAGAGATCGTACTGCCAGATAGTTTGGGAATATTCACACAACGTATACACATAAAACATGATATCAGAGTTTTAAAATCAAACATTTTAAAAGAGAACAATGCATCACGGTTGTTTAAACCAATGAACATTAAGCTGTGTCGTCAGCAAGTCGTTTCCCATCGTGCTTTTGATCAGCGCAGTCGGTGGAGAGCAACTGCGCTCGACTACAGAATCCGACACGTGCGTCTTGCGCTCGCGAGAGTTTTTTGACATGCGTCAGCATGACATCAGAGCAAGGCGGACCGCACTCGGACACATTTCTAACCGGCATGCATCTCGCGCTGATCACCGGTGATCGGTTCTGCGCAGATTTTGCTCATCTCAAACAAGCCTATTAAAACCATTTCAAACAATGGCAAGTTCTTTCAACATTTTTGTTTTTATACATTATAACTTGCAGAATATTTGTAATACCTGGAAGAGTTTGTTTTATCTAAAATCGTTGTTCATGGTCTATTTTACCGCCGTACGTATTTAAACATTTTGTTTTAATTCCTTTTAGAACGTGTTGTTTTTTGGGTCATAAAGCACTTTGTGCTTCTCGACCTCCTCGTGTCATCCATTGATACAGGTTGTGTTTACATCATCTGCCGCATGCACATGTTTACTAGAACCTATATAGCATAGTGTCTGTGTATTACATAATAAACTCAAATAAAGTTTATATTTGCTGCTGCACTGCTGTTCACGCGACGCTCCTGCTTGACGCTCACGCGCTGCTCCTGCTCCCGGTGGGAATGCACTCATTGATTAAAATACGCGCTGCTCACGCGCCGCTGACGCTTGTGGTGTGAAACCGGGGTAAGTTTGCTTTTTCCCCGACGAGGGAAGAGGTGAGAGGGCGAAGGTTCAAGAGTCACGGTTCGCTACTACTTAAAGGGATACTCCACTTTAAAATGAAAATTCTGTCATCATATACTCACCCTCATGTTGTTTCAATCCTTTATGAATTTCTTTCTTCTGCTGAACAGAAAGGAAGATATTTAGAAGAATATCAGTAACCAGACAGTTTCTGGTCTCTCATTGACTTCCATAGTATATTTTTTTCCTACTATGGAAGTCAATGAGACTAGTCATTCAGACAACCTGCTGCCTGACGTATGAACATACATCGATTTCATGTGAGAGAGCAGTGACATCATGTGTCTCCACAGGCGTTTGAGTTGGCGACTGGAGACTACCTGTTTGAGCCTCACTCAGGAGAGGACTACACTCGAGATGAAGGTCAGTTGTCTTGGTCTTCCTCACAGTTTTCTTTTTCTTTTTCTAGTTTCAGATTTAACAAGTGTTATTGGCATGATAACATGTATTATATTACTTATCAGTAACTGTAGGTCAGTAGTTTTGACCAGTATCTGATTCACGATGCTTCATGGGATGAGTAATAAATTGCCTCTTAAAATAATTAAATTATGCCTCGATTTTTTTTTTCTTCTCATTTCCAATACTTCTTTTACTTTTTTTAATGATGCTGAAAAATGCAGCTTTGCATCACAAAATTGATTTATTCCTAAAATATATTCAAATAGAAAACAGTTATTTTACATTGTAATAATGTTTCACAATATCACTGTTTTTACTGTAGTTTTTATCAAATAAATGCAGCCTTTATGAGCAGAAGAGACTTCTTTTCAAAACTATAAAAAAATCTTATTGACCACAATGTGTAAAAAAAAATGTAAAGAGAGAGAGATAATTGTATAATTCAATTATGTGTTATTTAAGTGTCATTTTAAATACTATCATAGTTTTATTAATATTTTGAATATTTTTATATTTTCAAGTTTTATTTTAATAATAGTTAAAGTTTTAGTTATTTTGCTTTTGACAATTAGATTTTTATTTTGTAATTTTTTTAAAGATGTCTATATAGTTTTTATAAATTGTTGTTTTAGTGTTTGTTAGTTATTTTAGTACATCAAGTTAAACTACATGAAAATGAGAAATGCTGCCTTGGCAAGTTTTTTGGTGATTTCAAGTAAATAAAATGTTTTTTTTTATTTTTTTATGGTTTTACTGTGAAATATGTACTATCTATAAAAATATGATCTGTATAATCCCTATGGAGATAATTATTGGGGGGAAAAAACACTAGAGCTATAGAACTAAGTCCACTTAAAAACTGGGCAGTCGAATAGAACCATACACTAATATGTTATGCGTTCCTAATATACACACAATAGAGATATTATTTTGCTTTTTATATAATAACCAGTCCAAAAATGTGTTTGTGTGATTGATTGTTTTTCAGATCATATAGCTCACGTCATTGAGCTGTTGGGCTCCATTCCTCCTCACTGCGCCCTCTCAGGCAGATACTCCAGAGAATACTTCAACCGGAGAGGTAACTAACACTCTTCTTATCAATGTCCTTCAGAAAATGCTAAATATCTCCAAATACACAGGAGAATATCAGGGTGAATCTGAAGAACAACATGCCCATGTCACAAAAAAAGGTTTGCATGGAGAAAACGAAGATGAGATTCAGCCATGAGGACCAATCACAGAACATCCTGAAATGCTGCTTCATTAGCTCAGGGCTTAATCTGAAAGGGTTTTCCTCAGACATGTGATGAACGCTCAGGATATTAATAGCTCAGAACATCCTCGCTGAAGATCAGCCTGTTAGAAAAGTTCTCTCCGCTTGCTTTCTAAACCACAGAGAAACGTGAACGAGAGCCCCTCGTGTGTCAGAACTCCTGCAACTGCTGTTAGAGTGTTGGATTAGTGTGGGATTTGTCTTTCCTCCACTGCTCTTTCCTTCCACCTGATCATCGCCATCTCTCACTGGACCCGAGATCAAAATGCTTCAGACAGTGAAAAGATGTTTGAATTGTCGTGGTCCGTTAGCAGGAGGCCATCATTTGTTTGGCTTCATCCCAGTGACACTTGATTCTTTTTAGCAGAACGACTCATTCCGATTCGCTCACTGATTCATTGTGTCTTTATGCAACCAGTGCTATCGTGTCTATTTGAGTATTAGCGAATGACTCAGCAGATTTGTTCAGATGACTACAATAGAGATACAGAGTAAATCACCTTTTCAAAGAAACTTGACACTTCAAATAAAGATTGTATCAATTACGTCATTACACCAGTAGGTGGCGACAAGTGACTGTTAAAAAATGTATTTGTCATTGAATCATTTATTCAACAGATTTGTTCAAAAACTCTGATTCATCCAGTAATGAACCCAGTAGTCTTTATGAATGAGTCATTGAATATTTCATTAACTTTTTTATTTCAAATTAATTCAATATTTTTTTTAATAGACTGCAGCAATGAACATTTTCGTAAATAACATTATTTTGATGTCTGTTCAGAAATTTTAAACAAAAAAAATCGTGATTCTCAATTTATTCTGAATCTTGGAGCTCTACTTAATTCACAACTTTTCTTCACACACTGACACTGCTGAACTACTTTAGCACTTCATAGAAAACAGGCCAGCTTGACATTTGCATGTTGCGTCCTTGAATGTGCATGATAATGCTTTGACCGTGTGTGTGTGTGTGTGTAGGTGAGCTGCGACACATCTCGAACCTGAAGCCGTGGGGACTGTTTGAGGTGCTGTTGGAGAAGTACGAATGGCCACTGGATCAAGCGGCCCAGTTCAGCGACTTCCTGCTCACCATGCTGGAGTTCATCCCAGAGAAGCGCGCCACAGCTTCAGAGTGTCTACAGCACCCCTGGCTCAACTCATAACGCTCGTCTTTCACTGCGTCCGATCACCTGGTGCACACATCCACCTTTCAGAGTGTAAACTCACTGTTAAGGTCAAACAAACTGGAGATACAGTATCCTGAGCACAGACTTAGCTAGAACCTCAAAACCTATGTTTTTTATATCTATTTAAAGAAGCTTTGATCTCTGAACATGATAGAGATATGTCTGTAGTCTCTCTCTCGAGTTTTCATTGTACTGTCATTTAATTGTGTAGAAGGGTCACATATTTATGTTAAAATAGTGCCTTGACATGCCATCTGCAAAAACAAAAAAAAGAAAAGAAAAAAAGCCCCTCACCTTTTTATATATGTCTGCGAATATGTGTGAGGAATGCTTGTTTGTGAACATACAGAATATATGTTCAAATACTTGAGATCTTAAACCCTGTGTACTGAAGAATAAAGTATCACTTAAAATCATGGATGTGATGATGGAGTCATTTTTAAATACTTTTACTGGTCACCATAACACTGTAGCATGTTTAAACATTGTATATAATCAGACATGAAAAACAATGAATTAGATATTTTCATGATTTTTAAGTATTTTATCTTACATTGATTACAAAAGTTTTGGTGTTTTTGAAAAAAAAAAAATCAAATACTACATGGATGGAAAATCCAGCGCTGCATTTTGCAGTTGCAGTGATACTGCAGTGACAGAAGGGGGCGATAAAGGACCATTGCATGCATGAACCTACAAGATATAAATAAATAAGGGTATACAGAGTAAGTCAAAGAGAAAATTCAGAGTCTTGGCAATTTATATACATATTTGTATATGCACAAAAGCAGACCAGTACAAATCATACGCACATGAAAATCACTGTCATTAATTTATGAAAGAAACCCCAAGAGGTCCAGTGAAGTAATCCATCCGTTTCGATCTGTGTTTAAACATCAGTCAGATGCATGATATATATTGTAGGTTTCATGAGTTTGTTGCAATTGCAAATGGAGAAGTATCCAGAGTAGAAGAGGCCCTTAAAATGTCTTTTAAATTCAGAAATTCATCAGTCCTAATACTTTAAGTCCAGTTACTTCTTCCTACACACAAGCGTCCATCCATCCTCCTGTTCCTCCTGACTGGTGTCCTGTGGAAGCTCCATCACTGCTGTGCTGTTGACTGATGCTCCCGCTGCGCCTCCGTCACAGTCCATAGCCTGAGGGGAAACAGCCAGTGAGATGATCACTACCTTAAAGAGGACGTTTGGATGTAGTACGCAAGTCAAAATGTTCACACGCAGATTATTTATTCATCTATCGACACGCACATCTATATAAAAAATATACAATACCAGTCAAAAGTTTGGAAACATTACTATTTTTAATGTTTTTGAAAGATGTCTTATACCCATCAAGCCTGTATTTATTTGAATACATATGCTGATTTATTATCAATGTTGGAAACAGTTGTGTTGCTTGATATATTTTTTATAACCTATGATACTTTTTTCAGGATTCATTGATGAATAAAAAGTTAAAAAGAACAGCATTTATTCAAAATAGAAATCTTTAGTGAAAACTCAGCTTTGCATCACAAAAATTAATAATTTAAAGTATATTAGTATAGAAAAACATTATTTTAAACTGTAATATTTCACAATATTACTGTTTTTTCTGTATTTTTGATCAAATAAATACAGTCTTGATGAGCAGAAGAGACTCTTTTTTAAAAAACATAAAATATAGTTCTCTCTCTCTCTCTCTGTCTAATATATATATATATACACACACTGTACCTCTTGATCTTCACACTCATCATCATGATCATCATCATCATCCGGTGTTTTGGCAGGTGTGGCCTTTGCCCTGCCAGCGCTCTTCTTCAGAATCAGCTGGTTGATCTGCTCTCTGACGTCCGTCAGTTTGCCCTGCTGACACTGCTGGAACATCACACACACCTTCTGTGCCACCTGAGCAAGAGCAAGACCAGAAGAGTTTCACAAACACACATTACCATCTGAACACAGATGTGATCCTGATCTACTCAGAGCAAGCAAACCTGAGGCAAGCTGCCATCGTCCACCATCGTGTCGAATTCATTGTTCATGAGGTGTGAGATGAAATCCTCCACTTCATCCTGCAGCAGCTCATCTGTGGAGAAACACACACCACAACATATCCGTGTTAGTGGGACAGAACATATCCTACAGTGTTTGTGGGACAGAACATATCTTACAGTGTTAGTGGGACAGAACATATCCTACAGTGTTAGTGGTGGGACAGAACATATCCTACAGTGTTAGTGGGACAGAACATATCCTACAGTGTTAGTGGTGGGACAGAACATATCCTACAGTGTTAGTGGGACAGAACATATGCTACAGTGTTAGTGGGACAGAACATATCCTACAGTGTTAGTGGGACAGAACATATCCTACAGTGTTAGAGGAACAGAACATATCCTACAGTGTTAGTGGGACAGAACATATCCTACAGTGTTAGAGGAACAGAACATATCCTACAGTGTTAGTGGGACAGAACATATCCTACAGTGTTAGAGGAACAGAACATATCCTACAGTGTTAGTGGGACAGAACATATCCTACAGTGTTAGTGGTGGGACAGAACATATCCTACAGTGTTAGTGGGACAGAACATATCCTACAGTGTTAGTGGGACAGAACATATCCTACAGTGTTAGAGGAACAGAACATATCCTACAGTGTTAGTGGGACAGAACATATCCTACAGTGTTAGTGGGACAGAACATATCCTACAGTGTTAGTGGGACAGAACATATCCTACAGTGTTAGTGGGACAGAACATATCCTACAGTGTTAGAGGAACAGAACATATCCTACAGTGTTAGTGGGACAGAACATATCCTACAGTGTTAGTGGGACAGAACATATCCTACAGTGTTAGTGGGACAGAACATATCCTACAGTGTTAGAGGAACAGAACATATCCTACAGTGTTAGTGGGACAGAACATATCCTACAGTGTTAGTGGTGGGACAGAACATATCCTACAGTGTTAGTGGGAATCATTTGACGGGTCTGACCGTTGTCGTTGAAATACTGCTGCAGCGCGTCCACCATCCACTCCGCTTTCTGCTGACTATAAGCTCCACCAAAACCATTATCGACCGCGATCTGGGAGAAAAACACTGAGCTCGTTAAACCCGGAATGCATTACATCTATAAATCAGAAGTTGGTGCAGCCGCTGCCAGGATGAAGATCAAATCCAGCTGAACATATTCACTATTCCTCTGCAAAAAGACTAAATATCGCGACAAGACGACGTGACCTAAAGCAAGGGCACTACATATATGTTTACTGTAGAATCATTTCTTGTTTATACTTTGAAGCGCTAACATGCTAACCTGTTAGCAGTCAGATTTATGAATATTAAAGTGAAAATTGCCTAATAATATGACAATATTCAACGATTAATATATTTTTCGGAATGTAAAGTTATGAATGTACTAACTTGCAGCACTGGCCACGTTTCCAAAACAGCCCGAACTGCCTCACTGAACAATTCACGTGTGGAAGATGTGAGCGGCGCCATCTTGAAAATCTACAGACCTGAAGAGTCGATTACAGATTTCAGAGGCTGGCGGTGAATAAGGCAAAATAATCAATCACAGAAACCGCTTTACCAGTAACTTGATGTTTAGTGAAAGTAGCCTTTATGCATTAAAAACCCCTTGCTATAACTGTACGAATTTCCATGCGTATGTATCTATCTATCTATCTATCTATCTATCTATCTATCTATCTATCTATCTATCTATCTATCTATCTATCTATACACTATACACATTTGATATATATAGTCATATATAGCAGAAAAGCATTTATATACCCCTAGAAGACAAAAGTAGACCCATAGAAGACACAAATAATAGGACCTGGTACAAATTATTATTCAGAAATGTACATACCTTTATTGAATTGTATATCTTTGATACAATAAATGAACAGAATAATAACATTTTTAAAGATGAGTCTGGGAATACTGGGGTTATAAGTATGAGGGTTTTATTATAACAGTAATTCTCTGCAGTAAAACTGGCTCAGTAAGAAACACAAAGCAGGGTGTCAGCATTATAACATTCCTCGGAAAAATTAAACACCAACCCATGCAAGGCTTCGGATAACTTTGGCATTGACCAATAGCAAAAGCTGAAAAGCAGTCAACAAATCAAGCTGCTGTATAATACATGTTGAGGCGCATATTAACTACTCAGAAATCTTCAAATGAGAAAGAACTGCGGTGATTTATGCAGTGAAATTCTCATTTTAAATATGTGGCTGCTAAGAACATCACAAAAATATTGTCAATGCACAATGGAAGGACTTTATATGGATATTAAATAAGTTGTTCTGTCACTTTTCAGGTTCATCCTGGTGGTCATCTGTGGTCATCTGTGTGAGCCGTGTATGTAATCAGAAATATACGATTTCCTCCAAGGATAACACTTAAAACATAAGTGTGAGGAAGGGTTTGTATTTTTAAAATATGGTCATATTGATGGGTCATATTTCATAGGGGAATCAGTTTGGTGCCATTTCTCTTGGTTATTTGATTTATCGACTGTATTCACAATGCAAACAAACTTTTCATTCCAAAATTAATCAGTTTTCATATCTGTATTTTTATTATTATTTTTTTTTCACTGAATCTGAAAAGGCACATTTAAAAGTTGCTCTAAAACCAAGTTTGTTTATACCTTTTGTATTTGCATATACATTTTATAGAAGTGCCTGAACACACAAAAACTCGTGCATATACTAGTCAATATTAAGCCATCTTTATTTGTGAAAAATGAACGAGTCCAAATATGGGTGATATACAAGTTGAGATTTTTATAGTTTGTTTGTTTGGGTTTTCAGGCTATTTTAAAATAAATCCACAAGCTGACAAAGGACTTGTAAGAGTGAGTGACCTGTTGTGTCACTAATTGTCATTAATGTACTAATCAATATAATAAGCTTTTTTAAAAGGTACTGTTGTGGCTGATCTGATAATGTGTGGATATTGGGAATTGTTTTCAATATGTAATGAACATACAAACAATGTATGAATTAGTGCTGTCAAATCGACTTACCACATCTAACAAAGGTTTGCGCTTGCGTGTGTGTGTGTGTGTGTGTGTGTGTATGTGTGTGTATGTGTATACACAAACATACAAACATTTATGTTAGATGCAATTAATCGTGGTTGATCGATTTGACAGCACTAATATGAATATTATTACATTTAAATAAGAGTTACAAAAATGTAAGTTTTGACATTGATTATATTGCCAGCAAAAATGATTCACATTTGTTCTGCTCAACCTGAATGTTTTACAGCTTGTTTGTGCCAATGTTCTCCATCCACGTCTTGCTTTATAATTGACATAATTGGTTGCAAATGAGCATTCATACAAGCAACATGAAGAAACAGTCGGTCATTGTTGTGTAGTGTAATTATTGGTAAAGGTTTTCCATTTCGACATACTTCTGAACCACATATTCTAGTGTGAAAAGATTCGACTATTGCAATAAAGAATTCAAAGATTAAAAAGAATAGAGGGAAGAAGAGGAGTTTTCAACAATGCATCAAACAATTGTTATTTGCGGTTAACATCTCTAGACTCAAACGAGTGACCACTCATATACGCAAACTTATTAACTTACTGTCAATCAGAAAATATACTATGGCTATCTTGAGAGGATTGCCTGCATTAGATATCCTTGAGATGTGAGATGTGCATTAACAGTGAGTATTGCTTAATGTGTTTGTTTAAACTGCTTTTAACATATTTATATAACAGCAGACCTCATTGCTCCCTTCATGCCTTCACACATGGACAAACGCCAACTGGAGAAGAGCAGTAAAATGGCTAAAAATCCACAAAACTTTGGGCTCTTTTAGTGTATACAATTGCAAAATAAAAAAAGCTAAAGCAAATAATACTGTACTGATCAATTATCAAGTTTTGTTTGGCATAAAATGCCATTTCAAAAAGGTTGAGTTGTACAAAAGAAACATACTGAAAACCGTATGAAGTCCATATGGGCTCAAAGTGTCTCCATGTATAAAAGCATTTCACCTGCAATCATATCAAAACCTCCCTTATTCGATTCCTCATACAACGGGCAATGGGAGTTTTTGCATGACAATTTCTGGCATTGTTTGCTTTTTGTATATTTAACAACATGCAAATGCTTACCGAAAATCAGTATCAAATTCTTTTCAAATCAAGAGGGTTTTGGTATTAAAAAAAAAAAAAAAATTATTGCGTAAAATTAGCAATTATTGCGCAGTAATGATGAACAGTTGGCTTCCTCTCAACCACTGAAGCCCTTTCACCGCAATCCATCCGCATTCCAGATGAAAGCTTTATGAGCCGTTGTCATCCTTATGAACTAACAAACATCGAAACCAAATATCTACAACCACGTGAGTCTCCTATGGTAGTAACGTCTGGTTACTACATATTATTAAAAAAAAAAGAAAAAGAGAACATAATGAACATCAATGATAAGTATAACAAAAAAGATATTTTTCTTTGCTTTAAAAATTATACATTATTAGGAGGATCTTCTCATTGCACTCTCCACACCTCTGATCTTCAAAAACATTCTAAGGCTATTTACAAAGTACCACAGTCTTCAACTTTACAACACTGCCATGCAAGTCTGCATTCCCCCCTCTCTCTCTCTCTCACACACACACACACTGTATGCAGCACTGGTATTCACAGGTCATCTCCAGCAGGAGGAAGGGAAGTCACAATCTATCACCAGACCAAACTTTTTGGGATTGCTTGAATTCATTTTTAAAAAAATTATATATTTACTAAAATATCATAACTTAATATCAAGTCTAAAACACCTCTGCATTCAGCTCTAATGGGGTGAATCTTGCAACAACAACAACAACAAAAAAAATCCAGTCTCATTTCACACTAAAATAGAGAAAATAAAACAAGACATTATATTTTGCATTAAAACAATAAAGCTTCTTATTTAGGAACTTTTTTGTCTTTTCCATGGTGACATTATTTTTTTTTTAGACATTTATTATTTGACAATTAAACACATTTCCACTCTAATTACTGTAATGCGCCTGGAAGTTTTAGTCATTTTCTTAATACAGTAAATAATGCTGTATTACAGTAAAAAGTAGCTGTGAAATGTACATCAGCAAAGACGGTATAACAAATACTACCATATATATAGAGAGATATATGCTTTTAAAAAAATACAATATATTAAATACGCTGTATAAAAAGGTTGTAATTTAAATTATATTCTCACTGTAAAGGAATACGAATTTGGGGATTCATTGGTAATGAAAATAATGTCACAATGCAAAACTAAACAAAACAAAAATATGAATGGTCCTAAAAATAGGCTGTGTTTTCTTCAAGCAAAATAAAATGTATTATTTCTCTCTCTTTTGGTGTAAAATATGACCTGGACTTTTTTCCCCCCCAGCGATTCACCCAATAATCACATTTGTGGGACTGCATAAATCGCAGACATTGTGCAGAGAGGCCCTGATTCGTACATGCCAGGGGACGGTAGCGTGTTAAATTTGCGGTGTGTCACGCGACACCAATGCGCTCTAAAACCTGCGGAGTATGAACAACCGGGGCGAGACGCGGAACATTATCCACCGCACTCAGCTGTTCTGCAGAGTGACAGAAACCTGAGCCCGATACAAGTCGACCGGTTCTCCGCATGCGCCCGGGCATCCCCCAGAGTTCTCATCACCCTGACTGAACCGACGGAGAATTGAGCTTGGGTTTCAAACTAGTGACAGCCCAAAGAGCCGCGGTAATGGAAGAGTTATCAACAAGGCCTGAACTAGGCATCCGGAGGAAATGCGTCGGGACTATCCGAGGCTTTCCTTAATGCAACACAAACATAAGTTGCTTTGCACAAAACAATTTGTCCTTGACACAGTGCAGCTGATCGAGGGTTCACTTGAACATGATGATGGAAGTGGAAGCTCAATGCAAGTCAAACCAAGAGGGAAAGAAAGACGGCATGTGGGTCTTTGGTGAAACCGTATTCTAGATTATCAAACTGTATTGCATGGCAAAAAAAACAAAACATGTAAACAACAACTTAAAAGTGAAATGATTATGCAAACAAAAGCAAAAGTTGACAGTCAATGTCATCAATGTTCTGATGAATACAAAAATGAATGCATCGATTAAGGTTGACGATGATGATGATGATTGGAGAACCACTGTGTTGGCATAGTACTAAATGTTCTTTGGATGGGAGGGCTGATGACACTAATGAAGAGGACTATTATTCTGGAAGACTAGAGAAACTTGGCTTCTTCTTGACAGATATTAACAGCATTCATGACACGGTCCTTCATAAACTGGCCTTCCTTTTACATTACAATTGAGAAGTATTGCAAATAAAACAGGTTGATTTGTTTCAGTCAAAGGATGAAGTCTATGCACTCAAGCAGGTCATCCAATAACATTCTGCGTCTGATTGGTAGATTACAGCGGCGCAACCACGTCGAGAAGGTACAGCAAACAGGAAGAACATGTTTGTAATGTGTACAGGGAAGGGGGGGGGGGGGGGGGGGAGTGCATCATCATTTGAGACAAAGAAAACAAGTACACAAACCAACATCCTCAGCCTTTCCATGTAAACAACTACAGTGACCCCTTCTAAACACATAATGCCACAGGACTAGCGAATGACTCGGACGGAGAAATGAAAAACAGATATCCCTTCATCTTCACGACAGGAAACGTCTCAACGCGTCCTCTCTGTATATCGTCCGTCGTCCCCATCCCGAGTCGCCCCACGTGCCCTCAGAAGAGCAGACTCTGCCGTTGAGATATGCTGTTGACTGGAGAAAAAGAAGAGGAGGAGGACGTTTAGGCTTCATAATGGCTAAATGGTGCATGCAACATTGAGCAGGATAAAACCAAATGCACTCGTAAGGACCGTCAGAGGGTATAAAGGATCACAAGAGGGACAGAGAGAGAGAGAAAAGCAGCGCTCACTTCATTTAGAGAACTGGGCATGAGAGTAGGCGAGCTTACCAAACCCAAACACATGTCAACGTGCACCCAAACACACAGCCACCCACACATGCTCAGTCTAAAGCTCTAGAGAAGCCTGGGCTGTTTTCTTGTTTGGTGAGGAAAGATGGGTATTCAACACAGCAAGCTCCTCACCTCTGGTTTTACATTATGCTTTCTCTGTGAAGGTGATGTACATTCAAACTCATGTCCAATGCACTCCACGCATTAGTCTTAAAGTACGATCAGTTTAAGACCAGCCAAATTAAACTCACTGAGAAATTTCTCATATCACTGTATTTCCCTGACTGGCTCTGATTTACTGTTCGTAAATGTTGTCGACAGACAAGAGAGTCTGTTTTCAGTCTATCTTATGAAAGAATGAATAAACTATTAAATCTCATGAATCATGTATTTCCTTGCTGGATAGCTATAACATTACCTCACTAGCCTCAAAGACTCCACAACCACAACCCTGCTTGCCGACTTCTCTGAATGGTGGATCTTGTTTAAGGATAGTGGGTACTGGGTAGAGTAGTAGTTTACTGCAAGTTGGGTAATAAAAATGTATATTTTATTAAATGTAAGGCTTATGACTTCTGCTTAAATGATTGAGTATTTAAAAGAACTGTTGAATAATCAATTCTGATTGGTTGATCTAGTTTCATGCCTTTCATGTACTCATCTTTTACAAACTCAAATCAATGTGTCTATTAATTTATTAGGTAAGCAGCCATTTAACAAGTAGGATAACGTACAACCATGGTCATCATCACAAAATAAACCATGCTTAACTTTGGAGCTCATGGTACGTCTGTACAATACCATTAAAGTTTGTGGTCAAGATTTCCATTTTCAACTTATTTTTAAAATATATTAAAATAGATAAATGCAATATAAATGCAAAAATATTTTTTTTCATGTGATGCAAAGCTTAATTTTCAGCATCATTACTCCAGTCTTCAGTGCCACGATCCTTCAGAAATCATTCTAATATGCTGATTTGCTGCTCAAAAAACAATATTTCTTATTATTATTATTATTATCAATGTTGAAAATGTTGTGCTGCTTTTATTTTTATGGAAACTGATTTTTTTTCTTCCAGGATTCTTAGATGAATAGAAAGTTTGAAAGCACAGAATTGATATGAAATAGAAATCTTTTGTAACATTAGAAATGGCTTTACTTTCCCAACACCAGCCTTTGGCATTTCATCAGTGACTTTAACACTGTACTAGAACTCTCGGCTCATGGATTAATATTTATATTTAGAACAGACTATGTATAAACTCTGTACAAACGTTGAATAATTATAAGCTCTAGTCTGACAGCTTCATCAATTTGTGAACTGAATATATATATGAGTTATGAGTGGAGGATGAGCTCAGTTTTTTCAAACTAAATATCACGGGAGAACGGGTCTATGAACACAGATGCTTAATGAGGATGAATGTCTCGTTAAATGTTTCTAAACTGAATCAGGCAAAACCTCAGTACAATATTGTTAGATGAAAACATTCTGGTGTCAGGTTATGTTTCATTCAACAATCAATGGGAAAATCGCTAATTTTTCAAATGTTTTAACCATTTGCTGGAAAACCAACATGGCAACCCTGGTTTTGACATGCACATCATGTGGATTGCCAAAATGGACAGTAAAAGTCAGTGCACATTTTACATGTGATGGACTTATTGCATACGCAGAAAGGGAAAAAGACAGATGAGAGGGGTTGGTTTCAGCCAATTTAACATATAACAACTGCTGTGAGGATGTAGTTAGTACACCACTGTTAATGTAAGGCCCTGTTTACACCTGGTATTAAGATGTGTTTTGGTCGATCGGATCACAAGTAGACGAGGGAGACATCTCCTTTAATCCATCTCCTTTATCCACTTTCAACCACTTTTGTCCTGATTTCTTCAAGGGAAGGGTCTATGGGTAAATTAATGTATGGGCTTTATCAGATCTTTTGATCTAATGGAAAAAAAATCCGCTTGAACAATTTACATATGAACGTGCCCCGAAACAATGGAAAAACATACGGAGAGCATCAGCTTTTGTTTCTGCTCTGACAGCCGCAAGACAAGCCGAACACTGTGAGTGTGTGTGTTAGAAAGCAGGAATAGTGAGAGAACATTTTGCTTGGTACGTTTTTCATCTTCAAACCAAACTTGGGTCTCCAGCCGATAAAGTTTAAATCGCGTCTAGTTAGCGCGCCCAATGTTTACGCCTTAGGTCAGTCAGTAAGCCGAGAGGAGGAGTTTTTATGCGGCTGTTCGAACACATTCGACCACATGAGCATCTATACTAAGAAAGCAATCTGATCTAATGTGTTTAACAACCTCTGGAAGTGGTTGAAAGTGGACAAGCTCAAAATATTTTAGACCCCGTTTACACCTGTATTTAGCATCGTCCACTTATGATCCGATCGACCAAAACGCATCTTAAACAGGGCCTAAGTGTCAATGTATTGATGTGATCTGCTGGTGCAACATATCGCCTGAATGTACTCGTTTAAATCCTAATAATGATTTAAACTGATTTATTTTTAATTACAAGCTGTGCATGAGTCCATGACATCTTCAAGCCTACCTATGTCTATGTACTCTGTTCAGAGAGAAAATGTCTTTTTAAAATATGAGGAGTGATAAAGATCTTATTATGTAATTCCTGTGGGGTACAACTGGACAGTACAGATGTACAGATGAACAGGAAACTCAAGGGAAAAAATGTGGTTTTGGTGTTTGTGTCCTCCTGCCTTGAGAGGAGGGCGACAAATATGTACCTAAGGTATGCCGGAACCTTAGACATCTTTGCAAAAGCTCTGGAGTGCAGTGAAGCAAGAAAAAAAAACACACACACATCAAAGCACATACAAATAGGCAGGGGGAGAGAAAAGACAGAGAGACCGTGGGAAAAACAGAGCAGAAAACAGAGTTAGCACTGAATGAGCTGCATAATACACGGAGCTTAACAAGAACTTACTCCTGAGAATGTATAACGCATCGCTGTCAACATAAATGTGCCTTAATGAGTCTACACGAGAAATAAACTTAGAAATGTTGATGAAGAATAAAGAAAAGGATGGATGTTGAGAACAGAAAGAGATATTCAAGATCCATTTTGGACCATCACAAGTATAACGGTATATGTGATTGGATCACCTGACATGAATCTTAATTCTAGGTATATAAACCGCCCAAAATGAGGCAGTCAGAGATGAAGGATACGGTAAGAAAAGGAGAAAGATTGGGGGGTATAAAGAGAAAGAGATGGAAAGAGAGGGAGAGTAAACCAGCATCTCTCACTAGAGCAGGATGAGGAGAAAACTATTAGGATAGAGAAGATGAGCAATGCGAGGAGTATTAGAGAGCCCAGAAAGTGATGAGCATCAGAGTTCATCTCTCATATGATGGATATGAATAAATTCAGGAGGATTATGACTGGGATAATGGTATGGGATTAGTGCGGTCACCCAAGTCATATAAATGATAGGTTCTGCCTCAGAAGAACCATGTGATGTATATTACGCACTAAAATATAGCAAGAATATTTTGTTCTTATCTGATTGGCTGGCTTTATGCAATTTCCGGAATCAAGGTACACAGGTTTACACTACTAGCCAAACATTTTTACACATTAAAAGTTATTTAAGGGATTATTATTTCTTAAAACTCATCTTTGATCATCACAATAACAACTTGCTTTTGCAGTAGAGAGCAATGTAGCCAATCACAGACATGTTTGTTGGTCTCTTGTACGCAGTGGCCAATCGGGGTGTTCAATTTTGTCAGAATCCACTCACCGCTCAAAATGACTGAGTTTTTTTTTATTTCAGTGCACTCGCGAATCCTCTCATTAACAAAATGTAGACACGATGTAAATAGGAGATTAATTTAGCAGTGTAGACAACTTTATTGATTATAATGGAACCTTGTGAGTTCGCATACTGAGATGAGTGATAGCTTTTTAGTGATTATAAAGGGAGAGGTCTTGGCACGCTTTCTAAGAGGCTACAGATAATCCATTCAGAATTTGAAACAAAAAAAATTTCGACATAACGGTAATTGCTATGAATAGCCTTTGAGTAGCCTTTGGCTTGACTACGTTATCAGACAGCTAATAATGTGTTGCTAATGTTACACAAACCATGTTCCCGTTCGGAATCTTAAGAGTCAGAAAGCTGCCTTCTAAAAAATCAGCATCCTTAGAAATCATGAGAGGCAAAGCCCCGCCCCGCACATTGACAGGATTAGTTACATATTTGGTAGAAAACGGTAGAAAACATGCAGTTTCAAACCTCGTTTTTGAGACCGTTTTTAGTACACTGCAGTTTTAAGGAGAAAATACTCAGCAAAGGTGTTGACAGATGAATTTGCCCATGGTTTGCTTTAAAGCATATTAAAAACACCACATAGACATAAAAATAACATTAAAAACTTGATTTTCACCAAAAGGGGTCTTTAAACTGAATTTACGTTCCTTGTGACCATAAAAATAAGTGTGAATCTAAAGGCTTCTGCTTAAATGCTTGAAAGCTGATCTTCTGCTGAACACGATTTTGTAGAACGTTGATAACCAAAGAGTTTCAGTTCTCATTGACTTCAATGTATTTTTGTTCATACAATGAAAGTAAATGTGAACCGAAACTGTTTAGTAACCAACATTCTTCTAAATATCTTCTTTTGTGTTCAGCAGATGAAAAAGTCATACAGGTTTGGAACGACATGAGGGTAAGAAAGAGACAGAATGTACATTTTTGGGGGAATTATGCCTTTTAACGATTTCCATTATCGATTCTTATATTTAGATTAGTGGTGCAGGAAACAGAATATTTCTTCGGCATAAGAATGCAGATGTTCAAGAACCATCACCAAAATCATTCATTAAATATTGTTTTTGGATTCCCAACCCAATTGTCTGATTTCAGATCTGTTCACTTCAGAATTATATTCAAATGTCACACAAAAACATGGTTGGTCACTTTACAGCCCTTTCCTGTCTTCCTGTATGATGATGCAAGTTGAATGTCGGCCAGATTTTCACAAGACTATAAAAATTCTGACAGCTTGAGAGTAACTGACAGTTTGAGAGTAATGCCAGTTGTCGTGCTGGCGTACACAAAGGGGTCACAAACACACACAGTACACTGATGAAACTATCATCATGATTCATCATTCATTGGCCAGCGGCGCTCTGTGGTTTTACCTGATTCTGACAGAGAGTTCGTCCTCATTCCTGGCTCCTTCTCCAGCTGAATTTCTTGAAGTGCAAATATTGATGTAGCTGAGAGGGAGAAATTCAACAATTAAATGTAATACGCTGAACTGAAACAAGTGCTGAGATATAATGTTAAGGGTCAGAGTAAGCTTATTTCCACAGACTCACTTGATTCAGTGCAAATACAGAACAGCTCATACCGGCTCGGTGGAATTAAATGTCTTTTGAACTTAAGTGTGTGTATGTGTGAGACTTCTGTCTGACACTTTAATATTTCTATCTGTCAGTGTGAGGCGTGTGATCGCGCATGCATCTGTTATCTGGCACCATCATATATCTCCTCTGTGGTAGGAGATATGCGTGCGTGTGTGTGTGTGTGTGTGTGTGTGTGTGTGTGTGTGTGTGTGTGTGTGTGTGTGTGTGTATACACGTGAACTCACTGTCTGGCAGTGTGATAGTTCTCTCTCCCAGGCAGTGGAAGTACGGGTGTCTCATGGCTTCCTCTGCTGCGATCCGTTTCTTGCCCTCAAACTGAAACACAGTCCAGTGTTAGTAACTAATAACATTTCACAAAATTACTGTTTTTACTTCATTTTTGATAATAAATGCAGCCTTGGTGAGTATAAGGCAAGCTACCAAAATACACAATTATTATAGAAGTCAACCTAAAATGGCATTATTTCATCTTTTAAATGTGGTTACATTTTCTTTTAACTTAACGTGTTAAAAATTATTTGGAAGTATATTGTGTGTTCAATTATTGTATGTTAAAATGTATATTTATATTCACAGCTTTGTTTATTAGTATTTAGTATGTTACTGTAGAGTTGTTTTTGTGTTTATATATATATATATATTTTTTTTTTTTTTACTAAGAATTTTTCTTCCATAAAAAAAGAAAAACTGATTTGATTTTATCCCTCAGGAATTGATTGAATTATCAGTAGTGGGCGTTCTATATCACATATAGACCCGATCTTGAGTTTGCACAGCATTGATCTGCACCTAAATCATCATTTTTGAGGAGACTTTTCTGACTGGCGAAGGGAGTTGACCCTCAAGAACATCTCAATACATCCCAATACTTTTCAAATCTATTCATATTTCAGGCAATCTTTGGTACACTGACGTTAACCAGCATTGACTTGTGCACTGAATATTGGCAAGACTTAGCAGTATTACAACAGTAGCCTAAAACAATGAGTTAAAAGCTATTTGATAATACTATGAAATAGACTATGAAAAGTTGTTTCAAGCAGATCAAATAACCGTTATAATGAAAAACAAAAAGCACATGCTGAAGAATCATGCACAATAAAAAGTAAATTTTGATTGTAATGTTGACTTGTCAAGAGAACAGCCATATAATAAAAGTGTCATTATTAAAAATACTTTATCTTATACGTAACCAGCTGAATGAGGATATCCTACTGTAAAGCAAGGCATTCGTAGATGTGATTTCTAGAAACATGCAAACACTGTGGTTCAAACACAAGCATCCGGACCAAACTACCATAGCAACATTGGCTCATCTAATGGGGCGAGTTTGAGGTGGGACCATCCTCACCTTCTATACATTTCTATTTTAATAAATACAAATCACCTGCAGCAGTTTCGACAGAAGATCAACTCCATCATTGTCCAATCTGCAAGAGAGTAAATGCAACTTCAATAAATGACCTCCGACAGTGTCATTTGTTTTTACAACAGGAGCGGTGATGGTTTCAGGCATCGGGCCCAGAGGACAGCTGTTGTTACCGTGGAGTGTGGTTGTGGAGACAGTCAGGACGGTATCGGGGGTAGTTATAGGAGATGAATTCCTCATTAGAGGTTATTCCGGGCCAGGTCTCCTCTGTGGGCGTACCTGTGAAAAGACGCAGGAGGATTTATAAATATCACAGTGACACGCACAAAGACAAACTGTCAGATCCAGAGCCAGAAAGAGCAGAGTGAGAGAGGAGGACAGAGTGGGAGAGAGAGCAGTACCGAGCAGTTTGAAGATAAAGTGCAGCTCCTCCTCCACCGTGGAGCCCGGGAACAAGGGTCGACCTGTAGACATCTCGTAGAAGATACAGCCAACACCCCTTCAAAGAGAGACATTAAAACTATATTTAAGTTCACCTTTACAGAAGCTATGACATAAGAGATTTTACCACGGTAAAACAGAGAGCCTCATCTACAGCACCATGGTAAAATAAATCATTTTAACCAAAGTGTGCATTTGCAACCTGAACTGAATTAGAGGTAGAAGGAAAAACTATATATGTTTTAGTGTTATTTTAGTATAATTGAAATAATATTATAGTATTTATTAATGAAATGAAAATATAAAAATAAAAGCTAATTCAATTTAAATTTAGTTTAAGTTTTAGTAATTTTGTTATGTGCTTTTTGTCATTTTTTATTTATTTATTTATTATTTTTTTTCTATTTAGCTTCAGTTTATTTTTATTTTAGTTCTACTTTTTGTCATTTTAATACTTAAACTTATTTCAGTTAGGCCACATTTACACTGCAGGTCTTGATGCCCAATTCCAATTTGTTTGAAAAGCAACCCATATCCGATATCAGCATTTACACTATAAATTTGGTGAAACAACCCAAGGTTGAAATACCGACCCAGAAAAGCTTAAGCCGATAAGGAAGTAAAAACCGCACGATTTAAGATGGACTCAAACAAAAAGATAATGCAAGCTTTTTGCTTTACGCACCATCTTTAAAGGTCAGCAAAACATTGTTCTCTTGAAGTGAAAAAAAGAGGGCCCTTGTTGCAACCTGGGCAATTGTAGCAATGATTTTTAATAGTATTAGTTTACAACTACATTGAATCACACTGTCTTCATGCATAAAACTGTAGTCTGATGTATGAACATTACTCTTATGAGCGGTTTCTTTCTATGAATCACATAAAAAGACTACAAAGGTAATGTCTGAATCATTCAAATCATTGTGTGACACTGAATCACACTGTCTTCATGCATAAAACTGTAGTCTGATGTATGAACATTACCCTTATGAGCGGTTTCTTTCTATGAATCACATAAAAAGACTACAAAGGTAATGTCTGAATCATTCAAATCAATGACTCAATCCATCAGAGCCGGTTACTGAATTAACACCAGACTGAACCACAAATAATCACTCCAAAATAATCTTTTACCATGTTAGGGACTATTCACACCTAACATGTTAACAGTTCTCGATTAACACTTGTGTCAAGTTAAAAAAAAGTTAAAAAGCGTGTCTTTGGCATCTGCTGCGTGACATTAGCTGTTGTTCAACAAGTACATGGTGGAAATAGCAATAAAATAAACCTGAACTTTCAATAAAAAATATTTTTAAAAAATCAAAAAAATTATAATAGGTAATTCAACAAAAAGATATAAATTTACTAGTGATAATCAGCAGTGTTGTTATTGTTAACTAAAACTATTAAAAAACGTTTTCTGTAATTGAAATGAAGTTGTATTAAAATACAAAATAAATATTAGATGGAAAAAAAATTAAAAAAAAACTTGACTTAAACTCAGAAATGTTGCCTTGTCAACAAAATGCATTAAATAAGTTTAAGTATTAAAATTAATATTAAAAACAATGAAAAATTAAGCTATATAGAAAGAAAAAAAAATCAAAAAAAAGAAAAGCACATTACAAAAATACTATAACAAAATATTAATAAATACTATAATAGTATATAAATACCACCAAAAATAAGTGATACCACAAATAAAGTATAAATCATTAGTTGGATGCTCACCACATGTCAATCTGAGTGGAATAATCTGTGCTGCCCAATAGGATGTCAGGGGGGCGGTACCAGAGGGTCACCACCTCATTGGAGTAGGTCTTGGTGGGAATCGACTTTGCTCGTGCCAGACCTGAAGACCAAACAAAAAAACACATTTAAAAGTGCTTCAACCAGTTTCAGCAAGCTTTCTAGAGCTTTACAAGATATTATACATCAACTCCACTTAAAGGGTCATGAAACCCTAAACCAAATTTTCTGAGATTTGAACAGAGGTATGTGTGTTGAACACCATTGAAGACAATGTTAGCATCTGTTAGATTTAATAGTAGGGGGAAAATAGTAAAATTTTCATCTTCCGGGTTTAAAATCTTCATCGTGTCCACATCACAGGCTGTGACGTGGCAGAGCACTATAGTACTTTGATGACTCATCGGTGTCTCATTATTATTCATGTACTGAGTTTTCTTATCCAGTTAGAAGACACTTGCTCTTAATTATTCATTACACCACGTGGAACTTTCCAATGACAGACATGTCAAACTGTGATATCGCGTAGTAGATGAGAGAGGCAATGATGGGACGCGCGTTTGTTTTCGTGGTCCAAAAGTTCCAGTGCATCTTTCCCCGCGATGCTGCCCTGGCTAGACTCCCGCTGCAGGCGGTTGGTTGGCCATCAACCACCTACACATCTAAACTATGTGTGTGTAGCAACCATTCAACTGGAGAATGGTGGACTTAGGCCTTGTACACCAATGCAGGTTTCGTCTAGTGATGCGGTCCCGAGGACTTTTCTATCGCTTCAGGGGTGTGGGTGTGTGTGTGTGTGTGTGCGTGTGCGTGTGCGTGTGAAATGTAACCCTGACCGTTTTACTTGCCTTTTCTTAAATAATCACTCGTTATTAAAATTTTGATATTTCGATAATACCTCAAGTGTATGGAACGTATGCTTAATTTGTGAAAATTTCTGTCACTGTCCATCTTTATTATGTGGGTTTAGGGGCGCGTAGATCTAGGTTGTGTACAGAACTTTTTTTTTTTTTAAGCGGAAAATTAATTATTTTCAAATTAATGCATTTATAGTGTGTATACAAACAATATGTTTTTAAATACAATTATGATTACTGTAGGCTAATATATGTAGCAGGGCATTCAGTTACTTTTGAAAGGACAAAAATAAGGTGTCTGTGTATTTCATTAGACTTTAACTTTGCCAGCTATAAAAAAATCTAGCATTTCCTCACGTTTTACCACTGATTTTTAGTGACAGTCGATATGTATGGGCCACTGGCGATGACAGTTTACACCCCCCCCTCCCTCCCTCTCCCTCTCCCTCTCCCTCTCCCTCTCCCCTGCCGTGTCATACCACACCAACTCCCCTCCCTTCTTCTCACAGCCACCACACCCATTTAAGTTGCATTTTTCAAAAAGATCGTGAGCTAGACTTGAGCTGAAAGAGGGGGGGTTTCATGACCCTTTAAGTCCTACCAGACGTTTAGTACACTACATGCTTTTAGCCAAAGGAACTTTACATTTACAGTACAATGATTACAGAGACAATGCAACTAGAGCAACCTGGGGTTAAGTGTTTGGAGTTGGTAAGTGGGCAGCTGGTTTTTATTAACCACTAGGCTACACCACCCACAGAACACAAACCATGAAAAAACAGTGAGAGCAAGAATGAGTTAGTTAAACTGGGTATGCATGTTACAGACCAAAGTCAGCCAGCTTTAGCTCCCCACGGTCGTTGATCAGGAGATTCTGGGGCTTGAGGTCTCGGTGAAGGACTTTACGTCTGTGACAGTAGTTCAGACCTCGCAACAGCTGAAACAGGAAGAGCTGAGAGGGGAAAAACACACACAGGTGAATGAATAAGTACACCATCTCTGATTGCCATGTGCAGCACAACAATTATGAGAAAAAGAAATGAAAGATATTTGTCGAAGTTTTACCTTGACATTGTGCATATGAATGCAGTTTCCACAATCATCTAGGTACTGTTTCAGGTCTTTATCCTAGGAGACAAAGGAAGATAAAGATTAGATAAATAAGCAAAATGGAGTTATATTCATTTCAATCATGACAACTCTCTGAACAGTTTTAGCATTTTATTGAAAATGGCAAGGTAAATGTATTTGGTGTTGGCGGACTAGATTCTGCTGCTGCTGAGCAAGTATAGACTTGCTAATGCTAATAGATACACAAACACATAACACTGTGAGCATGCAAGATATTCTGCTGCATAAATAGACACATCAATCGTGCAGCAGATCAAGGCAGCTGGAGGGTTTCAGAGAAACTCTATTAGTGGGCTCACAGCAAACAATGAACCAGACTATTAAATTGTTGAGCAAGGCTCACATTGGCTGCAGGATCAGCAGAGGCCAATCAGTTTGTGCAATGCGGTAATGATGGGATTGCATGTAAAGGACCTATCAGCCTGCACTCTTTGAGGTTTAATGACTGAATTAAATACATAGTGAATGTGTGTTAAATGCCTGCTACAGACTGTGCGAATTCGGAAATCCTATAAGATCATTACAAATCACACTGTATGACATGGATATAATAAACTTGGGTACGAGATGTATGTAGACTGTACGATGATGATGACACCCATTGAATCGTAAGCTACAAGGCAAGTTAGTACAGAAGAATAAAACGTCATCGGCATGCGCTACTGGTAAACAAATAGAGCAAGATGTGGTTTTTATGTGCACTGAAAAAAAGAGGGGGAAGCAAAAGAGGAGTATATGAATACGGTCATGGCTAGGGAAAAGAGGCCAACTTGGTAAGCCGGTTTTGCAAATGGAGCTTGAAGCAAGTCGTTTTAAGTTTTAGAGCCATGTCGGGTTGATCAATATGCCATTTCATGTTGCATTTTTATTGGCTAGTCAGTAGATGTAGGTCGTAGCAGCAAACACACTGTGAGATGATCATGCTAAATATCTGACATTGTCAGAAAATTATCGCAGACTATCTTTGGTCGCAAGACAGTGACAACGGCCATCTTTGAACCTCTCTCACTGTACAACGTAGGACCAGCATTTAGGAGCCACGACCACAGAAACCTCCACGATTGGTCATCTTTCGTCTGGGACAGCCCAAAATCGCACAATGTGTACCGGGAATTAGGGCAGGAAATCCAAATTTTTTTGTCAGTCAAACCCCCAAAAATATTTATTTAATTAAAAATAAATAATTTCACAACATTTTTGCATGGTCCTGGTTCATGGTCAGAGTTTAATTACATTTGAATGATTTTTAAGTGTTATATTCGATTGATTATATTCTAATAGTTTAAGTGTTTTATTCTGATTGGTTTTATTTTAAAATTATTTTAATTTAACATTTTATTATTTAATTATTAGCTTTACATTTAGTTCTGATGTTGTCAATTTAAGATCCTAGTTTTTTGCACCACTTAAGCTGAAGGAAAGATATGCCATCATGTATGCCACGTTGTTTGCACAAGAGTAACTTGACTGTAGTTGAACTACTTTTAATTATGAGTAGCATGCAGCTTGGCAAGCTACAGTTTCCAAACAGCTTCTCCTACACTGGTGTGTGGATGACTGCATGTGTGAGATCATGAGCACCCTAAAGAGTGTACAGAGTGCAGTGAAATACTGCACATGTGAGTGACTCACCAAGTACTCGAACACAAGTGTAAGAGACTTCTGAGTGTGGATGATGTCGTGAAGAGTCACAATATTTGCGTGTTTCAGGTCCTTCAGCAGAGACACTACGGAGACACAGAGACAGGTTATTCCTCAAACACGTGACCTCTAGTACTTCACATGCCTTTATGAATATTCATTGAAAAATGACAAGGACAAAAACGACAAGCTACACAAAGTTAGTCTGAAGATGCAAAATCAAACATTTATATCTGTTATGGTTTGCCAGCCTCAAACAACCTGATTTTTGCAGTTTAATTTTCATTATTGGTCTGGGTGTGCTAGGAAGAAGCTTTGAATAAACGTCAGAGTACATCAAACTTTATTCAAAAGAGCACAAAAATCCTGCTTTCCATATGACTTGAACAAAAGCTGTTGATAGTGAATTTATGGATTCACCGGCTAATTTAGAACCTCTCACATATATGAATACAAATGTCTGTCACTGCGCAAGCATGTGGGAAATTTGGGGCAGTAGTTTTCAGATCTAATTTTAGTGTCAATCCACTACGGCATGCTTGTAACTCACCTTCTCTAATGGCAGTGCATGGAGCTCCTTCCTCGTGCTCCAAACGGATCTCCTTCAGAGCCACCAGGTTATCCGTCAACTTACTGCGGCCCTTATATACTGTAGCGTAGGTGCCCTGAGAGAGAGAAAAAGACATAACGCAGAGGAACGTGACTATGGTGCTTTAAAATGCTGTTTTGGAACAGAGCTACTGTGAACAACTGGCTGTGAATAAGGGTTATTATCATTAACGAAAACTATTAACAGATCTGTTAATCATTTAAATACAATTGAAACAAGTAAAGGATAATCCACGGCTAGCTGTGCATTAAACGTTTTTAATGCACGACGTGGAGGCAAAGAACCACCCGACGTGAAGCAGCGCTTCATGCACAGCTAGTCGTGGATTATCCCAATTATACCATGGTAACTTGCCAGCATTGACAACTTAAAGCTGTTATGCAGTTTGCAGTGCAATATTTGAACTGAAGGGTAAAAATGATGGTTATTTTCATACGTTATGGTTTGTTAGATGTAGCATTCTGCCCGCTTTATATCAGAGTAGTGCGTAAGATTAACTGTATTTGAATGAATGAATTATAGCATTTATTTGAGAGAGATAAGCATTAGAAATGAGAGATGTGTGTGTGAATTACCTACGTCTGTGAAGCTGTGAGTTTAATTACTTCAAAACGACTTTTATTAATAAATTAGCTTTGCTACTGAATCGCTACATTATATTTATCAGCAACGTGAGGGTGAACACTGTTCACCCTCACGTTGCTGATAAATATAATGTAGCGATTCAGTAGCAAAGCTAATTTATTAATAAAAGTCGTGGGGCAGTGTTGATAAGATTATGTGCTGCCAAATGTTTATGTGTGTGCACGGCATGATCTCCGATCTCTGTGTGCGAGTGACCTGTGAGTGCGCTTCAATGAACCAGCGCGTAAATATAGAATGGCGATTAAACTGACTTGGAACTACCTGTGCATTAAATGTTTTTATTGCACACCTTCCAGCCAATCAGAATCAAATATTCAGACAGACCATGGCGTAAAATATAATTTAAATATTAGTTGAAAACCTTAAAACTAAACAAACATTTTAATAGCTTACCAACCAACTAAATAAAAACTAAATGGATATAAAAATAAATTTAAATAGCAATATTTAAAAAATAACAGTAATAAACTAAAAAACTAAAAATATAAAGATAAAAGCTAATTCAAAATATTATTGAAACTATAATGAAATAAAACAAATGAAACTACTATAAAGAAATAAAAACTAAAATAACACTGCTGTGAAGTTACCTCCCCTAGTTTATCCAGTTTCACGTACGTCTCCAACTTCCCAAATCCAATCTCTGACTGCAGACACACAAACACAAAAAGTATGTCACAACATGGTCCTAAAAAGCAACACTTAGCACAGGGATACAGGGCAGAAAATTTCAAAGGCATTCATGTGAACTCATTAAAATGCACCCAAATCACACTGCTCCCGTTTCAGACGGCTGCGCTGTGCTGGTCGCAGAGGTTTATATAATGCACACAGACAACATGAGCTTAAATATCCCTTCCCAAAATAAATTGGGAACAACTGAAGTATAACAAATGAAGCGTTTAAACGCATCACAGACCAAGCGTGTGTCAACAGCACTGAATTAACATCACGGTCTGGGTTTATACATCATATCAAGGGCAGCTGAAGTTGTAGTATTTTATATGAATGAACTGAAAACATGATTTTGACATTCTGTTAAGAATATTTTCCTTTCAAATGAACACAATAAAAAAAAATTAAATTCTATAGGCAATTTACAAAATAATCATATATGATTTAATTTAGTAAGTCTTTCTCATACATTTTAGAGGTATTATAAAAGCATCTGCCGAATGCATACAAAATTTTTTAATAAAATGTTATTAAAATAAAATAAAAGTCCCATAATGATCCTAAAACTTAGGCTTAATTTTCTTCAAAGAAAAATAAAGCTGCAGCATTTCTTCTTTAGATTTTTGGGGCTTTAATTTATGAGCTTCACTCTTTTTCCTATGACACTCAGGAACTAATATTTTGAGAATGGTCTCAGCAGCGAGACATGCCATGAAAGTCTGTGTTGTCTGTGTGTTCGCAATGATTACAAAGCAATGATAATGTGACCATGAACAAACAAAACTAGTCAAGGAGAAGAGAAAAAACACTCGAAGAGAATGAACAAGAGGAGGAGGAGGAGGAATGAGGCTAAAAGGCATGAAAATGGAAGTCCAAAGAACTTATAATTTAATTTAATAAAATATGATATATTGAGTTATGTTACAAAATTTATTAGACTAGTATAGGATATGAGCCACATTAAAAAGTGAACAACCTCATGAAAAAAATTTGATTTGAGCTGAAAATCATAACTGGCCATAAAAAGAGACAGGAAAAAAAAAGAAAAGAGGTTTACAGAAAGCAGAGAGAGAATGATGGGAAAATAAGAGGGAAAACCAATGGAGAGGCATTACCAGCGATACTCTGCGTAATCTCCGGCTGAGCGGTTTGTCAAACAGGGGGCTGTTGAGGCTGAATTTCTCCAGGTAGCCATCAGGAAGCCTGATATCGGCAGGCAGAGACAGACGTTTATTTATGTCCTGAGAGGGAAGGAGGAGGGGAAAACCATTATTAGTTAAGGCCTAAAGGTTCTGTTACACTCCATAACAGTATTAACCCATCTGGCCTGCAGGCTCATGCTGTGGAGCATTTTCAGTACCCACAATGCACCATTAGTCATACGCAACTAATGTACCTTCAATAGCAACAAACAAGCTAATGGTTATTATGTGGTACACCGTTCACTGTTTAATTCAAGCAAACAAAACAAAAACAGAAGTACGGAAAATTGTATGTTTTTATAACCCAACATGTCATGTATTATTCAGAGCGTCACGCTCTAAATATAGTGGCTAGAAAAACAAGCCATGCACTGTTAGAAACGTGAACGTACCTCTGAGGAAATTTTGCGACTAGGATTGTTTCTCAGACGAACTCGGACAGGGCTGTGCACCTCATCTGAGGATGTGGCCGAAGCCTGATCGCTCTCTCCATCTGAACCCATTTTTACATCCTCGTGGACGATTTCTGTATTTTCAGACACAACCACACACACAAAAAACATTGGCATGCTATGCTGACGTCACAATGATGCAATTTATTGAATAAATCAAATGTAATGTTTCTAAACGTCTCTCCGCTTCTTCATTATTCTATTTTAAAACACGCAAGTAATGCTGATGTATGATCTGTGAGCCTGCAATTCTCCAAATGCATCTCTTACACATTTAGCTGTCTGTTTCTCGCATCTGATGCATTTATAAGACTCGGAGATGCAAACCACTACAGCTGAGGAACTACTTAGCTGCTCTGAAAGGAGATCCGTCTCGTACCCACACAAAAGGAAAAAAAAATAGAAGTCATTATCTTGCACTCTCATTTATTCACTCGCTGCCCCATCCCCCCCATTAAATCATAACCCAACCTCCCACCCCCACTCAGCCTGTCTATATCCGTGTATAACAGCGCAGTGGTTCTCAAATGGTTTTGCTTCAGGATGCAGATTAATAAGAAATAAATCAGAATAATTCAAAACAAATGTCCTAAAAAACAAAAACTCGTCACATTTCTCTTGAATTTCCAATAGTTTCATGCTCTTAGTAGCCAATAACAGATGTAGATTAGGTTTTATATTCTTTTATCTCGTTTAATTTTATTTATGCTTTGAGGATGATGGCATGTAAACCCACATTTATAGTCTTATTTTTTATGTTTAGTTTATAATCGATTGTCTTACAATTCTATGATTTATAATCCTATGATTCATGTTTATTTTATTTACATCATTACCACTTATTTGTATTCTTTTTTACTTCATGAACATCACATTGTGTTACTGTCACTGCATATATTTTGTGTCAATTGCTTGTTTACACTTGTAAAGCACTTTAAAAATTGCATTAGATTTGATTGAAAGGCGATAAAATACATTTTTGATTGATGTAAACTTTACCATTTTGGAATCGGTCTAATTTTCCATCAAGTGACATTTGTGAATATACAAAAATATTGAAGTGTCTGACTGGACGTACGGACTTTAACAACAAAAGATATGGGAAATGTTTCTTTCTTTCTCTCTTGATAAGCATATTTATTTTGCTATCCTAATTATGCACAATTATACGGTTAGTTCAATGTTTATTATTTGCATTTAGCACTGTTTTTCCCTGGGTTGCAACCCACCAATTGAGAACCACTGTAATAGTGTATGTGTCTACGCTGCATTATACGAGAGTCCAAGCTGTGCAGTAGAGTTGGGAATCAAGAACCAGTTTCATTTTGTTGTAAGAAAACACGGCGACCGAATGATTTGAGGATCAGTTCCGTTAACCATCTGAAACGCTTGCAATCTGCCAACAATGTGGATGGAAACTCCTAATAAAATCAGCAATATAAGCATTATATTGCACATCTTATTTTCATCCAACGTGCATGTGAAGCAACATTTAAGCAAGTGATTTATTGCTTCTCGCAATTAAAAATTCTGAGTAATGCGCTTTTTTCAGGATACATATGCGTTTGTATACATGAATTGTATGAGATCATTTTAGCAAAATAGTAATGACAGACACAATCAGAAACTGATTATATAACAAAAAATATATTATTTCATCTTTGCTTCCTATCTCTCTTCAACCTACTTTGAATCTAGCGGATTTTGAGTTAAAGAGAAATAAAAACAGAGAAGTTGCTTTGTAATCTCCGGCTGTTCTGTTCTGCAGAAATTATCTAATTGTTTGAAAACAGGCCTTTAAGGGAAGTGAATGCAAAAGGAATGGTTTCTAAAAGAATCATTAACAGAAGCGATAAGGAACATGGAATCGGAAGCAATAATTCCTGACGATTCCCATCCCTACTGTGCAACTTCACACACATCACACTCTGGTCCTCTGTGTGCATGCGTGTTCGTGCGTGTGAAATGTACCGAGGCGTGTGGTGTGGTTGAGATAGGAGCTGAGACTGCGGCCCAGGCTGCGTGGTCTGCGCAGGGCGCTGCTGTAGGACTGCAGGAGGGAGTGCATGCTGAAGGAACCCCCCGAACCTCTCACTGAACCCCGCAGACCACCACTGCCGCCAACTGGCATGGCCTCTGGGAGGGAGGAGAGGGGAGGAGGAGGACGACACACAGAGGAAATGAGGACGAAGGGGAAGGGGGGAAGGGCAGAGAAGGAGCCGGGAAGGAGAATGTAAATGTGGCGGGACACATAATGGAATTGAGCATTATGGGTAGGGGAAAGAAAAAGGAGCAGAAGTGAATGGAAAAGGGGTGCATAAAGAAGATTATCGTATTATGGAGATAAAAAGAAAAGAAGTGGTTGGGAGTGAGTGATATGGTTCGGATGAAATGGTAATGTTGGGTTGCAAGTGTTTGCGATTAATAGGGAAGAAGGAAAAGGAAGAAGAAAAACAAGGTTGGAGGGGGAAAGGTTACAGGATGAGAAGAAAAAAAAAAGAGGAAATATCAAAATTAAAAACAGAAAGAGTCAAATTTTAGAGCATGCATTCATTTTTCCAAAAATGTTATTTAAAAAACAAACAAAAAAAAAGAAGTTATTTAAGGATCAATTTACAAGGAACATCTTCAGTGTTAGTAAATGAGGTTCAAGGGCCACAATTAAGCAACGACACTGATAAATTCATTTTCTCGCTGCCGGTAATTGTTTCTAATGATGCTCTGCACTGTGGCGGCGATTAAAACGGCACACAAGGGCATCGATTCATCAGCATATGAAAGCCAAATGCATTTCAAATTTGTGCAGGGTTTGGAGAAATGCCAAAACGCACTACAAAAGAAAGCGATGGATTTGCATAGTCAATATGATGATATGTTGGCATATGGTAATTAATTACAACATATAGCATGTACATATATATTATCAGCTTGGGTGAGACGGTTATGGAGATAAGATGTGAAACTGAAGCTGTTTCGTTGAAACCGTCGAGATGAGCAGGAACTGTCAGTGCAGTTAGCTTGAGATGGGAAGCCATGCTGGAAGACGCATGCTGATTGGTCAGAGGGGGTAACAGCAGGCAGGAGACAGTAGCTTAGCTCAACGCACACAGAGCCATAGCCAGCCCTGACAGATTGGCTTTAAAACTCATTTCAATGTTTTAATGCAATAACCGGATCACACTTGCAGGCAACACGTAGGGAGGCGGAGGTGAATGTATGCGTTCAATAACGAATGGCTGAAGGACATTTCCTGTGTTCGATAAAAAGATCTGGTTGAGCTTTAAAACCACATGGACTGAAGCGTTCTAGTTGATTCTAGAGTGGATCGGGACTTATTTACAAAGTCAACTCTTATTTACTTGTCTTATATGTTCATTAGTGCATGCTACTCGTATATACAAATTTGTTTTCATCTTTCATTAAAATACTTACAGTAATTTTCTCTGTATTTAATAATAACCTAATATAATCAAATCATGATGGATAAACTCATGTTCCTGCTGAATATTCTGCTTTGTTTTCTATTGCATGCTGTCAGCAAAGACAGTCTTTTTTTTGTCTTTTTCATATTACATTTCAGATGCAAGCTCACAACTTGGGTAAAATGTAATTTCTTTTGCCGTGGCGCTGTAGAATCAGCAGAGGTGCAGCACCTCCACTGAACAGTGGCACAGGAAACACTGCTGTAAAGTAAAAGCACTGTATTAAAATTCATAGCTACTCTGTTCCAGAATTACATCATAGCTGAAGTAAAATCCACAAATCTCTCATTAAACCATAAGCATAGAGAGGAAATTAGCAATTCAACTAAAACTACATCCTTTACACTCAACATGCTGAGATTTACAGCACTCGTCTGTTGACAGAATGAATGTTCTTTTTGAAGTCTGGCCATTAGCAACAATTCTGGCCACTTTCTGGCTGCTATTATATAAAAACCCTGGAACAGATTGTACAGATGGCGCTGAATTTGAGCCGTTTTCATCCCCTCCGGTAAGAATGCTCTCTCTCTCTCTCACGTACACACAAACACATACACACTGGTTATGAGAGTGTGAAATATTACATGCCACAGAGTTCATGCACATCCCAATATTGGGAAAGAATGACTAGCACGACCTAGAGATGAAAGGTAAGTATGTTGCAAATGTTTGGGTTAGATATGCTTTACCACGCTAACTTTGATTAGTGATCATAAAACAGGTAAGTACAAGTTTGCACATTTTCTGCATTAATTGCATCTGTGGAATTATGGCCCGTTCACACCAAGGACGATAACTGTAACGATAATATAGTTCTAAAAAAAAATCTTTCTAAATATAAATAGAACAGCAGAGTTCACACCACAACTATAACGATAATGTCACTGAGAAAAGATATCATTGGAATCACATTCAGAATAATTTTTTTTCCCCACTGATGAACAATAAAAACATGACAGCCAATCAGAATCCATCCTGCTTTAAAGAGCTTGAGCATTTAAAGCAGCGGACGACAAACCTTAAGTGCATGCTTAGAATAAACAGAACGATATTGTGCATTGGTGTGGACGCCAATAAAGTTATTGTTATAGTTATATTTAAAGTTATCGTTCTTGGCGTGAATGGGCCTTTAAACATGGTCAAATTTGTTAATTAGTTAAAAGTAGCACAATAGTCAAATTTTTTAATAAACAAAAAAGCAAGGGACGACTTTGAGTTCTTAGGAAATCTGTGAGTTCTTTGGAAAGAACTCACACATTCATTTGAGTTTTTTGGAATGCTGTGGAACGTTCTGTGGAATTCTGCGGAACATTCTGTGGAATTCTGCAGATGCAGATTCTACGCAGGTTTACTAATAAGCTAATAATGCAATAATCGAAATAAAACCGAAATCACAACATGGCTTAGTGCAATTATCAAATTGCTAAGTCAGTGATTTAATTAAATAAATAAATAAATATAGGCACTGTATTTTTCAGAGTGAACCCTGAAGACAGTCATAACTATTAGTATTGTCATTTTACAGTTGTAATGTAAAATAAAAGATTAAATTACTATTTTACTTAAATACTCAATTTCTTTATTTTACAATGAATCATGCAACAGTAGTATCACTTTCTTTTTATATAATAATTTTAATAAATTTCTATCATTTTATTTAATCACAATAATGATAGTAATAATAAAATAGTAATAAACATTAATTTTATAGCCTTGATAAGCATTTTAACGACAAAATTGTGCAAACCTGGAATTCTTTTAATCACAGTTACCAGAAAAATCCCAATTCGATTTTTCCACAAATCGTGCTAATCCCTAATGGCCACTTTTCTATGCTTTACTGGTTAAGTGTTCAGTAAACCACTGTATGCCGAGTGCGTGTGGCTTCCGTGCCGTATTTCAAGAAAGTGAACGTTACTGTACCGGAATCGCTGTGCGCCCCTGTGTCCTGAGAGCTGATGGTCTCACTCATGCTCTTGTCCCCGCTGTTACCCCCTCGCAGCGTCAGGGACAGCTGCCGCTTGATCTTCCTCATGCGGTCCATCAGTGGGGGTAAGGGGGGCCGAGATGAGGGGGGTGGAGGGGCTGCCACTGTTCAACCGCCCTGTCGGAGACACACAAACACACAAACAGGACGTTACAAGCTGCTTCCTGAGACATTTGATATCTTCCGTGATTACCGGACAGAGCAAAGTCATGCATTTTCAAGGACGCCGTTCTCTTAAGACTGTATGATTGAATATATTATGGGATAAATATTATCTTAAGATTATGGGTTAACAATGATAAGACAAATGTGGAGCAGAGAGGTGATTCAGAGGACAAATTTCTTTATTTCATAAGCACTGAACTTTATTTGAGCAGATGGCACTGAGAGTAGACATCAAAGCGAGAGACAGTAACTGGAAGAGGTCACACCTAAAATAAACAAATCACACAGTCAACTGTAGTTGCACACATAAGTAATAATTAGCAAGTGTTTTCACACTCGTCATTTTAAGTGAGATTGTTTTCATTTATAAAGCAAGTGCTTCACGGATTGCAGACATTGCGGAGTCAAGTGTATTTAGGCCGGAAATGCAAGTAATCCGACTGGGAGACTCACAGAGAGGTGCAAACAGAGATCCATTAAAACTCTAAGAGAGTCTTGAGCAGGGAGAAAACACTAAACACATGTTAATGATCACAGAACAGACTTGAGCATGAACATTCATCTCAGTTCAGTGAAGTTCAGAGAAAACAGTGCGAGACTATGGGAATGTTGAGAATGGCATTATTACTATTTTGCAGTATGCACAAAACACACAGATGACCCGCTACAATGTGCAGTGCACATAAGCAGAGCACACCGAGTGGGATACCACAATGCAATGCACTCGACAGTCTCGACTTGACCTTCCATTTGCAGTATGACAATAGAATTGAACGTGATAACCATTATAATCTCCTTCCTGACTCCTACTGTATAATTAAAAAGAGCCTTTCCGGTTATGCTTTTGCAGTAATGGTAGCTACAAATAATAAATAGCAGAAATAAATACTGGTAACGTCTGTATATGCTAGGCTTAAAGGTATTTTAAGATAGCAGGCTAATCAGTTAGGGCATGCCAAGCTAGCATGGTAGTATGCTAACAGGCTAATAAGCTACCAGTACATTAAATCTGTGGTATTTCAGTTTTGGCCGTCCCTAAATGTACACCGATTATTTTAAACATGCAGCATACAGTATATATACACGGAGGTAGTTTTCCATTCAACACATTCAGCCTGAAAGAGAAAGCTAAATTATCCTCAGTGCTTGTGGGGAACACGGGGGCTTTCTCTTTAGGAACAGCCAAAATGCCAGAAGGTTTTGCCTTTCCTTTAGACTAATCACATGCTTTGGCACAAAGATGGGCAACAATCTCAACTGCAAATCCAAGCTTTGGGTCCTTGGACTTAATGTGGCCCCACTAACAAGTTGCCTGAGGATGGGATTCTGACACTTTTCAAACACTTGTTTCCTGTGCAGATAGATATCATGGTCCACACTAACAGTTAAACACTGTTATTAACAAGTTAAACACAGGCCATATGTTCTTTAGAAATATTTCCTTAAGATTTATTGTCAGAGTTGTCTGAACATCTGTGAGATATGATAACGCTAACAAACCACTCAAAAGTAAAAGGGCATTGAAGCTCAGGGTGTGTTCACACGTGCCATGTTTGGTTCGATTGCACTGTTAGTGCGGTTCATTTGAATAAGTGTGAACGCTGCCTGGTGCGCACCAAACAAGCGGACCGAGACTGCTGAAAAGATGGGTCTCGGTCCGCTTCCAAACGAACTCTGGTGCGGTTCGACTGAAATATGAATGTAACATGGACCAAAGACAGAACATGATGTCACCCGATACAACCCTAAAAAGGACAGTATGCTTAAGCATACCTGGTTCTTCTCATCATGTAATGGTACGTTGCCCATTACAATTTGGTAAAGGCGTTGGAAATGCTGTATGCTTGCAGCACATCTTCGTTTGTGAGTGACGGAGAAATTCCTGGTGCTGTTTTGACTCCTTTACACACTTTCTCAGCTGGTAAAAATACGACATGTACATATATCCAGCAAGCGAATTTAGCCCAGCACACAGCATTGTTTTGGATGTTCAGCAAGCTCCATTCCATCGCAAAATATTAGGGGTGTAACGATACACTCATGCCAAGATGCGATACGATTCACGACACTAAACTCACGATACTTTACGCCAAAATAAAGAAGAGGGTTTTATTATTATTACTTCTAAGAAATATGGTACTAGCAAGTTAAAAAAGATGTGGGTTGATTATAATGTTAAATTTAGTATGGACTTGGGAGGTGGACTTGAATAGGCTTGGACTTGGTTCTGGTCCCCAATGCATTTTTTTGTTTTTTTTGCACTCTATCACGTATTACATAATGTACACCCTATTCTACTGGTAAAATCAGAAATTTGGCATTATCAGGACTAGTGTTGCACGATATACCGGTACTAGAAAGGTATCGCGATACCCTGCTATTAAAAACGATACGATATTAACTTTTATTAGTACCGGTACTTTAAGAGTGACAGTGAAATAATAATAGCAGTATTTCTTAACTTGCGTAGCTGTGTGACAGCAGGAGTCAGGACGTGTACATTCACTAAACAACGGAAGCAGAACAGTAAAATATATACGCGCAGCACTTGACAAAGAAACTTGCAAGCATGAGAAAATAAAGCGCAGGACGTGCTCGCGCTGCCGGGCTCAGACCTGAAGCGCGCACACACGCCGTTCAGACAGCATACGATCGCGACTTCAGTTCTCTTTCGCGGACTATTAGGTTTGAATAGTCAAAATGCACGTCCTGGCGAGTATTCACGTAAACACAGTAGGGTATGTCTTTAGTGAACGTAAACCGTTAGTAAAAATAAATCGTATATGTTCCAATGTATTGGATACGTGCAGGTCTTAAAGGGCCGGACCGGCAGCGTAATATACTGTGTGATTAATGTTAATCCAACAACAAAAGAAAATAGACAGTCACCCAATGCTTGACTGAATAAATTGAATCTATTTATTAAGAATCAGTCTATAGTTAATTTATAGAGTGAAGCTGAAGACCTTATTTTTTTCAGCTACAAAAGGTCTATTTAGCTTTCAAAAAAGAAATTAAGCACTGTTTATTTTATTTCTCTTATAGTATTTGTCATATTGTTTGTAAATTGCTTTTTTGCTTATTTTTAATAACAAAGATAGCCTACAATTAAATTAAATATCTATATTATAATTATAAAATTACATAAAAATAAAAAAATTAAATGACTCGTATCATGAAATAAGATTTTGGTCATCCCAACCTGTTCAGAGTTGTGAAAGGTTTGTAAATGTTAGCATGATTGATAATTATATGATTGTTGCAAACATCTCGGTAAGGACTTTCACACTGACATGTAATTATTATTATTATTATTATTTTATTTTTTTAATAAAGAGTAGGGAATGGTCATAACGCAGGGCAGGAACATACTGGTCATGTGAGTTTTTAGCTTTTTAAAATTAATTTATAAAAAAATTATTTGTAAGTTCTGTCATATTTTTCAATTACTTTTACTGTTTTAGTTTTTTTGCCGTGGTATCGATTCAGTATCGGTATCGAGGTATTTTGGTCTGGTATCGTATCGAAGTCATAATTTTGGTATCGTGACAACACTAATCAGGACCTACAAATATTCCCCCATTTCATTATTATACATTATATTCAACATTAAATATAATGTAGTATTGTTACTGAAACGCTGAAAACTGTAATTTTTTCTAACACAGTACACATATGTGGTTAGTACATGTAAGCCGCTTGCAGAGACTCTCCCGGTGCTCACTAAAAGCGTGTCAAAATGACTATTCCCAAACTTTATTAGTTCATCCAAAATTTTAAAACAACACAAAGGAACTTTTCCTCTTCGGTCACCCTACAGGTTGGAAGCGGAATTGTCCATTACCGCTGTCGTAAATAATTTCGCTGCCCGCAGTCTACTGTCGCACGCACACTCGCTGTTTATCCAGCACCGGCTTTGGAATGAACGATGTCCACAGACAAGGTAGAGTATGATGCATGATTTCATGAAAGCATGATGTATTGCGACATCAGAAAAAAAGAAAAACTAAATAATGACTATTGTAACGCTTGACGTAAAGCAAGTCAAATTTGTAGTTTTTTTATGTCTCATTCGGACTACAGAAACGCGACCCGGTTTGGCAAACTTGCATAGAGTGGTTATAGCAGATATAGGGACGCAAAGCGAATCCAGAAGTGCCTTTCACCCCGTTACGACTTGATGAACCACTGATACGATTTTGGAAACATTATTTTAAGGTAAAAAAAAAAAAAGTTCTTTAGTGTTGCTTTAAATTCTTGATTTACTCACCCTCATGTCGTTTTCGCGTACCACACACACACACACGTACATTTAAACGCCCGTGTTTACTACAGTATGTGAGTTGTAAATCTGTTCACCATATAAAGCCATCGTGTCTCTTCAGAAGACTTGATTGGAGTAGACCACTCGCTTGATTTTTACGATGCCTTTATGACCTTTTTTGGATCTTTTAGGCTTTAGGGGAATTGACTTAAAATGGAGGGACAGAAATCTCTCAGGTTTCATAAACAATATCTTAATTTGTATTTGGAAGATGAGGAAAATCTTATGGGTTTGAAAAGACATAAGGGTGAGTACGTATGTTTCATTACACCCCTACAAAATAAAAAAGCTTTTTTTTTTTTCTTTCTTTAGGTTCAGTGTTAAAAATGAAATATATAATTTTCTTTTTTTTGGTTGGGACTCGGGACTACGAATCAAAAGAACCAAGAGACCTGAACTGCATGAACACACCCTTAATTTGCCAAAGAGGCATTTATGACAAGAAAATACACATCCCAGCAGTTTTTCAAAGTGATACAAACATGTCAAATCCAAGTTGATGGGTTTAAAAGCAGGTTTGGAATCATTCACGCAAGTGATGACACAAGGAAAACCTTTACCGATGTTTTTAACCGTCACGTCATCTCAATCTAAAGCATGTGGTGGCACATAGTGAACAGTCCAAAGGGTTTTAAGCCACTCCAAGGCAAACAGTTGGAAGGTTAACACCAAAAATATTATAAATAGTTGAAATACTTGAAATAGTGAGAGTGGTGTTTCCTTTCTTCCCTGAGGGGGAAATCACGGAAGCACGCCTGAAATCCAAGATGGCAAAAAAAAAAAAAAAACAGATGTTCAAGAGAAATATAAAAAAGAGGACCAAATAAATGGGGACAGAGCCAATGGCAATAAAGGCACTACAAGGCATTTGAAGCCTCTTTGGTTCATCCTTCCTATAAACTAAGATAAACCAACCAGCCTAAAATCAGATCTTCTGAATCATACGATCCACAAACCTTCGATCTTGTTTAGGATGTCAACAGCCCTGAAGAGGGACTTTGACTCTGGACACTATGGAAAATATTTATTATCACGTTTTGCATTTTGAACAACAATCAGTCGCATTCAACTGGAAAAGAAAAGGTGGCTGAATGGCTGACAAAGGAGTGTGTTATATCAGCTGCTCTGATGCAAAGATAAATCTAATCATTGTCCAATCATTTCAGTAATCTAAGACAAACAAGACAGTTATATATACGCAAGCTTAACCTGTTTGCCCTCCACCCATTTTTCACTACACACTGGCTTCATTCATGACCTAGTGAGTGATTGTGGCCCCAGAGGAGAGCATCAGCGGTCAACACTGGGTTAAGGGCCGGTTTCAGCTCTCAGCAACGTCTTAGTGCTGCTTAATCAGGGTAGATGACTCTTTAAGACTCTTTCTATCAATTTTCATTACTGCCTTCAGCAGTCGACCATCAAAACCGCATACAGGACAGCATTCTGTGGCACCCTGCTAGCTAACACAAGACTAACCGCATCTCAACTGTCCTGCAGTGCAAACAGACTGGCATGGTTTGGTTTCAGAGCAACGATGTTTCTTTAACTCACCTGCATCAATACGGCACAAGCTGAGGCTCATTTATCCACTCCATAAGTCAATTAAAGCTTCATGGGGTTCAGACAACTGACAGTGACAGCTTGGTCTTCGCCCATGATGTGGATGAGTTTACAAACCTGCTCAGCCAAGCGGCAAAAAGCGGCATGTTTCCTGTAAAACATCTTTAATTCGCATGTGATCATATGCAAGAGTTAAATAAAGCACCAGTTCATACTGGCCACATAGCCACACAAACATCCCTCTCCAACTAGACTGACATGCATCCAAACACAAGGTGACACCCCAACGGGGGTGACCTTCATAGAGACTGATTCTGGAACACCAGGTCCAGACAGCACTACATCAACCAGCCTCTAAGCGCAAATGTGTTTGTGTTGCTGTCATTTCCCCTGTGGTGGTAGAAAAGTTGAAGAAGGTGTCCGTACAGTGCAGCACTTCATTAATATTATTCTGCTGTGGTGACACATGCCAGGACTGGAAAAATCAGGCTGCTCAAGTAGGTTACTTTCCAACTGGACAATGCTATTCATTGAGGAATTATGGGATCGCACATTCTCAAATACCGCCGCAATAATGAAGTCCTCTTGCAACAGTTGCAACAGGATGAAGCATTTGTCAATTATGCACAAAGCTATCGAACACACTACCAACAGATATTAAGGAAGCCAGATTGCTAAATATTTTTGAGAGAAAGCTAAAACCAGATCTTCTTATTTTAGCTTTTAATTATTTAAGGGATTTTTTACTCGTTTTACTTGTACTTTTTGCTTATTATAATGCAGCTTGCAAAGTGATTTAAAAAAAAAATTTTAAATCCTTGTATGAAAGATTCTACACCAATAATGTTCATTTTTATTATTAACTTACTCAGAGGAATAGTTTGTTGTCAACAACGTGCCACGTACAATTACAAAGTCAGGGACGACGCCAGAAATACTGTGGAAAAATGGTATGAAGGTATTTTGGGAATATATCTTTAAGCCTACAATACCAAAAACAAGATCATGTTGCCAAAATAAGCCAATGCTTGACCAATATGTTTTTTTCCAATGACTGATGCGGATACGGAGACCTAGAGAGCAGGTCAATATAAGGCTGATTACATAATGACAGAAAATACACAGAAGCGCTAAAAAGAAATATTTTCTTCAAATTCACACACAAAAAAAAACTATATGCATTGAAAAAGCTGTTGGTAGATTTGTGGCACTAAAACAAAGATGTAGTACAACTTCTGTTTATCAGTCGATCATGAACAGATCTCAGTCAATATATCCTTCTATCACAAAAAAGAATACCCTTAGACCATTTCTGCGAGCATCAATGCACGTTCCTTTGGACTTATTCTAGTCTTGCTTCAAAGCCAATTACTCCCGACACGGAAGTCAAAGGTCAAGTGCTTTCCCTATTTCTTTTAAATAAGCAATCAATGGAAACTAATACTTAAATGTGAGTTGATGAACGCCATCACAATTATGCATGCTTCTGCTACAACTGTGTAAGGGGAGGAAAGCAAACTTTAAAGACTCTTAAACCATCTGTCACAACCTTATGATAATACTCCAGAAACAAACCCACTCAACATGCATTTACAGTACGCCTCCAACAAGCCATTCTGATTCAGACCGGCAAATGTCAAACATGTGCCTCCATCTAAACCAGACTCAAGTCTTTAACTGAGGCTTCTCCTTGCTGTATCTTACACAATGTTTTGATCAAGTCGGACAGGATCACCCTGACCCTCTCTCCTTCCCCATTCCATCAGTTTAACTTGCACCAAAAGTGGTTTCACTAGCTCTGCAAATCCTTGTGAGCTGGAAGGATCATTATGGCCTTTTTATGCTAAAAACGCAGCTTTACCCCAGGATAACATTAAAACAATACTACATATTCACAACCATGACGTAGACTTATATAACACCACATCATGTTCTGAATGAGTGACGTTACGTTGTCATCACAAGATACAATGCCACAGTAAAGTACGTCATCGATTATGTTTCCTCTCTTTTTAAAACCATTTCATGAAATATTACCTTTTAAAATATGAATGTTAAACAAAACTGCCTAAAATGAACATACACCTTTAATGAATGCATACTGTATAAGCATTTGAGGTAATTCAATGACATTATTAGAGAGCACAACATGACTGAATAAAACACACGACTCCCTCAGGATAAGATAAATATTCAGGCAAGCCATAAATAAGTCAAAAATAAGGAAATTAAACATTGATTGCAGCCAGACTGCTGACTAATCCACAGTAAAACACACATAAACAAGCTAGCCAGGTTAGCTAGTTAGCTGGCTTTAAAGACCAGCATGAAACGGCCATTGTACAGGAATGCGGGAATGATTCCTTTTTATTTTTATTCATTCATTCTAGTTTTACTGTTGTCCATTCGCATATATCATAAAACAATCTCTCAGTTTTCATTCAGACAGCCCAACCGACCCAAACAGGATCTCACACACATAGTCCGGCTCAAATAAACTCACACAAAAACGGCCTAAATGTACTTTTTCTGTCACATTATGATGCTTTTTCCACTTTTATATGAAATATCAGGGTGGACAGGGGTGGTTTTCTTACCCGTGGAGTTGAGATCCGTGTGCGCTTTTGTAAGTGAGTGCGTGTTGCTCGTGTAATCTTAACAGCAGTAATAAAATCCCAAAGCCGCCTCGCGCTCCCAATAGTCCTCGGCCATGATCATCTAGTGCTGCTGCTGCTCGTCCGGTCTCCAATGCTGCTGGAGCGAGTCCTCCAGACCCCGCATGTCTCACTACTGCTCCTTTTTGCTAAAACGTTACAGCAGCTGTTCCTTTCCTTGCCAAATCCGGACTGGAGTGGATCATGGAAGCGACAGAGCAGCTGCGAATAGATTCAGGAGTCACTCACTCCACCACCACCACCAGGACTCTTTGGATAGGCTGGAGAACATTTAATTATGCCGTTGGGCTAATTCATGTGTAATTAATGAGTTTTATGTTATATCTCCATTTTATTATAATGTATTCTTGATTAGATTGGTTCAGGAAATTATGCGTCCCTGCAGTCATGAAATTTAAATACGAAGTGCAAGCGTCTACCCCTAATAAATTAAACTGGCTTATAATGGGCTGATCCAAATTAAATTCAAGCAAGTCAGACTGTACCATTCAGGCGGAATGCGCAGGGGAGAGGCAGTGGGAGTGCAGTAATGCAGAATGCTGTAAGCCACTGTATGTCATGCTGAGCTGTTACATTTTTGCCATATTATTTGTTTACGAAATTACGTTAAACTGCAGTTGTTTGTAATAGGATCAGTTTTATCAGTTAAAAGGTTTCTAAATGTAGATTTACATTGTTCCACCCTAGTTTAAGATCATGAGTAGGCTATACAGGAATTCAGAAAGTCTGAATGTTAGTGGTATTCTGTCTGTTTATCTGTCTGTCTGTCTGTCTGTCTGTCTGTCTGTCTGTCTGTCTGTCTGTCTTTTTGTTAGTTTGAAGTAATAAATCATCATTCTATTAGAATTATTTGTAATCAGGCATGGAATTCAGACATTTTAAATATTTATATATTTATTTCAAATAAAAGAAATATCCCAAAATTCACTTGGGGAAAAACCTACATTGGTCCTCCTATAAATATATATATGATATAAAGCGTTTGTTTATTTACTTACAATTATTTTAAATAATGCAGTGCATTTCGGTGTATCCTGCAATGTCAAAAATGGCATAACTACTTTAATCACATGTAACCTTATTAGAGCATTTTGTTTGGAATATCTTGCCTGATGCACTGACAGCATTGATTTATATGATAATTAAACGAGAGGGGTTAAAAGGGCTGGGTGAAACCTAACCTCTCTCTCTCTCTCTCTCTGTGTGTGTGTGTGTGTGTGTGTGTGTGTGTGTGTGTGTGTGTGTGTGTGTGTGTGTGTGTCTGTGTCTGTGTGTGTGTGTGTGTGTGTGTGTGTGTGTGTGTGTGTGTGTGTGTGTGTGTGTGTGTGTGTGTGTGTGTGTGTGTGTGTGTGTGTGTGTGTGTGTGTGTGTGTGTGTGTGTGTGTGTGTGTGTGTGTGTGTGTGTGTGTGTGTGTGTGTGTGTGTGTGTGATGCAGAGCAGTGGAGCCCCACAGTGAGTCACCACTCTGGCATGCCTCAGAGCCCCCAGCAGTTCCTTTAGTCCTGGAAACCCACTGTATGGGGGTTGCGTCAATGTGCCTTGGGTGCAAATGAACATTTCTTTTGTTCTTTTGATAGCTTCCAACATTTTTGCTTCACCAGGGAAGATACTGAATGCAAAAACTTAAAGCCCTTTTTGTGGGCGCTGTATCTGAACCATGTCACCAGGCCAGCAAATATCACTATTACATGAAAAAAAAAAATATATATATATATAATAAAAAAAATTAATAAAAAATAATATATATATATCAAGTATAAATACACAAAATACAACATAAATGAGCCGTAGATATTTATATGCTGTAAGGTTATACTTTTTGTTATAAATAACCATGCATTTGGGAAAAAAGCATTACAAATCGTGTTGTTTTTCAGCATCCATGCTCAGAAGCCCTTAATTATGTTTAACACTTTAGCCACGCAAGGGCACACATGTATGTTTGACCTTGTCTTGATTAAGAGAGCACTTTTGAAAATGCCTCTTTCGCCCACCAGTAGCCACTGTTCAGCCAGGTCAGGTGACTTCAGCACTATGCCATGCTTATTATTTCTTGAAGATGACCACCACATGTGATTGGGCTCTCATTAGATTTAAGGATGTTATTAAGGTCTTATTTATTCTGGTGAATAATAATGCAGATAAGAAGAGTTAAGTGGCTGATTGTAAACCTAAAAGGCAAACCCATTGACGCATGCTTTAATGTGCTGCATTCATTAGCACAGTCACATTTCAAGTGCCTAACATGTTACGAGCGACACTGCGGCACCATTACGCAGCATTAGATGTTCACAGAACCACAACACAGAACAACAGAACGCCGGAGCTCTGATGTACCTGTGTATGTGATGCATGAACCGTTTGTGTGTGTGGATGATTTAGATTGGGAATGACATGTACAACATTTAGGATCTTTAACCTCTCTCTCTCCTTCTTTCTTCTCTTTCTCTGTTTTCTCATAAGCCTCATGCATGAGCTCATGTTAGTGTGTTTTTATGAATCTCTGGTTTTACCACCCAAAAAAAAAAAAAAAAGTGTATATGTGATTTTTATGTGTTTAAAGCATCGTGCTCCTAATGTTTCACATTTGACAAAATGGTTTTACAAGCAAATTTCAAGCTATTTTAATCTAATCATCTGGTAGATCCATGCACAAATACTCAATACTCAATAATATAAATTTACAGTTTTTCTCAGTCGCTTTGGTGCATTTCTCACATCACTATTTACATTTGCACAACAGTTAGTTCAACCTCCACAACATTTAGTAATTTGTGCACATCATAGTAGCAGTTTCTCATTCCTTCCAACAAATTGCAAATGCTTTTGGACATGCATCAATTGCTTTCATACAACTCTCTGCTGTTTCATAACATTATCATTTGCTTATGTCATGTCAGTCAAAATTAACTATACTTGTCAATGCTGAATAGTCATTCCATATAAAACTAATAGTCCTCATTTCATTGCTTGAGTCATTACATACAAAAATGTTGAACTAGTTGTCAAAATCTGTCAAGCAAATTTTACACATTTAAAAAAATAAAATAAAAAAAATCTGAAAATGTCTCCTAAACTGAACTATTTCTCTGAGGTGAATCTCAGCTTTCACTGATGAGAAGTGGTGTGAAGCATTAGTTGCAACCAATGTGCACAGCTCTACCCAAAGGGAGTTTATGTTTGTTGTAAATAAGAGTGTATTTTTTCTTTTGCACAATGCTGTGAACAAATTAGAATTGCAAAGAGCATATGCAGTAAAAATGTGAAACATACATATTCAGTGTCTTGTACTCAGTTACCTCACTAAATACAGTAATGTGTAACTTTACTGTATTTTTCAAATGGCTGAGCAAATAGTATATAGTGCTGTCTTGAGCATTTTCAGGTAGTGTCACCAAGATCTGACTTTTTTGCATTGGAAAACATTTACAGAGTAAACTGTCATAATGAAAACATGACAAAGCCATTTGACTATCTTGTTCATAGACAATGGTGTCAGGACTTTTCATCTTGATGACACTGACACTTTCATTGATATGAATACTTGCTTTTGAGGAATGAGCTATCCATTTTGAGCAAGTGATACGCTTTTGCAGGTTATCAACTAGGTTTTGCAGTTTGTACTAATTGTTTTGAGAACTGCATTAACTGTTGTGCAAATGTAAATAGTGATGTGAGAAATGCACCAAAGCGACTGAGAAAAACTGTAATATCAATTTAAAAAGTGGACAATTTCGGCTGATAATTGTAATGGCATCAAAATATAGAATGAACACACATAGAATGTGTGTGTGTGTGTGTGTGTGTGTGTGTGTGTGTGTGTGTGTGTGTGTGTGTGTGTGTGTGTGTGTGTGTGTGTGTGTGTGTGTGTGTGTGTGTGTGTGTGTGTGTGTGTGTGTGTGTGTGTGTGTGTGTGTGTGTGTGTGTGTGTGTGTGTGTGCGTGTGCGCGTGCGCGCGCGCTCGTGCATATAGATAGATATATACAGACAGACAGACAGACAGATAGATAGATAGATAGATAGACATAGATAGATAGATAGATAGATAGATAGATAGATAGATAGATAGATAGATAGATAGATAGATAGATAGATAGATAGATAGATAGATAGATAGATAGATAGATAGATTTGAGATTTGCAAAAGATTGCATTTAACAGTGGTATTCAATTTAAGTGAGTGTAAGATGATGGTTTAGGTGTAATACTGGAAATGAGCATGCACAATTAAATATCCAGTATTAGTCAATATCAATAAATGAAAAAGTATATATATATATATATATATATATATATATAATAACATATCATAATATATGCTTATTTAGTATTGCACTGAATGAACTGTTCATGTGTTTTTGCAGAAGACGTGTCACGCTTTAAAATCATGTACACTCCCCTTCATAATCCCATATGGAAAATGGTGATGCCAAGGCCTCTCTTTTGTCATCATTATCCATGTGTCAGAGTGGGAAAGGGGAGGAGGAAGAGAGATGGGGAAAACGAAGGAGAAGGAGGCAGGAGGAACACGCGAGAAGATTAGAGAATGATTGGCTAAAGGAGGATTAAAAACTCAGCCCAGTTGGCCGAGGTTCAGCTCCTTCTCCAACCGTGTGTAAGTGCGTGTTTGAGTATTTATGAGTGTTGCATGCATGTGTGTGCATGCATCTCTCTCTCTCTCTCTCTCTCTGTAGTATGACCAATGGCTGTTTATCGCTTTCAACACATATCGAGCAGACCAGCAGAACAGGTTAGAAAGAGCAAACAGAAGTGGGAGGGGAGAGAGGTAGAGAGAGAGAGAGAGAGAGAGAGAGAGAGAGAGAGAGGGGCCAGCGAGAAAGACTTGTCAGAGAAAGCCATAAAAGCATCGGAGGAAAAGGGAAAGGGAAGCTCATCTCTCTCTCTCTCTGTGTGTGTGTGTTGCCTATGTGAAGACAGCTGCAAAAGGAAGTAAGATTATGGAAATGTTGTTTGGCACAATATTGCAACAGATTGTTCTTTGTTGCTGTAAATGCATGCTGTAAATATGTGAGTTATGTATTATGTGAGAATCATTTCTTGCAGTAACACGTCGTGTTTATGTAACTTTATGCATGATCCAGCTCAACCAATGTTGTTCACACTTCAATATTTATTCACAAGCAAGATGGTGATTGAAATCTTGACACATCTCGCACACAGCATGCAAAGGTGTTAATATGGTGCCTTCGTGTTAACAGCACACTTCAGCTTCAATCTATAATTAAGCAGAGGATTTAAATATTCATGTGGCCTTGTAATCAGAATTCAGCCCTGCTTAAAGTCCTCAGGTCTCTGCATGGCAGGCTGATAACACTTACTCTATCAGCACGTGTGGAGGAACCAGAAGCTGTAAAACATGGTCGCTTAAGAAAGACACTTCTGTCTTTCAGTCTGTCTGCTTATTTGAAGGTTTGTATTTTCAGCTGCAGGTCTGCACATGTAGCGATACCATCTTTAATTAAACCACACAGGCTCCTACTATCACTTTATGCCTCCAGTGGATCGTGTTTGGAGTTCTTTATGAGCGACCCATTGTGTCTGCACAGAAAGCCGGAGCTGAAGTCCTTATTCTGAGCTTTATTAATAGGGATGTATTAGGATCAGTGCCGGCACTGTAATATCTCGTCCACGTGGCGGTATATTGCACACATACTGTACTTCTCTGTACTCTTGAGGTTCTTTAGTTCATCCAAAAATGAAATTTCTGTCAGTGTTTATTCACCTTCATGTCATTCAAAGCTTTCTTTCCTTGGAGCACAAAGAAGATATTTAAATGTACAATGAAAGTCAGTGGGGTCCAATGTTGTATAGACAAAATAAACAAATTCATACTGGTTTTGGAATGAGATAAGGGTGAGTAAATGATGACAGAATATTTCTTTTGGGTGGTACTATTCCTTTAAGATTCATTTTTGGCTTTAGAAAGTTGGCATACAAACTTTTGAATCATCATTTTTGCAAGCCGTTACAAAGCACACTCTGTTCATGTTAGTGGTAAATCGGCTGTGGGATGAAGCTGTGTTAATTCATTTCCTTCCCCATGCTTGTGGCCAAATCTGCAGCAAAGACAAAGGAGCTTTCACTGTTTTCCAGGAGCACTGGATTGAAACAGGAGAGGGGATTGGAGAGTTTGGCACTCGTTGGACAGTCAAACGTTTTTGTTTTTAACCCTGCCCTGTCCTTTTATTTAATGTAGCGTGTCATTTTTTTATGTGGCCAATCAGAATACTATACTGATTATTTGAAATATCTTAAATGTTGGCTATGTTAATGTTGTATAGGCATGCACATCATGTGATCTTGCATCATAATATTGCTGCTAGAACTGCTGGTATTTATGTCATATTTACCCATGAGGTAATCATTAAATTAGGTCCAAAGGTTATGTTGCTTTAGGTTTGAGGAAGGTCAATGTTGATATGACATTGCGTTTTGAGATTAGTTTCACAAAGCCTGTTGTATTTCTCTCCAAAATCAGTAAAAATAAACATTAATAAATACAAACATTTAATCATTTTATAAAAATAATAATTTTGCATTGATAAGCCAAAAGTTTTTTGCATTATTTTCATCCCGTTTTTCATGACTGTAAAAAAAAAAGAGCATTCTCATCATAATGCAAAAAAAACACAAAAAAAACCAAACATATTACTGTAACAGACAATAAAATAATACATTGTTTAGATTGTAAAATATTTGTATGGTAGAATTTGTTGTTCTGCCTTTATTTTGATTTAAATAAAATATCAGTGTGTTCAGACATGGTTGAATCTCATTACTGAATTAAGTTAATGCAAATCTATTTAGAATAATTAATGTGAATAATGAGAACTCAAATGCAAAGGGTACATGCACATTACAGCAATAAGAATTTAGAAAATGTAACTGATAGATATTATATATTTGCTTAAATTGTCATGAAAATAATGAATACATTTCATCATGATAATTATTGAATATGGCAATGACATACATAAATCCTGTAGCAGATCAAGGCAGGTGGAGTTGGGGGAGGGGGAGGGTTTCAGAGGAACATTTAAATGTTGAGCAAGCAATCTCATTGGCTGCAGGAGCAGCAGAGGCCAATCAGCTTGTGCCGTGTGATAATGATGTGATTGCTTGCAGATCATTCTACACCCTCTTTCATGATCGAACTAGACATTAAAATAATTATACTACAGGCTTTATTATCTTTCAGTAAAATATAATTTATTATTTGACCTTTGACACATTTCCCTGATTTACACTGATTACCACGTCAGTTTTTGTGTTATTCTTCCTGACAATGCTTTGAAGTCTCATCCTTTGTGAATGGTGGTGCTGTTAATGTCATATTTTTTTGCTGACCTTAATCATTTATTCTCCTAGTGATCATCTGCCTCTCTCTCTCTCAGGATGCTGTTGAGTTTGTTGGCAGTGGCGGTGGTTTCAGCGGCTGTCCTGTACGTCCTCTATCATTGGCTCATCCCTGCAGCTGTGCAGAACAGCGGCTGGCTGGCGCTCATCTGGCACGATGTCATCCTTGAGCGGGTCCTTAACATCACGACGGGATCATCACGCCCTCAGGTGACCCTCGTTGTCATTCATACATATGTCACTCACGTGTGCAGAGATCATCCTGATGGCTCCGATGCAAGTTTTTTAAGATGTTCAAAGAGGCTGATAAAAAAAGTAACAAAAGGTACCATGGCATTACTATGTTTTGGATACCATGTTTTTGGGCATGTATCATGGAAGTCTTGATCATGGTAATACTATGTTTTTGGTGAATTTAACAAATACTTTAAAACATTATATAAATGTATTTATTATAAAAAAATTATGTTGGACCGGTTATGTTTTTTTTTACTGTGTCGTTTCATCACATTTAAGAACATTTTCCATTCTTTCTTTTTTTTGCATTCAAAATCTTTTTTTATGTATTTATTTATTATTTTTAATTTATTTATTATTAAAAACTTTACAATAAGGTTTAATTTGTTAACATTAGTTACTAATGTTACAACTAACATAAACTAACTATGAGCAATATATTAATACAGCATTTATTAACCTTGGTTAATGTTATACAAATGTTCATGTTCGTGTTAGATCACATTAACTCATAATAAAAGATACAACTTTCGATCTTAAAAATGTAGTAGTAAATGTTGAGATTAACATAAACTAAGATTAATAAATGCTGTACAAGTATTGTTCATTGTTAGTTAACAAAGTGTTACCATCTTTCCATTAAGAAAATAAAGCCATTTTTAGGCACTGTAGGATTATATTATAAGAACATCTTTCATTACAGTCATGTATATATAAAAAAACTCACTTTAATCATAATACAAAGAGAAATTCTCTTTACTGTAATAATGATCAATTATTTAAATTGTAGAATATTTATACATTATGGTTACATAATGCACTTAATTTAAATTAAAAAACATTTTTTAAATGATTTTCATTAGTGTATTGTATTAATAAGAATCTAATGCATCATATAAATGCCACCATGGTACTGTGACAGTAATTTTTTTTAAAGGAATGATGATTAAACAGGATTATAAAACCCTATAAAATAGATTGAAATAACCGTTTGAGTAATTCCTGGCCTCATGTTATGTCTTTATCTTGCAAGTATTGTTCTCTGGCTTTGCTGAAGAACACTGGTGTTGATCATTTCTGATTTATATGAACACAGCGCATTCTGAAAGCCGTTCAAAAGAATGCCACAAAAGGCGACCCTCAGAGCGTAATCTCAGCCATCGACTACTACTGCCGGCACAAAGAATGGGCCATGAACGTGGGCGATGATAAAGGTAGCCACATTTTTCATTCCCTGCCTTCTTCTCTGCGCCCTTTCTAATTTTCTTACCAATTGTTAGATTTTTTTCCCATGTATTATCTCTCTCTCTCTCCTCTGCTCTTGAGTAAATGGCCTTGAGGCTGCTCACAGCCGGCTGTTCTGAATGAGAAGTGATGGCAGTCTCCTGTCTACTGGGTCAATATGCTCTCTGCGTGACTGCACACACGCACACTAGTTGCATGTACGCCCGTGAACAATGTGCAGCCATTGCATCCAACACAATGCACTAATGCATTATGGGACTGAGGGTGATTCGTTTCACATGTGATCCCGAATGGGCTGTGAATCTATTTTATGTGATATACAAATTTAGTATATTTTGATTGTTGGTGATAGTTGTAATTTGAGGGGAACTGACTTCATAAATCCTTAAATGATCACCAAAAAAAAGAAGAAAAAAGAAGAAGAGATGATTGGAGGCAATGAGCAAAAACACTGCAAAAAAGATTTTTGTCTTGTTTTACAGTTCATATATTTATAAATATATCAAGATACATGAGAAGCGAAATAATCGAGATATTGTAGTTTTTGTTAATATTTTAAATTAAATTTCCACTTTAAAGTTTTTGCAATTTAGTTTTTTTGTCATTTTTATTAGATTAAAAAAAGTATTTTATAAAGATGATATTTTAATGAGAAGTGTTGCCTTGGCATGTACAATGTACTTTTTTTTTTCTATTTTATCTTTTTTCAGTTCAAGCTTGTTTTGTTTTTAATTTTTTTTAATGGTTTTAGTTTTATTTAACTGTAATAATCCTGCATCCATGGTGTATGATTAAATCAAGAAAAATATCTGCCAATGGGGTAAAAAATAAACTTAATTCAAAGGGAAAACAAGATTTATTTATTTTTTCTCATCCGATTGACAGATATTTCATGTTTTAGGGAAACTTCACTTAATTTTGAAACACATTTCGGACTGTCATTCTTGTAAGTCATTTTGCGCCTCAAGTAGGCTAAATGTATTTTAATTTAAGTATGTTTAAACGTTTGAACTGGAAAACAAGCAAATACAATGTAAGAATTTTTTGTTGTTGCACTGAATAACCTAATTTAGATCTGAGTTTTTAGTTTATTTTTGTACTATTTTTTAGTTTACTTTTACGACTGATGCTGCTTAGCAGCTCATGTGCGACAGCAGGCACTGATGAACAAATGCTGCTAATGGGGCAGAAAGGCACTAATGATATTTCGACTATGCCATTAGCCACCTCATTGATTGTTTTCAGAATTTAGTGTAGAGTTCTGTGTCTCTCTGAAGGGCTCATCCTGGATTCAGTGTTGACGGAGGTGAACCCCAGCATGGCTCTGGAGCTTGGCACATACTGTGGTTACTCCAGCGTTCGTATCGCTCGACTGCTGTCCCCCAACTCCAAACTCATTACCGTCGAATTCAACCCAGCCTTTGCCGCCATTGCTCGTCAGATCATCGCCTACGCCGGCCTTCAGGACAAAGTAAGAACAAAAGAGCTAGTGCTGCTTTTTGAAAACAGTATAGGCTACACTGTAAAAAAAATTCGTAATTTTAACAGTAAAAAACTGTAAAAAAGCAAGGGAAAAGAAATGTTAATTCCTTAACAGTATGTACCCTTACTATATACAGTGAAAAACTGTAATAGCTCTCACGGGACATTTCATGTAATTTTACATTAATATACTGTTAAATGTATGGATTTTGGAAGTACACTGTAAAAAAAAACTTACCGTTGCATATACCGTACCGTAAAAAATACGGTAGCAATTGTTTACTAATTTTACAAAGTTTTACATCATCGAACTAAAAATTACGGTATAAAAACTGGCAGCTGGTTGCCAGTACTTTACCGTAAAAAATATGGTAGTAATATTTTAGGTTTTACGGCAGTGATCTAAATATTACGGAAAAAAACTGGCAGCTGTGGTTGCCAGTACTTTACCTTAAAAAATACAGTAGAATTTTTTTTGTTTTTACGGCACTGAACTAAAGTTTATGGTAAAAAACTAGCAGCTTGCAAGTGCTTTACCGTAAAAAATACGGTAGTAATATTTTAGGTTTTATGGCATTGAACTTCAGTTTATGTAAAAAACAAACAAAAAAACCTGCCAGCTGTGGTTTAATCTAAAAAAATATTGTATTACAAACCAATTTGTCATAATAAAATGTATTATTGAGAATTACCAGAGGTTCAGACGATGTTTTATTGAAAATAATAAAGTTTGAAGTTACCATTATGGAGATGAGTGTTTGCTGTAGTTGGGCTCTTGACCCTTGATATTCTAACTTTAGATTTACTCTGACTGCCCTAACTGTGTGGTTATATAACACAAACATTATGGCATGAAAATCAGAGAGAAAATGTGACCAGGTGATGTTGGCAGGTTAATGATGACATAATCATAATGTAGTGGTCTGATTCACTGATCTCATAAAGAGTCTTATCTCTCACTTTATGAGCAAATTTATAATATTAATATATTTCATATTTTTGAGTATAATATCTCTGTGACCCCACATGTGAGCCAGCAGTGAGAAACAGATAATCTGAAGAACTTTAAATATACATGTTGTAGATAAAGGTTTTGCACTTCTGAGTGATTTAAACCAACACAGAATAAAGAGTCAGCGTATGAATCTCAACAACGGTGACAATCAACACAATAATCAGATAAAACTCTGAACATCACAAAACAAGCTACTAAAAAGCTGCAACAAAAACAACATAAAAAATAAAAGCAGATATAATAATAAAAGAAAATACTAAGGCAATTCAGCATAATGTATTCCTGCTGCAATGCATGCTGGGAGATACTGATGAGTTTTGATTGGAGGCTGCATCAAGTGCACTGCACTTTTATCATCGCCATTGTTGAGATTCATATGCTGATTCTTGATGTCTGTGTGTGTTTAAAAGACACAGTAGTTCAAACCTTAGTTGTGCACCATGTTTTTAAAATTCTTCTGATTATCACAACACTGATGGATCACATGCTGTAGAATCATAGGACTACTACAATCAATGTAAAATGAATGACACATATAATTTAAGATAAGACTCTATAAGAGCTCAGAGAATCAAACATGGTGATTGCCATCATAAATACACAACTGACATCATATGATTCATTTTCTCTCTGATTTTCTAGCCATAATCAGCATGTCTTATAAACACAGAGTTACAGCAGGCAGAGAAAAACAAATGTTAGAAAGTCAAGGGTCAAGAGTCCAACTAAAGCAGTCACTGATCTCAATCATGGTGACTTCAAATGAAACAATAAATCATCAACATCTAAACCTCTGTTAATTCTCAAAGAGAACTGTAGATGTATGACAGAAATAAAGTCAGTCTGGTTAGTAATAAGTGAAGCTGGTAATGCTGTTTGTGGAGTTGTTTAATCCTCCTCTGCTGAGATCTTCATAGATTTAATGTCTTCTTTACTCTTCAGTTGATTTCATCTAAGACTGTGGCTGAAGTCTATGGAAGCTTGTTTCAGCCACTGAATAATAAATAAATAATAATAATTGCGACTTTTTATCTCACAATTCTGACTTTTTTTCTCACAATTGCGATATATCAAGTCAGAATTGTGACATTTTTTTCTCAGAATTGCGAGATATGAAGTCAGAATTGTGAGAAATAAAGTCGCAATTCTGAGAAATAAAGTCGCAATTGCGAGATATAAAGTCAGAATTGCAAGATATAAAGTCAGAATTCGGAGAAATAAAGTCGCAATTCTGAGAAATAAAGTCGCAATTGCGAGATATAAAGTCAGAATTGCAAGATATAAAGTCAGAATTCTGAGAAATAAAGTCGCAATTCTGAGAAATAAAGTCGCAATTCTGAGAAATAAAGTCGCAATTGCGACATATAAAGTCAGAATTCTGAGAAAAAAAGTCAGAATTGTGAGATATAAAGTCAGAATTGCGAGATATAAAGTCAGAATTGTGAGATATAAACTATTCTGAGGTAAAAAAAAAGTCCCGTCATTTTTTCCCCTTAGAATTGGACTTTATATCTCTTATATCTCACAATTCTGAGAAAAGATGTCAGAATTGCGTGTTATAAAGTCAGAATTGCGTGTTATAAAGTCGCAATTGCGAGAAAAAAAGTCAGAATTCTGACTTTATAACACGCAATTCTGACTTTATATCTCGCAATTCTGACTTTATAACACGCAATTGCGACTTTATATCACGCAATTCTGACTTTATATCTCGCAATTCTGACTTTATAACACGCAATTGCGACTTTATTTCACGCAATTCTGACTTTATATCTCGCAATTCTGACTTTATAACACGTAATTGCGACTTTATATCACGCAATTCTGACTTTATATCTCGCAATTCTGACTTTATAACACGCAATTGCGACTTTATTTCACGCAATTCTGACTTTATATCTCGCAATTCTGACTTTATAACACGTAATTGCGACTTTATTTCACGCAATTCTGACTTTATATCTCGCAATTCTGACTTTATAACACGCAATTGCGACTTTATTTCACGCAATTCTGACTTTATATCTCGCAATTCTGACTTTATAACACGTAATTGCGACTTTATTTCACGCAATTCTGACTTTATATCTCGCAATTCTGAGAAATAAAGTCAGAATTGCGAGATGTAAACTCGCAATTGTGAGATAAAAAGTCGCAATTATCTTTTAAAATGTTTTATTCTGTGGCGGAAACAAGCTTCCATAGAAGTCAGTTGTAGTTCTTGTGTTTCTTGTGTTGTTTCTCTAAATTGACATTCCCAGAATTCCCTGTGTGACACTTCACATTTGATGCTATTTCATTTAAATAATTATGTTTCTTCTTGGTTTTTGTTATCAGTTTTATACATTTGGGGTTTATATTACATCATATATTGTTTAATGAATGTTTATGGCATTATTTGGAGTCATGTGTGTGTCACCATGATGGTGTTTTGTATTTGTGTGTATGACACTGTACACCTTTTTAATATTATCATGTACCTCAGTTTGTGGAAAACTAATGGTATACTTAAATCATCGTGTGCTTTTCTTTTTTACCACCTGTATTATTATGATGGTTATCAGTATATTACAAAGATATAACGTAGACTTTAATACTTTAGTGAAATTTAATGATAATATTTATCAGTTTATGTAATATAATGGTTGTCCTGTGAAAACTGAAAGGTTCCTATTGTATTTTTTATGGTAAAGTACTGGGAACCACAGCTGATTTTTTTTTTTTTACCACACATTTAAATCCTGCTGATGTTTTTTATTTTTTATTTTTTTTTAAGTAAGGTTGCTACCATATTTTTTACGGTAAAATACTGGCAACCACAGCTGCCGTTTTTTTACCGTAAATTTCACCGTTTTTTTTAACAGTGACTAGTTTCTAAACAATATGTGTATGCAAATAAACTACAAAATACAACAGCGTGTGAAATTATAATATGCTACATTTTTGCCATTTGACCTCTTTCCATTGCATGCTTAATTCAGCAAATGGCATCAAATTATCGGTAACAACTTACAATAAGGGTTACATTTGTTTACATTAGTTAAAATTAAAGGGTTTGTTCACCCAAAAGTGAAAATGATCCAATAATTTACTCACCCTAGAGCCATCCTTGGTGTATAGGCCTATGACTTTCTTCTTTCAGCCAAACACAATTGGAGTTTTATTATATCCTGGCTCTTCCAAGCTTTATTATGGGAGTGAATTGTAATTTATTTTGAATCCCAAAAAAGTGCATACATCCATCATAAAAGTAATCCATACGTCTCCAGGGGGTTAATAAAGGTATTCTGTAGCAAAACGTTCTTGTAAGAAAAATATCCATATATATTATTTTCAGGGTTTGAAATTAACTTTTTCACTCACCGGCCAATTTGGCTTCTAAATTTTTAAGTTACCGGCCATTCAGAACTTCTACTAGCCAAAAAAACAAAGAAAAGAAAAAAAGAAGAAGAAATATATATATGATAATTTGGATTTCATACATTAATTTCTTATTCAAACAAAATCCTGTCATGTCGAACCATGCCCCTTAGTGGCCCTATTTGGTCTTAATCCCGCAAAGGTGTCCTCATCATCTAGTCGAATGCTCTAGCCTTTTGCTTGATAATTGCTAAAAGGCTCTAATGAACTGGAAAAATCCTTCCCCACACAGTTTTTTTTTTTCATTGGATGCATGACCTGTTGCAGTTTATTCAATTGAAAAAAAAAATTGATTTACAATGCTTGGCAGAACGGAACAATTTCACACGATCTGGCTAACCTTTCCTTTTGTACTTTAACAAATAATTTGTTTCCTATAAGTTACCCTATATGTAACCATTCCTCTACATTTGACCCTTGCTGTTCTTGTCCTCTCTCTCACCCCTGATTGATTAAGAAACAGAGAGTACATAAAAAAGGGGAATAAATGGTATGGTTTTTCTGCCAGCTGGCAGTGATTGTTTAAAAAGGTGCAAGTTGTTGTTATTCTTTTTCTTTTTTCCCTTTCTTAGTAATGTTTTCATTTTTGCTGTATTTTGTCTATTGCTACCACACTGTATGCATATATGTAATACACATATATATGTTAATTTAATATTATTTTACTTATATTGTAATATATTAGTATGTTTTGGAGCATGCATTATAATAATTTTCTTTTAAAAAATGTGGGATGTTGGAAAATAACAATATATTTTCTGTTAACCAAATGCTTTTTAATCTTCGCTATTGCACTTTTTTGATTATTCAAATGCCAGTTTTGTTTGAATTGAAGCAGGAAACAGAACATTTTGTAATGCCAAACTAAGTGATTGTTTTGTTGATACCAGCATTGACACCTCAAAGCACTGAAAATGCCTTCGTTGTTTCTTTTAAAGGTTACTATAGTGGAGGGAGACTCTGGTGATTTGATTCCCAAAATGAAGGAGCGATTTGGATTAAAATCTTTTGATTTTGTGTTTTTGGACCACTGGAAAGATCGTTACGTTGCAGATACTAAACTTCTTGAGGTAAGAAGCCCCAAAATTACACCGTTACACACTTAAAAAATAAAGGTTCTATATTTTCATCTGGTCCCAATGAACTTTTAACATCCATAGAAGTTTTCCACGGCACAAAATGTTCTTTACAGTACCTTTTTTTCCAGTGGAAAACCTCCCTTTTTAAAGGGGTCATCGGATGCCCATTTTCCACAAGTTGGTATGATTCTTTAGGGTGTTCATGTAAAGTTTGTAATATACTTTGGTTAAAATTCCTCAATGGTTGTGTAAAACAACACCCTTTTTACCTCCTCAAAAACAGCTTTGTTCACAGTTACCTGTTTCGGTGCATGTCTCTTTAAATGATAATGAGCAACTGCTCACCACACCCCTCTCTTCCATGGGGAGTGTCCAATGGCTGAGGGCAGAAATATGCTAATATGGGACAGTCCGTCAGTGGTCATTGGCGGAGCATGAGCATTAAGACGTCATTGTGCTCAGAAAATCCAAACTGCTTGATTATTGAGTGACTTTTTGAGGATAAAAAAAAAGGAGTGAATGGATTTTTTTCATTGTATGGTGGTTTTCTCCACACACTGCAAAGACACTTTTATATGCAAACGCCATATAAATGTGAATTTTGCATCCGATGACCCCGTTAAGAGTGTACTTTAACCCCTTAAGTAATCATCCTAACATAAGGAAAATTACAAATGTATTTATTTGATGACATTGCAGGACTGTGGTCTACTCAGAAAAGGCACTGTCCTGTTGGCTGACAACGTCATTTGTCCTGGAGCCCCAGAATATTTAAAATATGTGAGGAACAACCCACGCTATGAGAGCCGATACTACCCGTCCGTCCTGGAGTACACCAAAGCAGAAGATGGCCTGGAGAAATCTGTCTTCTTAGGATGAGGAAGTTCTCATTTTACAAGCAGATGTGCATAAATGGTTGTGTAAAACAGGGGCGAAACAAGGGGGAAAAGAACAAGCCAATTCCTCTAAAATACCCAATGTTTCTGTCTTGTGATGCCATGTCTTCTAGGATCAGACAAAACTGATCTTTTTGTCCTTACCAAAAAAAAAAAAAAAAAAAACCTGCAACAATGTAATGCTGTGAAATGTCATTGTACACCATTTCTACTGACCTATGGTAAAAAAAAGATATTAAGATATTTTACAATACAACCTTGTGATATCTTGTACAATTTTTCAGGAAGGTCAATACAATTTATTGTTTGATAAACATGAAATTCAATCTCTTAAAAATCTTGTTTTTTTTTCTAAGCACAGATGTCCTTCATATTGACATTGTGAATTGGATCAACTTCGAACGAAAACACGGATCAACATCGGCAGGGCTTTTGAATCATGGAGAAACCTCCGCTTTGTATTGGTTGCAATCTGAAACATCACAGCTAGAGGCCGCTGAAAACTACATATAGCCCCTTTAATACAATAAATAAAACCATTACTTTTGGCTCATTAGCTCATGCAGAAATTTCCCCAGTGTGGGATTAATAAAGTCTATCAATCAATCAATTACTTAGGACAATTTGTATCTAAAGACAATATTATTCATAAAATAATAAGAATAATTTATATGACCCCCAAAAACTCACCCAATGAGAATTTATATGTTAAAAAAAGACTAAAAATAATAATAAAAAACGACTTGAGCAAATTTTGGAAACAGGCAAGAGGTAGAATTAGAGTAAAATTTCATGAATAAACAATTTATTATGCTTTCAGAGGACATTAAGCCTCTTTTCATGGGAACATGGAACACCGTTTTCACAATGGTGGAGCGTTCTTGTGTGAGTTATACAGTGTTTTACTCTGAGAGTATGAAACTGTCAATCAGAACAATCTACAAGAGGTTTACATCTGTTCTTTGACAGAAAAAAAAACACAGTACAAGTAGAACATCTGTTCAAAGATTGAATGTTGAGAAGTATGCAAACAATTACAGAAAAAGAAATGCATCTGATGTAATCGCCAATACCACTCTGTAGTATCACCAAAACCTGACAGTAACCTTAATGTTCTCAGCACATCATTCCTGGGCCCTTCCACTACTGAAGATCTTGGCCAGGAGGGAAACGTTTGATTGAGCTTTGTCCTGGATGGTTTTGCTCTTCTCTTGTGCCTTCTGGAGGTTCTTCTTGGATATGCCTTTGTCCTTAAACCGTTTCAGGTGGATCTCTTCTTCTGTAGAACGCTGTTTGTAGTCCCATGTCTTCTCCTCTACAACCTCTCCCTTCTTCTCCTTCTTCTTCTTTAGTTTCTCCAGATTCTGGCTCTTTTCCACACTAGCCAGGTAGAAGTTGGTCTCCTTCTTCGCTTGGGAGATTTCCGTCCTCATACGCTGGTGATAGACCGTCTGCTCATAAGCCAATCGCTCGCTGAGATGGCACCAATGGAACCGGTGCAGATACTTGATGAAAGAGAGAAAAGAAAAAAAGTCATATATTATGAATTTTATATTGTACAAGGGAGGTACACTACCATTCAAAAGTGTGGGATGTCTCTTATGCTGCAATTATTTGATCAAAATTACTCCAGTCTTCAGTGTCACATGATCCTTCAGATTCTAGATATTCAGATATCGCCATCTACAGGTCATTGAAGGTACTATAGCTTGTGCGTCTTACCTAAACTTGTCAATAAGGCTAAGTTGCACAAATGCAGGTGCATTAGCATGTAGTTGTTAATCGCAGGTGTTTCAAATATGAGATGAGCCCATGATGAGGCCCAAACCAGTGTAAGTGCAACATTATTTCATTGATCTGTTATGTTGAAAATAAATTTCTAAAGGATATTGGTTTCCTTATCCCCTTTTTGAGAACTTGAGCTTAACTGAGACTTGAGTGTCTGTAGACATTTAAGAGGCTGTTGTGTCGATTGCAGTTTTGAGGTGTTCAGTTTCATCTTGATTTTAGAAAATAAACGTGATTGCTCTCCTCACAAATCAGCTGTTTCTTGTTTTTCACAGGCATGTCTCTTAGGTGTTGAGGACTAGTGCATCTCTGAGCCTACATTCAGTATGAGTAAAATACTTAAAGGGGTCCTATTTTGCCCTTTTACAAAGTCTTGATTTTGTTTTGGAGTATACTAGATAATGCTTTCATGCTTGATTGTAAAAAAAAAAAAAAAAAATTCCCCCATATTTTACATTAGTACAGCACCTCACTGTTTTCAGGTACTCTACACACCTCTGTGGCAGTTGGGTTGCCAACTTCAGAAAAGAAAAATGCGGGACAATCGTCGTTCTTTACAGGAAAATAAGGGACACTCCAAATAGGTATTTGTACTGTATCACATAATATATGTCATTTCAGGTTCGTATGCGTTTAAAATTTTCTCAGACATAAACACATTTGTTTTGCTTAACCTATTTATGTACAATTTAACGTTAATTCTAAAACGAATTTTGAGGTTCACACAAAAAAAAGTCACATTACACACAAACCATAGTTAATAGTACCACAATAATAACATTTATCTGAAATAGAAAGCTTTTGTAACATTATACACTACATTTTAAAGAAATTAAAGAAAGTAATAGCCTACTTTTATTCAGCAAGGACACATTAAAGTAATCAAAAGTGACAGCAAGACATATAATGTTACAAAAGCTATTTTATTTCGGATAAATCTACTTTGAACCCTCTATTCATCAAAGAATCCTGACTTAAAAACAAAACAAAAAAACATTACTATTAATCAGAAATGTTTCTTGGGCAGAAAATGACATCAGCATATTATTCCCTCAGGAAGATTTCATGTTTTCTTGCGTGGCTGGATGTTGGACTCATGAACAATAATCGCATTGTTTGAATTCACCAGAACTGATTTGCCGAAATCAAAACCTGGCCGGACAGTGAAAGGGATTTGCCGTTAGCGCGAGTCCGGATCGAAACGGGAGCGACCAGACAGCAAAGGATTCTGTTCGCAAATCAAACAATGATTTGTTATTCGTATGGTCTGATGCGCGTGAGTGTGGGCTGTGATTGGATGATGCGGTGTCATGATCATTCTCAAGTGTCGTGTTGCTGTTGTATCAGCCAGTGGTTAAATCAGCATAGCAGTCTATTTAATCGGGACAAGGGAGGTCCCGTACGGGACAAATAAATTAGGCCCAAAATACGGGACGTCCCGGCTAATTCGGGACAGTTGGCAACCCTAGTGGCAGTGTATCTGTATTATGTACCTTGATGGACCACAGGTCACTGCTGAAATGGCTCCTCTTCCTGTTGGCCATGGGTGTGTTGTGCAGAGTGGTTGAGACTCTCTTAGCGATGCGCTTGTCTCTGAACTCCACCCATCCCTCAGTGAAACTGGATGATCTGCTTCCTGCCTTCTTTTTCTTATTTTTTACACAACGATCTAAAAGAGAGTCCGATTTTCAGTGGGAATGTTGGTCAAACATGAAAACATGCACTTTCTACACAGTAAGTGTGAAAAATTTATGCACCCCTTGATGGAAATAATTTCACTACATTTATTACCATCAAGATGTGCATCGATTTTTGGTCAAAATCTTGTTTCGACAATGTAAGAGTCCAGCACTCTGTAAAGTCTCCTCCAGCACATCCCAAAGACTTTCAATGAATTAAAGGTCTGGACTCAATTCATGTGTGAAAATTATTCGTCATGCTCCCTCACAACAATTCTTTCACAATTTGAGCCTAATCTTGACATTTTCATGTCTTCCTACATGATTGTTTAAGAAATGAAAAGCTGTTTAGAATAACTGTTGCCAAACATATAACATGCCAGAAACATAATAATCACTGTTATAAAGACCTAATCATTGATTCTTAAGCATCTGCCTATATATATATACACACATACCTTGCTGTTCAAAAGTTTGGGGATGTTTTAGAAAGAAGTAAAAGGTAAAAAAGACAAGTCAACAGCTTTATTTCAGTCATGTAGTTTTTTACCTTCAGGCTGTAGGAAGATCCTGCCGATCTCTCCGTACACACTCAGCATATTCCGCATGTGTTTTGGTCTCATCCTCGGAGGGATGTGTCCTATATACACGATACCTGGAATAAGTTTCTTGCCCTTTGGTTTCTCAAGCTCATCTTCTTCATTAGTCCCCGCTTCAAGAGCTCCACCATCATCATCATCTCCATCTTCACAGTTCATCTCCTCCTGGTCAGCATGTTGGACACAGTTTGCTTTCTCATCCTCCTCTGGTTTAGGGTCATTTAACTCTTCTTCACTGGCCATAGCTTGTATTTCTAGGTCATTCTTCTCCAGGAGAGCCATTACTGCATGTCACAACTATTACAGACTGAAATAAAGAATGCAGGATATCTTATAAAATCACACTAAAACAGATAAAGTTAGTTCCAGCTCTAATATATTTAATGTCACGCTGTAGTAATATCTGTTCACGTACTCTACAAGTCAGTACCTTTTCAAAAACACCTTTATTTGAAGTAATTCTTACTTTGAAAGAGTGTTTCTTATAAAATATTGTCTTTATCCATAAAGATTTGAGTCCATTCCAAGATGTTTTTGAGGAAAACTACAGAGATAAATCGACTCGTTCAACACATGCGGCGCAGAAAGTAGCTCTGACGTCTAAATCAAGCGTCAAGAAGACAGAATGGACTCTCTTAAAGAGACAGAACTCTTTTTAAAATATATAATGCGTCCAATAATATCCATTCGAATCTGTTTAATGTAAAATATATTCTTAATATAATGTTCTTAACCTATCTGCATTTGATATATCCCAGGCATTACTACGGGAATGGAAAATTATTTAAGGCACTCTTTTATTGTAGTCTTCATATTAAACAGTAGAGGACGACAAAATACAGGAAGTAAATATTGGGAAAAGGAACTATCGGAGCCAATGCATTTTACAGCGTTATATAAAAGACATCAAAGAAAGAACTAAAGTAATAATGTGCAAATTATTATGTTAAAACGTAGCCCGCACTTTTGCACATCCTGATCAGTAATGTATTGTAGAAAAATGAAGAATTAAGAAAAATCTACTCTCAAGACGAGAAGATGGATGTGGTATGGATGCAATTGCAATTATTATACATTTCTTTAATGATAAATACATGTGATGACAATTATTCAGCTTTCTCAGTAAAGATCTTTTTGTGTCTGAAAAGATATAGGTATAAAAATATTTACTGTATTCTGCTGTCCAAAGTTATGATGCTTTTGAATTTAAACTAGGTTGTTGATTGAATGTCGAACATAAAAGCTTACACTGTTGCTGGTAGCAAAATGTAACTGTATGGGATCAACTGAAACATTATGAAATATAAAGCATTTAATGGGATTGTTATTGCTGGAACATATATGCATTTCCTATACCAAAAAATAAATACAAATTTTGTGTTTATTTTTATAGAAGCCTCAGTTTATGAAGAAAAACCTACAAAAATGTCACAAATTCCCCAGGTCTTCTCCGCTAATTTATCTTTCAGCCACAGGAAACTTCAAACCAATCATCAAAAATTCATTACTGCAAAGCTGGTATAAATAAAGACCTGTAAAATAATGGCACGATGAAAAGGGAGGGATGTTTAGAAGCGTTCAAAAGAAGTAAAGACATACTCGTCTACCGTTATCCCCAGGAGTGTGTTCCTCCCTGCAGGGATGCTCGGCTCTATGCATGGCCATGTGCCCGTCACATGTGGGTTCCTGCATTATTGAAGAGGATGGCTTGGGTTTAAAGAGAGCTCTGCAGCAGTTCTGGCTCTGGCACATCTGTCTATTCACATTTAACCCCGAACATCGGGGCCACAGGCTCAAGGGATTCATCAGAAATGGTGGAGGAAGATGCAATCTCCTCCTTAAACCAGACACTTCCTACTTAAACTTTGCTTCTGTGCCCACGGAGAGTGTTTATTTTAGCTAATGTGATACAGGAGACCGGGGCTTGTTGTCACACAAGGAAGATTCCACATTAGCCTTGACAATTGAATTGATAATTGTTTATCTTTTTGGCAAAATGGCAGGTTTCATTCCAATAACTGTGTGTGAGTTTTAATGTCTCTTATACTCAATAAGGCTGCATTTATATGATCAAAAATACAGTAAAAACAGTGAAATATTATTACAATTTAAAATGAAGGTAAATTCAATTCTATATGAATATATTTTGGAAATGTAATTTATTCCTGTGATGCAAAGCTGAATTTTCAGCATCATTACTCCAGTCTTCAGTGTCACATGATCCTACAGAAATTCTGATTTTCTGCTCAATTATTAATATTGATTCTTATTAATATCAATGTTGAAAACAGTTTTTTGCTACTTAATGTTCTTCTGGAAACTGTGATACATTGTTTTCCAGAATTCTTTGAATAGAACGTTCAAAAGAACAGGGTTTATTTGTAGCATTATAAATGTCTCTTTACTGTCACTTTTGATCAGTTTAATGCATCCTTGATGAAGAAAAGTATTAAAAATCTTTTTTACCGGAGTAGATCTTTAACACAAAGATTTGTTTAGACTTTGATGTCATTATTCCTTTCAGTCTGTCATTTTTTTAGATCTAATTATAACTGCTAGACTTTTTTAAATTCTTTGCTCAGAAAAAACAACCGACGAATATTACAGTTTTTTTCAGTGCATATGTTGATAAAAATGCAAAGTAATATTCTGTGTAAAAAAAAAAAAATATAATGTGCACAAAGGCAAATTGCTTTGGACATGCAGTATCTGGGGAGAGATTACAGACACATTATTTAACCGAGCCATTGCGCATGGAAATTATCACTGACATCATGACAGTCTAGACTAGAGGAAATGTGATGTGATACAAAGATGGACTAAACCTAAATTGACATTTTTAAAACAAGTTTGATTTGATATGAATCATCTTCATGGTCCATTTGGTTCCTGGCCAGTTGAAACACCAATAACCGCTTGACAGATGTGAAATCATTTGAGGAACATATTAGCGTGTGTTTGTTTTATGCAGAGTGTGACTGACAACTAAAGACACATTTCTGACAGTACACTGTCCACCAAATTTATACGCACACCAAACGGCTCACGGGTCATGATGGTGTGGATAGATTGCGACAGGCAACAAGGGTGCATAGAGCAATGCAGCAGAACAAAGAAAACTCCAGCTGATGTTATTTTCAGCTCAATCCCCGCGCTGCATTTGTTTGATACATCATATATAAGCAAGAAGAGTCAGTTTCTGTTGCATATCTAGGCATCATGAAAAATATAACAACAACTCTAGTCCAATTTGTCAAATTAGTAAATTATCCTCTTTTGATACAATGTCTTGTTAATGGGCCGAAACCCCAAAGACACCAAAGCAGACCACATAATTAATGGGAAGACTAGGAGAGGGTAATTGAATGGGTTTGCAAGCTACGACTTTGTTACCGCAAACTTCAAACAGCATCCATAACTGCAGCCAGAACCAGAGAGAATAAAACACAGAGCCATCTGTCTAGGCCCCTATGACAACACTAGTTAGAGTCACATACACACACACACACACACACACACACACACACACACACACACACACACACACACACACACACACACACACACACACACACACACACACACACACACACACACACACACACACACACACACACACACACACACACACACACACACACACACACACACACACACACACACACACACACACACACTAATCAAAGCACCTAGTGGATTTCACATAACTCAAGGTGCATTGACCTTCTAAACACGCTCTTACTCGATCACGCAAAGGTGGAGTCGCAAAGCAACACAAACACAAATGTGGACACTAACAACATCTCTAAATGAACTCTCTACTACCTGAGGGGCTTCATATGTTAATGATTTATTTACACATTTTAAATATTGATCAGGTGGGGGGAAAGGAAATGTGCAATTGAACTGCAGGAGGTTCTGTTCACTCTGAGATAAATGGGAAATGTGCCACGACATGAGGTTTTATCTCAGTGTGAGTCGAACTCGCACGCTTTACAGTAAAAGACTGCTGATCGCAGACCAAACATGCTTTGCATTTGTAATAGGCACATGTAATGTATATTAGTTGTTGCTTTATTGAATGCAGTGGAAAGAAAATCAACAAATGCAGCATGATCACATGCAGTGGTCAGTAGCTGGTCATTCTTCTGGCATTCATCTTTCTCAACATTGGTCTTGTTTTATTTATTTAGTTCTTTACAGTGACTGATGGGTCTCCAGAAAAAGAAAAAAAATATATGTTTTAAGAATGTTCTGCTCATTTCTAAATGTTCTCCAAATGTTCAAAGCTTCCATTTTTTTTTTTGGTTATGTGAACGTTAGAGAACATTAAGAAAATGTTTTCCCTATTTTCTCGTTTTGCAAGTATTATGGGAACGTATACTTTTGAATGTTATCTGAACCATCTGAAAAAAAAAAGTAGAAAGTAGTAACATTTAAAAAAACATTGGTCTTACGTCTGCCTAAAAGGTTGCAGAAAAACATATAAATAACATTTTTGTGCTAATGTTTTGATAACGTTATTAAAGACCAGATAGCTTTGAACGGATGTTCTGTTGTCGTTACTGGAAGATCATTTGTTCATTACTTTGAGAGAGCCTTGCCAGAACGTGAGGGAAGTTCTGAGAACCTTCTCTGTTGGGTCGATCGCCACAGAAAGGAGAAATAAACTTTTGTAGTTAGGAAAAAAAATTATGAACTTTTAAAAGGGATTATGCTTCCCATGTCTCTCTAGTTTGACTCATTCTTTCCCTGGAGACGCTGAGTACTAGAGTGCAAGTGGCACAAATGGTCGATAATGAAAACAATATTCATCATGATTATGCGTGACTGGACTTTTTACTCAAGTCGAAATTCAGTAAATCTCTACAAAAATGAGCCAAATATGGATTTAGGAATAATAGGGCCTACTCGCGAGCGACGCATTTACTTGAGCACAAATGAATGGAACACCTTGAGAAAGCCTCTTTTTAAAGAGGACCTATTATGCCCCTTTTCACAAGATGCAATACAAGTCTCAGGTGTCCCCACTCTCCAGAATGTGTCTGTGAAGTTTCAGCTCAAAATACCCCATAGATCATTTATTATACCATGTTGTAAATGCATTTTTGAGTGGAAGGAAAAACATGCTGTTTTCGTGCATATATCTTTAAATGCAAATGAGCTGCTGCTCCCCGCCCCTCTTTCCAGAGGAGGGCGGAGCCTTTACAACTCCTGCCTCAGATTCTCTGTCAAAAACTAAAAAATCTGTTTGGTTTTGACTATTGTCTCTATCGCGGTCACTCTCATGTGACATTACAGTACTTCATCATCATGAAAGTTTATTATCTGCATGCGTTTTAAAGCCATATCAGTCTAAACTTCTGATATATGGTTTTCTGAGCGCACACAACCGAATCACGCGCACAAAAAGCTGGCTGTCAGATGGCGCCGCGTGTGTATTAAACTAAGTTCTCTTTCACGTCTTATTGAGACAAGGTTATGATAAAAACACACAAAGTTTACATAAACACAGTCAGTTCTGTCTGTGAATGTAAACAGCAAGTAAAGAAATGTGTATTAGATCTGTGTATTAAAGTGAAAGTAGCGTAATATACTGTACCTACTGCTGTATATGCTGTTAAACAACAAAATAAAAACAGAAAATCACTCACTGCTCTTGATTTCGGGGTTTGAATAACTTGCAGCTTTAATAAGAATACGTTTCTTACTTGAATGCTGCTGTTAAATGCTCTGGCGAGGAGATAAACATGGCGGACTGTGTACAGCCAGGTACAGCTCACTCAGGGTGGGGTCAGGGGTCAAAGTTGAACAATTTAAAATTGATATTAAAATATATTTAGAAACAATATCCAAATGTAAAAACTTAAAAGCATGAAAAACTACACAGCTGTTTAATGGGTACAAGTTTTTTGTTTCTTTTTCTTTCTTTTTTCCCCCTTTTGTTTCCCCCTTACATGTATGGTTTTATGTACTCCTGTATGTAAATTATGTTTTGTTCTTATTAAAATGCAATAAAAAAATAAATAATATTTTTAAAAAGAGGGAAAACGACATTCTGAAACACTGCTTATGATTTATGGGGATTAAAAAAAGGAGTGGGTGGATTTTTAGCATTATTGGGTTGTTGTGTACTCACACTGCCGACACACATTTATGTTCAAATACCATGTAAAAGTGAATTTTGCTATTTTTAACTTGACATGGCGTATCAAAACTGGACGCTGAGTGCCGAACTCCGGTCAAGCCAGTCGTGACGAAAAAGTTTGTGCACTTAGGGCCAGATTTACTAACAGCTTACGCCGCGCAAACCCTCTTTTGCCGTTAAAAACTACTGTCAGGATTTACTAAAGACGCAGTGAAAAATTTGCGCTGAAAAGGCATCGACAGTAATTTTGCGGCTGACCTTATTGCAAATGCATTTGTAGGAGTTTCCCTTTCAGACGCAAAATTAATGGGAGGAGTGTATTTAAATGAATCGTCAAGGTGATTTACTAAGGTTTGCGCTAGTCAATGGGCTTTATGCACAGCTACACTACTTCCTGAACTTCAGCCAGCTCTTTGTTTCCTGTCTGTCATTATTGGACAAACTGATTAATCCAGGGGCACGTTCAAGTTCAAAACGGTGCGCAACGTTTTGCTACGGTTTCCGGGTTGAACGTCATGTTTCCTGGAAACGGCGTGCACCGGTGTGCAACGGGGTTTGAGATACGTTTTCTCTTGTTTGGTGGGTGTGTCAGAACTGCAGTCCAATCAGCAGCAACATGTATATAAAACACGGGGTATTAAAGTGAACTTGCACAATGGGTTCAAGGAAAGTAATTTACAAATGTGTTCGATGCAGCTCGGTATACGCAACAACTGAGGATATTAGAAGACATGTTTGTCGTAAGTTTTATTGTAAAAATATAGGATATCAACATAATGATGTAGTTGTTTATATTTTTAGCTTCATTGCAAGTGTATGACATTTGGTATAGAAATAAACAATGGTAATTAAGTGCTTTTCCTAAAAATGAGAAAGAAAATACAGGGTATTAAAACAGTATGACCTACAAATAAAGTCAGTATGTGAGGCTAAATAGATGTATTTTAGTCTGAATTAGGTAAGATGTGTGCTTCCATTTCAGTTTCAGCAATCCCTTCACTCGATTGGGATGTTCTCTTTTGTTCTGGGCGGCAAGTGCAGTAACTGTAACATCGAGCATATTTTGTAGTATTAAACACATATTTATACCGATTTCATCAGGCTCAGAAAATTCTTCACAAAGAACACAAAGAATGAGCCTTCTCAGCTGCCATAGTTGCAACTCTTGCGTCATCAGAACAGTGTGTTCAACGCATCACCGTTTCTGTTTAAAAAACGTTGTGCAACGTTTTGCCGGGGCTGAACGCAGCCCAGGTGTGCCTGACCTCAGTAACAATAATCAGACACACCTGGATTAATCAGTTTGTCCAATAATGACAGACAGGAAACAAAGAGCTGGCTGAAGTTCAAGAAGTAGTGTAGCTGTGCATAAAGCCCATTTACTGGTATTTGCGCTATTATTTTACGCCCAAAAAAAGCATGTCTTAAACCAGATGCTAATTTGCGCTGCTCTTGGTAGATTGTGTTGGTCATCATGGAAATGATCCGGCTGCATCTTTGCTCGTCGTCAGTAGATCACGCGCAGAACTTTTCTCTCCCATCGGTGCTTTTATGGGATTGCGTTCACAAGCTAATTTGCCCTGTTTAGTAAATCTGGCCCTTATTATGCACATTTTAGAAATGTGTGTTAAAAAAGAAAAGTAGCCTTGGTATCTCTGGGAAACGCTAGTGGGCAGAGACTCAAATATTTTCACCAACATTAGTGTTTATTATAATTATAAACGTGATTGCATGTGAAGCTATGATTAGGGTATAATATTTTGCTTGTCGGCCTCAAAGATTTTGATAGAATGACATTTGATAGAATAGGCAATACAAATAAGGGGAGCACCAGCAGCTATTTTTTCCATTTCAAGCACTGGTTATCAATGAAAATAAAGAGTGTGAACTGATCTGGATCCTTTCTGTTGCTGGTTTGGTGCTCTAATTGCCACTGAATAATTCAGACACTCTTTGCTGGCATGTTTGGAGAGATAAAGGTATAGGTCTTGAGCCCACCATCGAACTGGCTATTTTCTGGAAGAGCCACATTTCAGAGTCAGGACATGTGTCTTAAAACGCATTTAATGTGCTCATTCAGTAGATCAGATGTACAGCAGCCCCAAAAACTACTTAAGCCACACTTAAAAATTGAAGTGGCATCTGCAAATAAATGCTGCTAGAGCTTTTCTCAGAAGAACTGACTTTCTTTTTCTTTTGTATTAACTTGGTGGATGTATGAAGTCAGTTCTCCTCAAGTTCACACACTTTTTCTAACAGAGGAACCACATCGTTCATCACTTTATCAAACACTTTATTTTAAATCTTATATCAGTTGTTTCATTATTATTATTTGGTGAAATGTTTTGCTTGAAACGCGTTTTTGTGCTATATTTCTCCAACAGATTTTTATCCATGGAAAACCATGATCCGCTGCTTCCGTGTTAAGCGGGTGGTTCCAGGTCTTGGAACATCCCCCTTGAGTTTATGCAACTTTAATGTCTTCAGACCCTGCACATTTTCCTTATTGCACTAAAAATACAACACTTGAATTACTTATGCATGGACTCACAGAAGAATGCTGATCTCTACTTTAACCTTAAAATGCATCTGCTTTTTTTGCTATATTTTTCCCATGAAGTAACTGTTATTTCCATCATTAAGGTGTCTTTGGTCATATTGTTTTAAAATGTGGTTTGCTATTTTATATTAAAAGGGAAAATTTGAATTAACCAGTGTTTGGGAAAGTTACTTTTAAAAGTGATGCGTCACAATATTCCATTACTTCCCAAAAAGACCATAAGACAGTTGCAGCTCATACTTTATACTGCCGCCAGGATTCTGAGCAGAACCAGAAAATATGAACATATCACACCAGTCCTCAGGTCTTTACACTGGCTCCCAGTTAGATTTAGGATTGATTTTAAAGTATTATTACTGGTATATAAATCATTCAATGGCCTAGGACCTCAATACATTGCAGATATGCTCACTGAATATAAACCCAACAGATCACTCAGATCATTAGGATCATATTAGCTAGAAATACCAAGGGTTCACTCTAAACATGGCGAGTCCGCTTTTAGCTATTATGCTGGAACCAGCTTCCAGAAGAGATCAGATGTGCTCCTACAGTGGTCACATTCAAATCCAGACTCAAAACACTTCTGTTAAGCTATGCATTTACTGAATGAGCACTGTGCCGCTGTTCGTCCCGACTGTTTGTACTGTACTGTATTTTATTTTATTTTTCTAAACTGTTTTAATTATTCTTATTTTTTTTAATTATTTTAATTTCTTCTATGTAAAGCACTTTGAATTGCCATTGTGTATGAAATGTGCTATATAAATAAACTTGCCTTGCCTTGCCATGCCTTGCCTAAACAAGTAACTAATTGCGATACTTAGATATTTTTGAATAGAAAGTTATGCATTACGTTACTTTTCCGTAACTTTTTCTCACCTTGGCTGGGCTTGCTTGTTTGTTTTTAATAACCAAAAAACAAAAGTTAAATTTTCTAGCAAATGTAAAGGCTCTTACACACCTAAAGTGAAATGGATAAGCCTCAGGCTGAAGAAAATGCAAAGTCAATAAATGTGAAAACAAAGTAACTTGCATTACTTATTTGAAAAAGTATCTCAGATATGTTAGTGTAAATTTAAAATGAATGCGTTACTTTAGTTACTTGAAAAAAAGTAATCTGATTACTCATGTTACTTGTAATGCGTTTGTTACATCCACCAGCTGAAGTGCCCATGATCTCCTTTGCTTTCCCATCAGCAATTCCCTTAACCCATTTCCTGGACTCATTATTGTTTGATCACTTCTACCTGTGTGTCATTGGCTGGTAAATGTTGGCCTTTATAAGCTCTGTGTTTCCACTCACACTTTGCGAAATCTTGTTGGTGTTAGACTGCATTTCTGAGCTCTACTTCTGGTGTCCGTGTCATGGTCTTGTTCTTCTGTCTCCCTGGATTTCCCTGTTTGCCTGTACCTTGGACTTTTGTTATTATCTGGATGGTTTGCTCTGTGGTGTTTACCTTATGCCTGTTTTATGGATTACACTTGATAAAGCTTGTGTTTGCATCTCACAGTCACATCTCCGAGCAGTATTCGTAACAGCATCACCCCAGACACTTGGTATTACAGTTTTTCTGAATTGCTAAAACACATTTCTCGAAACAATCACCCACTTTCTCAAAACCTTAAACACAAAACCAAATCTTTAAATTCAGAGAACATCTGACTGTTTGGGCAAAATCAAATTGCCTCAAAACTATTTTTTATCTGTGCTCAAAATCAAATAATGCTTTCAGATCATACACACAGCGAGTCAATATTATGAACACTACAGATCTCTCATTAGACACAGCATCCAAAGCATGCAGTTACAAAAAAAAAAGTATATTGAAACAGTAAACAAATTTTGTAAGTACGTAAAAAAGTATAGTAATCACAACTTACAGTAGTAAGGTGAATAAATTGTATACTCTATGCACTGCAAGTATAGTATTGTACTGAATATTACGGAATGTCTGTACATTCAGCATTGCATACTGTAAAAATACAGTAGTCCAACTGCAAAAGCCCAAAAGGTTAAAAAATGAAAGTGTTACAGTCCACTCAAAAGAGTTGTGCGACTGCAAAATCAAAGTCAGTGAGAGATTCATTCTGCCTCAGCATCACGTCTTTGTTCTGGATCCAGCCTGAGGACTTCGTCCACATCACAGGCAATGTCGCCTCTTGCCAGGCAAAGGGAAAAACCCTTGTGTGTCGGATCCAGCCTTGACCACACTGTCCACATCTTGCTCTCTCTCGTCCTCATCCTCTTCCTCCTCGTCTCGTCCACCACCTCTTACACATACTCTCTTTTCAGATTGTTTCCATCTTTTGTTGGTCCTAACATTCAGTGCACCTGTGCCACCTGTGCATGATGCGTTTGATCACATTAGAAATAAGTGTGAACAATTTTGTGTGGTTGTGTGTAAACAGTGACAACTGTGCTATAGTTGTGTTTAATGTTTGCCTGCCTGTTTTTAGCCTTTTGCAACACAAGTGCATCACAGTGCGATATGTGTTTTAGTGAGTGAGAACGTGTTTAGAAGAGTTCAAAAAGAGTGCATGAGTTTTGTGATTTATTCGACAAATTTGTTTAGGCTATTGAGAATTTGGTTCAGAGAATGGGGTTTAGTGTTTTATTCAGAAAAACTGTAATACCCTTTTTTTTCTCTATACTCTATGTAATAAAAAAAATATGTTTTTAAGTTAATTCCCCATCTGTTGTCTCTAAATGTCATGACAGACATGTAAACTACAATGTCCATGTTCAAATGTAATTTGGTAGGAAAAAAATGGCAAGATGCCATTTAGCAGATGTTTTTTTCTAAATGGATTTACAGTGAACTGATCAGTGACAACCTCCCTGGAACAGCCCTAGGTTACATAAACTAAATGAAGGCATGTCATTGACTTAACATAACCGCAATTATATTCGAAAAGAGAACCTTGTGCATTTTTAAAGTCTAAAAGAGTATTCTTTAATTATTAATCATGTTTTCCAAATAAGGGCATCTCTAAATGTCCCTTACAGAATTTAGCAACAAATTTGTCCCCAAACTAAGTACATCCAAAATCTCTAAATTATCTTAAATAGGCCTATTTATTTTACTGACGAACTTTTTACAGACAATATGCATCAAATTATATCCCATGTCAGTTTTGACCTGCAAATATTCCATGGAGCGAAATGTGTTCTAGAGTTAAGCCTGGCTTCTGGTTTGTATCAGATTTCCCAACCATTCCTGCTAATCAGCATTTAGACCTCATTTTAGCTTTTGGATGACAAAGTCAGGCTTTCTGGCTGATGATGCAGTGCAGTTGTTTTAAAGTCATCAATTCAGTGTTTACACAGAAAACAGATGCTTTTTATTCAGTTTTGTGCATTTGCTCAACCTGGAGCCACTATAGGTGAGAGATTTGTCTGCTTTTGACAGGATGTCACACCGGTTAGGCTGAGGTGAACAGACGGTGTTGTTAAAGGTACTGAATCACAAAAAGAAAATCCAAAGGGAATACTAATTTTTTTTATATATTTTTTTTTTTTTTTTGCATAATTTGACATTCAGTTTTATTTATATAATCCTTTTCACAATAATTAATTTTTTTCCAAAGCAGCCTTACAGAACCTCAATGCCCCCAGTGAACAAGTCAAAGGTGAAAGTGGCAAAGAAAAATCTCAATAAGACTCATTCTCTACTGACTGGCACATATGTAAATGCACGTGTGCCAAATATTATATGCATAATGTGTAATAGCAGATATTCTAGCAGATGCTTATTGAATAAATTAATAAATATTAATAATGTTTTATACAGCAGGATCTTATCTGATTTATAAATCACAAAGATTTGAACCAAATGTCGATTTTTTAAAAATCTGTTTCTTGCAATGAATAAATATTACAAATGTACTGCACATAACATGCTCTGTTAAGTTCTGTGGAGATTGACTTTACCATTTAATGTTTTTATGCTTGCAGTCACAGCGATGTGACTGGATCTATGGATCAATGACAATGACAATGAATTTTTTTCTTTTCTTTTCTGCATCTATAAATCTATTAAAATGCATTTAAATGTATGGCATAACCAAGCCGTTTTTGTCACGAACTGCTCCAAGACATGAAGGTTAGATCCAAATGCAGCTTTATTGGCTGGGGAAATCCAGAGGCGTAATCCAATGTACAGGCTAGGGTCATACACAGGCAGGCAGTCAAAACAAAGAAAGAAACAAAACAAACAAACAGGCAGGCAGGCAGGCAGGCAGGCAGGCAGGCAGGCAGGCAGGCAGGCAGGCAGGCAGGCAGGCAGGCAGGGACCAGAGGCAAGAGAGTAATCCAGGGAACAGGGCAAGATATCAAAAACCAAGAAACAAGAAAACCAGGGAAACGCTCAGAAATGCAGTGTAACACTTAACAAGACTTTGCGGTGAGTGACTGAATAAACATGGTATAAATAGACTGAGACTAACAGGATGATGTGACACAGGTGAATGCAATCAGTGAATGAGGTACAGGTGAATGTGATCAGTGATAAGTGATGATGAGTCCGAGCAGTGAGTTATGGGAAATGTAGTTTGTGAGTGATAATAGTCTTATGTGGAGTGCCCTCTGGTGGCTCTCAAGGGCACTCCAGCTGGTGACCGTTACAGTTTTGTTGTAAATTGACAAGAAAACCATAGAACAGAGAGAGGACACAAAGGAGCGAAACATTTTTTTCACCTTTTTCTGAAAAGGCATATTTTGTTTGGGTCAAATGGAGTAACCCTAAAAAAAAAAACGTAATAATATTCATGACTTAAAAACGTTTTTCTGTTGTTGTTGTTGTTGTTGTTTTTTTTTATTTATTTTTTATAAATAATTAAGCTGTATGTACATGTTTATTTTTAAGTACGTTTTGCTTGGTTACATTATTATTTAAGAAAGATATATGCAGAAATGTAAAAGTACATTTCTAATACCTTAGCACATGTTTTAAACTAGACTTTTTACCATCTAAATAATCTGATTTCAATAGACCTGTCTGAGCTAATCAAAACCCAGTAAACAAATATTGAAGCTTTTTTCCCATGCACCATAGCCTACTCATGCATTTTGCAGAAATGTAACTCCATTCTAATAACGAGTTGTGCTTGAGGTCCCTAGCAAAATATATTGCTGAAAATTACAATAAAAGAGATGAAAATAAACAGCAACACTCCCCAAACTGAACATGAGGGGTAGAGAGACCAGCATGACAGCATACGTGGAGTGAAAAGAGAGAGAGAGGGAGAGACACACACATTTCGAGAGCGACAGAGCGAGAGGTAGGGAGGGGAATCGAGCTTTTAGGAGATTTGATAGAGATTAGAAGCGGCACAGTGTTGAGAAATACTGCATGTTCGATATGAATATCATTTCATGGTGAAAACGCAGAGCGAGGCGAGAACGCGCGGACAGAACTGAGGAACGCAACACTGAATGAATGAAACAATGGAAAAGAGCTCCGGCTTTCTTTAAACAGGTCATAGGTGATCTCAATAGGTCATAGGAGAACTAAACAAATGCCCAAATCTGCAGGTGGTTTGAGTGAGTCGTAATGTATTCGAGGGTTTGAGGAGAAGTCGTGGATGTCTCGACAGACTTGGAGAAAGTTCAACATCAGGATGAACAGGTAAAATAATCGGACAATGATGTTTATGTTGTAAATCTAAGTTTTTGTCGTGTTGTAAAGCTTTAACACATGTCGCGCGCGCCCACAAAGTTTATTCGGTTTTCAGTCAGTTTTTTTTTTAAGTCATGAAAACATAATACAATGAACGAACAAAAAGTACCATGGTATTATCATGTTTTTATTACCTTTTTCCTTTTCTTTTTCTTTAATGCAACACGGTAGCTATACCCCAAGAAACGATGTAAATGGAGTAGCCTAGTAAATTAATTAAATATCAATCATACAGTACCACGTCAAGCTACCATGGTATTATGCTTTTGGACAATGCTATGATGATATTATAGCATTCCTTGAAGTGCCTTGAAGTACAATGTAAATTCCATGATATTTGAATATGCGGTAACACTTTATTTAACATGTTCTTGTTACATTATGTTAGGCTACATGTACTTACCATAGTAATAACAGTAAATTATGCATAATTAGGCTACATGCAACTAACCCAAAACCAAACCCTAATCCTACCCTAACCTATAGTAAGTAGCCTACATGTTGTTAATTAATATTAGTCAGTACATAGCCTACATATATATTTACAATGTAACAATGACACCTGAAAATAAAGTGTAACTGAATATGCTTAGGATATTATGCATTTGTACCATGGAAATGTACAGTTTTTGGGACAAAGAACCATAATAACATCTTTTAGGAAACTATTATTATGGTTATATTATGGTATTCCTTGAAGTACCTTGGAATACAATGTACATACTGTGCCTTGTATATGGTAAATGCATATGGTAAGTAATCATGCATTCAGTATCATTTGTATTATTTACCATGATCTAATAACATCACTGTGTCATGGTACTTTTTTGTAAAGGTAAATAAGCCTTACTTAACAGATTAATTCATAAAATATATGAATCAAATTTTTATTACATTTTTAATTCAACATTAAAGATGTTGAGCATTATATAATGAAATAATGTTTGTTAATGTGATTGATGGACATTATTATAAAGTGTTACCCTTTATTCAACTGTTCTGAAACTTCTGGCATCATGTTTTATAGGTATTTTATGTTAGAATGTGATACGCCTTTCTCAAATTCAATAGTGACTGTAAACGATAATGGCATTCAAATGCTGCGGAAATTGCAGATATTCCACAATGTTTGCATTTAGTCAACAGAGCAATCTCAAGATTTTGGGCAAACATAATGGAAAGAAATGGGCTGAGATTTAATTTTTTTTCTCTGTTGGGAAAAGCCATTCTGATCATTTTATCAATGCATCTTTAATCCTGTATGGATTTTGTTTACTTTGATGTGCCTCTATTATGCAAATTTAGAGTAGTGAGCACATGATGTGTATAAGCATTGGAAAGGACATAGGTCTGCATTAACAGTATTGGATGCATTATTTCATAATGTAGATATTCATATAGGCCTTGACGTGTCCATCATGATTACACAAAAGAGTTAAGGTGCTCTTGTGAGGCTTTGACAACCATAGCAATATAGATGACTTTTGTGCTCTTTTGTGCAGTTGTCTCAAGCTCCTTTTATCTGATTTCCATGTCCTGTAGGATGGATTCCTAGTTTCTTTATCCATGCTAGAGGTCTGTTGAGTCTCTTTGAATTATCATTGCAACAGTGAACCCCCTGTCGGCTGTGTCATGCGTATGTGCATGAGAGGTCAGCGTTTAAAAGTCTTCCGTTTGTGTGAACACAATGTCATGTGTCGTCTGGGATGTTTGCAAAAAGTGTTGTAGCTGCTCCCTGTGCCCTCTCGCATAATGTCAAGAATTCACAGTGTGTGATCTTTGTTTGTTAACGCGTGTGATCTGTGAGATGGCCCAAGAAAAATCAGCAAGAGTTCATGTGAAATCCTTCACGACAGAAGTGATTTTCTTTTGTACTCATGGGCACTAAGTTCCATATGCAGGATTTTTATTTTTTTTTGCCAACCACCTGAGCCATAAAAGCCATAAATAGTGAGACGCAAATATTGTTGAGAAGCAAGAAAATTATGTAATGATAACTCTGATTGGCTGATGGCAACACAGGACTGATGGACTGAAAATCTTCAGTGGTGGCTTTTGAAGGACTGAAAATCTTAAAGGGATAGTTCACTTTGAAATTAAATTTTGGTATGTTTTAGCTTATCTCAAGGGCATCCAAGATGTAGGTGTCTTTTTTTCCGCAGTAGTTTCAATTTTGATATTTTTAGGTCAAACCGTTCTAGTCTGTCAGTCATATAATGCAGGTCGATGGTCACCACCTCAAAGAGCATGCACAGAGTCCAAATTAAAACAATTCCCCATCGTCCAAATTAAACAATTCCCCATCGTAAGTACACATTGATGGCCTAAGACACGAAACGAGCGGTTTGTGTGAGAAAACGAACAGTATTTATATCGTTTTTACCTCTTGAACACAGCCACGTCCAAGTGATCTGAGGGCGCGCGCGCATCCTGCTGTGTGACGTGTGCGCAGACTGGTGCATAGATATATACACTATATGTCGCCTTGGCTACGGTTTCTTTCCAATGAACTGCAACTTTGAAACAACAAAATTGAAACTACTGCAGAAAAAAAGACACCTACATCTTGGATGCCCTTGAGGTAAGCTAAAACATACCAAAATTTAATTTCAAAGTGAACTATCCCATTAAGTAGTGGCTTTTGAAGGACTGAAAATCTTCAGTAGTGGCTTTTGACGACTGCCATGATGTCAGGAAGATGGGGAAAATAATTTTTACGGTTTTGTATATATTTTATTTCAAGTTTTTAACACAATATTCAAAGCAAGGAGTACAAACAGATGGGGTTGGGAATCTTTTGGTACCTCTCAATTCGATTCAAATCGATTTTTGATCATATTTCGATTTGATATATGCATAGATTTGATTCTAGTTTACTGTTTTGTGTTACTTTTCCTACTTGACTGCAGTTGACAGTTTAATAGGTCTTGAAGAAAAAAATCTTATTGAAACCTTGACATTTATTTAGTTTTTTCTTCCCATTTTAGTCAACCTAATATTATAAAACAAATGCCATTTAAGCTGAATGCAATCATTACACACATGACTGGCAGTCTTCTGTAATAAAGCAAGGCAGCTCTGAGACAAACAGAAAAACTACTTAGTACATAAATAAAACTCCTTGATACAGCTACTTTTGAATTCGTCAGTGAAGGAAGATGTTTTTGGGCCCTATCTTGCACCCAGCGCAATTGACTTTGTACACCGACGCATGTATCATTCCTATTTTGCACCCGTGCACAGCGGACTTTTCCTTCCACAGACGCACGTCGGTAAATTAGGGAATGAACTTGCGCTCCCGGGGGCGGTTTAGCGCAAAGATGAGGCGTGTTCCGGCGCAAACGTTCCCTGGTGCTATTTTGCATGTTTAGAAAACAATTCCGCCACTGACCAGGAAAAACATAGTCTAAAGTCAGTGGCGCGTTGCGCATGTTATTCATATGCTATTTTAAGGGCGCTTGGCCATAATCAATGTAGCGTGTGCACAACGCGCATACACTTTGCTTATCTCATCTAACGTAGCCTACACACAGACGCAGCAGTTCTCATTTTTAGAAAACCATACATTATTACAAGGAAAAATATTAACACACGAGGGAAATCATTGTTGTGTCCATGAAGATGTGAAAAAAATAGGCATAAATCTAGCTTTCACATTTACCCAAATTATCATATGCCTGTTTAACCGAAGCTAATTTGGGTGTGTTTCTCCCATCCCCATACAATGTCACTTCTCTGTGTTTTACGAGAACGTCGCTCTCATCGGCTGTGAACCGCTCCTGGCGCGCGCCTGGCAAATCTGCCGTTATAATAGCAATCCGCCATGGAACAAGCGCGCCTGCTCTTAAAGGGAATGTGAGATGTCGCTCTGATTGGTTTATTTCACGTTACGCCCAAACCACACCTTTGAGTAATGAAGCCACTTCAGACCAAACCATTTTAGATTTGCGTCGGGCACAACAGTCATTTATCCCGCCGGTATAATAGCAACAGCGCCCAAGACCCGCCCACAAAGTTACTTGCGTTTCGCGCTTGATACTTGCATTTCAGATCGTTAAAATAGGGCCCTTTGTCTCCAACGCTGTAGTATTAGCGTCTACCAGCAGGGGCTAACCAACCTAACCTTGGTTGTAATATTTAAGTTTTCCTAGCAGCAATCAGAAATGCCCAGATATGACATTACAAGTTTATCATGGTTTTAGTTGTTCACAAATTCTGAAATTCAACAGAACATTTTTCCGTATCCAAAAAGCTGTGTATGTGTAGCACTGGTTGCATGACATAGGCCTTGTCCCAAATCAGACACTTGATGTGCATTTCTTGTGATGGTCAAATGTTGTACGTGTCAGTGAATCCAACAAGACCATCTCATTTGTCATTTTATGATTCTGAAGGGATCTTTTTGCACCCTCGATTCGCCCTTTTGCCTGATGCGGACTATTACCTGTCCTTTATGCATCATTACATCACCAAAGTATGCTCATGTTGGGCGGCATTTGAGACTGGACCACATTTTGCTGTGGCTCTAGCTTGTTTTCTGCGCAATGTAGGATTTGCCAAAGTTCCTTTTGTCCATTATATCCTGAATGAACCCTCATATCCAGGTAACAAGAAGATGAATGGGTTTTCAAAATACCCCCAGTGTCGGTTACAACTATCATGGACAGTCTATTGCAAAGACCCTCAGCTTATATCCGAACTGCTGACCTCATTATTGCAGAACGGTCCATCTTAATCCAGGTACAGTTACTGTATGCGACACCTTCTTTTGTGGCGGGTCACTTTGACTTCGTCTAGTCTATCATTTCAGAACGAGTTCTCTCAAACTTCTCTCCAACGGCTCCTAATGGATATCAGCTGCACGATTTAGGTCTAATACGATGGAAAAAAGCCCCCAATGATTTGTTGTATTATCCATTATTCCAGCCCTTCATTTCTGAAGAGTGATCACATTATCTTGAGTAAGTATGTCACGCTGGGAATGACCTCACCATTTGTCACCAGCCCAGACACCCGAATGGGCATTAATAGTTTCAGCTGATGAATTTTAAAAAGCATTAACTGGTCCTCTGTTCACAGACTACGAAATGAAATTGGGATTTTGGTTGAACATGAAAATACCAGAAATGTGGTTTTTTTTTTGGCTGAGGGATTAAAGAAATTGTGTTAAGAAATTAATGATTTATCTTTTCTCCTTTGCAAAGGCCATTCCTAATAATTAGGTTTCTACTTTAATTCAAGTTCTTAGTGATATAATACTTAAGTTAATTGCATATATTGAAGGAAAAGCAAAGAAACTCAGTGAAAGACAGAAATCTATTATAATAGTCTTCTATTATTGAGTGCTACAGCTAGTCATATTAGCTGTCTCTGATGTGCAAATGATTTAGAAAGCGTTTTCCTCTCTCTTTTCAAATGCCTCATAAACATGCTGCTTTTTCATTGGTGGCTTTATTGCTTGTTTACAGGTTTGTCTCTTTCTTTAGATGGGATCAGCTTTGGGAGGCGTCCTGTGAAAACCGTTCGCCCTGTCTGAATGCACAAAGCGGTCTCGCGTTTATATTGATGCCACATTACAGCATGCGGCCCCTGTGCTGTGCGCGCCAACCATGCGAGGTCCTTCACAAACAGTGATTGCTGTGATTAGATGATGCCACCATGGATTATTAAAACAGCCCATTATGTTTAACAGCTTCAAATGATGTTTTATCACCGTGAAAATGATATTTACCAGAGAGAGCGCAGGGAAAAGCTTGTCTCCTTCGATTACCGCCTGACGTTGTGCCTCTGCCACTTTAGTGTCAGCCTGGAATCAAAAGGAAATGAACCCACTTTCAAAACAATTAGTTTGCAATATTAAGTATGTCTTTTAATTTCAGAAGTAGCAATGTGGTGCTCTGGCACTTTACACACACATTTTCATCTCATCTAAGGGGGAATTTTTTTTGATAACAGTACAGTATCAAATTATTTCTTTGCTCTAGATATTCAATCTGATTCGTGTTAGCTGAATGAATTTAAAGGGAAGGCAAGAGAAAAAGCCTTTGGCAGGCAGGACGAGAAGCTGGCGTTTAGAGCATAAGGGTTTAGGATTTGATTAGGCTACTCCAAGCAAATGCAATATCCAGTTCCTACTGTAAATGCAATCAAGGCTCATAAAGAACTGAAACACCAGCGTTCGATATCTGAAGTTTCCTGCTGAACACCTGTCACTGAGTAGATGTTGCAGTTTTGAGCTAACGCAAAGCAACTGCAGCAAAAGGCAGATGCATTCGCTACAGCGATGTGCTCTGGAGTAGTGTAATGTAAAATTTTCATCAAAGTGTAATGCCTCTCTACTAAGAGGTTCTGAAAGCTGTCAGATGCAGCCCCAATGATTTATCCTTCCACTCTCGTACATAAACCATGGCTTGTGTTCGGAATGGAGTTATTGTGTACTGTTGACTGCGTGCTGCAAAAACAACAACAAAACAAAAAACGAGTTTGACTTTGGCAGTCTGATTCAATAATTAGAATGGAAGGTGATGCTAAAAAATATTTTTACCCTCAAAATTTTCTTGCTACTTCTCAAACGCCTTTTAAGGGTCTGAGCACCAATGGTATATTTATTATTATTATAATTTTATTATAAATTTTAATATCTTTTATATTTTTACTTTTCCCTAATAAAGTCTTTAAAAAAAAAAGAAATTATGAAATTACGAACTTAATATTCAGCAATATTATTGATTTGACTGCTCTGACACTATCGGTAGAAGCTGAATAATTACACTATTGTCTTCTGTAGAGCTGTTTTATAACAAAATTGAGCTTGTTTCTAGCCTGGGAAAACCCAGACAACTTCCGGCAAATTTAGATTTGCTCTGCAAGTAGTCTGGCAAAGAGCTCATTCAAGCCCATTTCTAATCCCTCGAAATCGCAGCACCAATCAGAAACGTTGAGGCGGGCTTTACACGATGACGATCGCTCTGATTGGTTTTAGGTCTATCCAATTGCACAGGCCAGGCGCAGCAACTTTTAAATGCATTATTATATTAAAATTGCAAACACATGAGGACAGTCTCCATGAAAGACCCACTGGCAGATGAACGTGCTACTACATTTCTCTCCGAAACGGTAGGAAATGAAATTAGATTTAATAGAGGATTTTAACCGTGACAAGATGATTGACAGGGCAGTTTACGTGACAGGATGCACGCGACAGATCTGTCCGATAAAGATGACGAAGTAGTATGTCCCAAAGCTTGCCTACTTTTTTGCTACACATTCAAAACTAAATACCTTTTCTTCACAAAAAGAGTACATACTTTTATGGCGTAGTGTAACTTAGGCGAATTGGGACGCAGCAAATGGCTTTACACGATGACGATCGCTCTGATTGGTTTTAGGTCTATCCAGTTGCGCCCAGAGGCATTTGAGCGACAACCGTTGGTGACGCCCCTTTGGAAATGAGTTATTAATGAAGCTTTGCCAGACCATAACTCAGTTACTACTGAGAATGGTCTGGTTTTAACCAGGCTAGCTTGTTTCATAATGCTGAACTGAATCAACATTGAACTGAAATGAGCTGAATAACGACGCTATTACAGCTTCTTTACAGCAGAACTTGAATTTGTCTCATTTTTAATGAAGTTTGCATCATTAATTCTATTACTTTGTTACCTGTTACCTGTTTATTACTCTGAAGCTGCTTTCAGACACCTTTTATTGTATGAAGCGCTATAAAAATAAAAGTGATTTGACTTGACCAATGATACAACAAAAAAAAAATCAAACAATGCCATATGTATAGAAAAATGAAAGTAAATATCACTTGTGAATAGAATATTTAATTGTCATTTCCATTCAAGTCAAGCTGTAATAGATACTGTTTTATAGTAAAATATTATTATTTAATAAGAAAATATTATTTATAAATTGTTTTTATCGTTTCTATTTAGGATGCATAAAATGCTTGGTTTGAAATTAGTCTCAGCAAAGACAAATCTTTCCAGTGATGGAAAAAATGTAAAGTAAATCACTGTCATTTCCACAGAATGCTACAGTGTGAAACAGAATCATTAGAGACATGCTGTGGATGACATTTGTTGATTCAGGAAAATGACAAATGTGACAGAATTCTCCTGTGTTGCATCTATAAATAAACTTGTTAGTTTATAGTCAAAATCATTGAAGAAGCACCATCTTGATTCTCATGGTGATTCATCTTGTCTTTTCATTCATATACAGGTATGTTCATCTTTCCCCGATGGATTACTCTTTCTTGCATTAGTAACGGTATGATCATCCTATAGAGAAGAGCAATATTCTTCTACACACTCTCAACCTCAAAGTTAACTTTTCTTGTATTGAAGATTTAGCTACTGGCTACAGTCACTCTCATTCTTAGCTGAATTCTGTCTTTTCTCTTGCTGCTTTCTGAGCAAATTCAATCTTCCATTGAACTTTGAACCCTTTGGAGAGGCACTCTTACCACAGCTGGTCTAACAATCAGTACACATCAGAGCAGTTGGGATCCATTCCCTGGAGCTTCACCACACGCCAGCCTATATCACTCTCCATTCACAGGGTTTCAATGCAGTGCCTTTCCCAGTGGAGGCTTTCAGAATGAAACTGCGTTCTTTAAAGCATATTGTATCTGGTCTTGTTTATGATGTGTTATACATTGTGCATGAATCGTTAGAGAGTACTAGAAATTCAAATTACTCTTATTTTTTTCCATAAAACACTATTGTTGAATCATTGTCATAAGAGCATGTTGTGAATCCATTGATTTCAATGGGAACTGTGCATTGTAAGAATGTAGAGTTAAAAGTTTCAAGTTTTGCTCTAGCACACTGATGTGAGGTGGTTGCCAATTTGAATCATGATGTTTACTTTTTTTGTGTGTTAAAATTTGGATGAATTGGTGGTCTGGTTGCAAAGTCAAAAGTCAAGTCAAAAGGGCATGCAGGACTTGTATGCATGAGTTATATGTTAGAGTTATGGCTGCATGATTAATCAAAATAAAGCCGACATTTTTATATGGAAATTGCAATAAAGAAATGAAGACAGACAGAAATATTAGTTTTTTAATTTTATAGTTCTAATGTAGTTTTTTTTGTTGTTCTAATTGTTCTAATGTCCCCCCCGTTCAATCGTTTAGCCCTAGTTTAGTCAAAGAAAGCATCACTAATACGTGCTCCCCTATTCTTCTTCATATTTTTGTTTATCTCCTACAGGTTCCTCAGATAGTGGATGAACACTAACGTGTTTGATTCATTATGACGTCACACCCTCCTCCATTCTTACTGAACCATCAGGTCGGGATGTTCCGGGTTTTAAGCTGGAGCAGCTGTCAATCTACCACATGGCCACTCCTCTTGTGGATTCTGTGGGTGTGGCTAAGCCCGTGTTCATCGGTTCACCACCACTCGCACCCACATTCCATCAAAATCCCCGGAGACATCACCTTGGGAGGCCTTTTCCCAGTCCATTCCAGGGGTCCCGCAGGGGTCCCGTGTGGAGAAATAAAGAAAGAGAAAGGAATCCACCGGATGGAGGCCATGCTGTATGCACTGGACCAGATCAACAGTGACCCAGAACTACTGCCCAACATCACACTAGGGGCCCGGATTCTTGATACATGTTCCAGGGACACTTACGCTCTAGAGCAGTCTCTGACATTTGTCCAGGCTCTCATTCAGAAAGACACGTCTGACATCCGCTGCTCCAATGGCGAACAACCAATCATACGCAAGCCTGAGCGTGTGGTGGGCGTGATAGGGGCGTCAGGCAGCTCGGTGTCCATCATGGTGGCCAATGTCCTGCGATTGTTTGAGGTGAGAACCCATCTGCATCTATCTATCTATCCATCCATCCATCCATCCATCCATCCATCCATCCATCCATCCATCCATCCATCCATCCATCCATCCATCCATCCATCCATCCATCCATCCATCCATCCATCCATCCATCCATCCATCCATCCATCCATCCATCCATCCATGTTTATCATTCTCTCCATCCATGAGGCTTATTAAACCTTTAAATAAATTCAACTAAAAAATATAATTGTATGATCATAATTAGTAATATGAATTCCTTGAATATAAATTTAATTTAACATTCAATTTGATTTGCAATTTTGCATAATGTTTGCCACCTCAAGTCATAACCAATTAAAATTCAGGAATGTTCTGAATGAAACACAGCTTTGGTATATATGTGTATTTTCTTCAACTTGCAGTGATTTCGACATGTTCCTGGATCAATATCTTTGTTGGTCCTGGAGCTACAATCTGGAATTCCTGGAACGACAGCAAATCAGAAATTCAGATTTTTACAAATAATTTTAGGTTTACATCAACCTTTAATTTCCCTTTGATTTTAGTGGTAGTTTTAGTTTGATAGTCTAGTCTGATTGTCTGATTTTCACATTGACTCTATTATTTGTATTACTTTGTGCTCCCATACCTTAGGGTTTGCCCCATTATACCTGTCAATCTGCATCAAAATGGATGCTTGACTGGATCTCGATGCCTACAGGCCAGGACCTGGCGTTAATTGACGAGGAGGATTAAATAGACCAACTGATCATGGATTCAGCCTCTATCTCTTTGGTGTCCCGCAGGCTTTTGAATATAAGTTCGGCTTTGTCTTCAATCCAGCAAGCATTTAGGCTAATTTTTATTCTCAACAGCTCTAGATTCTGATTCTATGCAGTACCAAACTTTCAATTCTCAAAAGATGTTGCAGTGGTAGTTTGTGCTGTTTGGTGCAGCAGTCATTAATTTTGCGTTCTGCGCTTGTTGAATTTTAATGGGAAGGTTTGGAGAATTCGCGTCTGGACCGCAATAACACTGGGCTGACATTACAAAGCTCCATGTGTTGTGGCGACAAATGTTTCATCCGCATCTCGAAGTGCCAACCTCCCGTGATGCTTGCCATGGTGGGGGAAACTATCATTGCATATCATATTCACTTTGAGAAGCAATCATATTTAGTGATCCTCATCCAAACACGCAGAGCTTTAAAACCCTGTGATACTTTACTTTGCATCGTTGAACTAACTTTATTCTGTCATTATTGTGGCAACTGCTTATTATGTTTAAAATTTTGCAGTTCGATTTAAACCCCACATTGCTCGTGCATCATATGACCTCTTATCATCTCAGCCCAATAATAGATAATAGTTGCTAAACATTTCTTGGAAATAAATCTTGCATATGCATGAGTGAACTTGTGACTCAGAGTGTCCAATTTGCTTGTCTAAAAACTGGTGAGTGCATTGTTGTTGGATCAAGCTCAATTTGGACGAAGATTAGAGAGCACATTTGTGTAATCAGAGTTTTTTTTTGTGTGTTTGCTACAACAAAAGCATGGAGAAACAACTACAGCGAGAACTGAATAGCTTGGCAGGGACAAGGTTGTGATTGGGCATAATTGGCAACCGCAAGCATTTATGATCAGAATTGTTCCCACAACAAAGCACAAAACCCGTGCACATTTTTCCTTTAGCAAACAAATGCTGGAGGAGGTTGAAACAAGTGCGAACAACTATTCTTTTTTCGTCCTGAAACGGTTCCAACTTCCTCCCAAGAGGGTCATTCTTGGTGGCTCCCTCATAGTGCAATATTAGACTCGTCTGAGTACACATGGCTTCCTGGCATTGAACACCCTGCCCGAGAATGAGAGAATCTCTGTGACGAATGGTGTGATTTGCTCCCCTGGTGTAAGCTTTTTTGAGAGGGCTATCTTGCTCCCTATATCCTCGGGTTCCACAAGACTCAAATCCCTTCCTACATGGTTCTTATGTTTGAAGCGAAATGAAAATCGGACATATTGTTCTCAGTGCATGTAGAGGCTTTTTTTTCTCTTTTGTAAGGTGAAATGGGAAATTGATTTTATGAGAGTCGACCGAGTGACAGACTAATAAAGCTTTTTTTTTTTAGCTCGTCCCTAATGGAACAAGACAACATAGTCAGAGGGATTCTATATGCCTTCTACGGTTCAGTGTACTCTGGTTAAGACCCCAAGAGAAGCTGTTTTGAATGTCATATTACAATTTGTGCTCCCTTTGCCCATCTGTGGTGCATTATTGAGCTATAAAGAGCCTGTACTTCATTTGTGAACAAAGCTCGTAATGATCGGCGATTGATCTTAATCGACCTGCTTTGGCAAAACAAAAAACCTTCAAGAGAGACCATTGGGAAATAAAACCACAAATGAGATCTCTTTAATCTCATCTGATTCTTGTGTAGGCAGCAAGAACATTTCTGCTTTGCTTCTGCTTATTATAGATATGAACTGAACCCTTTCTCCACATGCTCTGAGCTGCTCTCTACATTCAGTTTACAACTCTGTACACTTGATATACTTAAAAATGGACTCCTTTGTGTCTATTTTGATCAAAGTCCCTTTAAGCCAAGTCATTTCTGTTGGTGGCGATCTTTAAAACGCCTCTCAGGCAGCTATTTCAGTCATGCAAGTACAATTGTCCAAAGCTGTTCATCAAGCTTAAATTTCATATTTGAAATCACCAATGAAATCTGACAACAGCTGTCTCATTCATTTGGTTTCTAAATGCTCAAATCATTACAAAAAGCTGTTGTTTTTTTAGGCTGGACTGTATGGACCTCTTTTATTTAGAAGTCTGAACTTATTGCGTCATATTGTGCGTTGCACTTTCTATCATTCATAGTAATATGACTGCACCATCTTTGTATATGGGCCATTCTACAGAATTGGTTCAAAGTCAGAGTTGGAAACATCTTTAACAATTTTTATTAATTTTTTGCACAGATTTTGTATGTATGCAAATTGTATAATATCCAAGGTACACATTTTTAGTAATTGTGCAGTTAATTCTGACTGCACATTTTCGGTAGTGACAGTAATGTTTTGGTAGCGACCACATCACATTGCAGAATTTTACAGAAGGAAACACATAACTTAACAGAAAAACTCACATAATAAAACAATAAAACATTTTTTTATTGAATTACATCCCAAAAAGTTTGCTTAATTGTAGAAAAAAGGTGTTTGGTAGTGATGTTCACTAAAGTTACACACCGATTTTCAGACTTTGAAATACATTCACCTTAAAATGATGGTACCTATCGACTGTGAAAGAGAAGCTATGAGAGAGAGGGACACAGGTATATTTCTTGATAAAAAATGTAGGGGTGTGGATAAAATCAGTCTCAGCCAATGGACTAAAACACTGTTTCGGTAGTCACGTGAAAATGCGGGACACATTTTTTAAATATAAAGTTTCATGATTTACAAAGAAAATATAAAATAAATAATGCAAAAATTGCAAAAATTATTTCAATATAATTTCCACAAGTTTAAATTTAGGTGTTGGGGTTCGGGACAGCCACCTCCCAATTGAAAGTGCCTAATAAATTATGGTTTTATTGTATATTAAGCTTACTGATATTTAAAATATGATTGTGGGATTCAATAGATAATAGAAGGATCTTAGTAAACATCTAAGATTTGATTAGTTAAATGCTTTTTAAATGTGTTTTTTTGGTTCTGGGACAGCGAGTTTGCACCAATTCTGTAGAATGGCCCATATCTAAAAAGATTATACACAAAAAGATTTTATTTCTCCAAATGAATTTTAGGGGAAGCATCTGAGATGAAGTTGAGTTTGCGTTTGGATGTCAGATTAAAGTGATCGCATGAATACCAAGGCCTTACGTGTTTATTTGTAATTGATCAAAGAAAAAATACAGCTTTATTGTTCCTAAATCCAGCATTTCCAGTTCACAGTTGTCATGGAAATTCTGTAATCTCATTAACAGCGCCATTGCTAAGCCCCTAAGTTGATTTCTGCCCTTGTCAAATGCGTATTTAAATTTTTTAGGGGATCCCAATAAGCTGGTTATGATAAGATGTCAAAGTCATATTTGTATATTCTCATATTTAACTGTGTATGGTATACGAAACATGAACATGAAAGTCAGAAATGCCTTCAAAGCAGAAAAATCAACCTTACAGAAAATAAAATAAATCAGGCACTGGTAAAACAGGCTTTTTGCTATAATAATAGTGTGGTTATGATATTGACATAACCTGATGATAATACCATGATATTCTTTATAATACCTTAGGGTACATGAATATAGTTCTACAGTATATTAAAGTATTATGGTTTCACAATCTGATTCCAGCTTAGTACATTATGGTAAGCATACACCAAAAATGGTGTAAGATTTACTTTAATAAGTAATGCATTGAATTAAACATGACATTTTGAAGTAGAAAGACTGAAATAGAATCTTAATTAATCTTAATTAAACATTGAAAAATCAGGTCACGGTGTCTATATTCAAAATGTTTCTCTATTGAATATTTTCCAAACAGACTGAAATTCAAATTTCATTTAAAATATACAAAAACCATCGAGCGCATTTTAATTTCACAGGAAGTTATCCCATTGTGCTGTTGTGAATGACAGAAAGGTGTTAGACAATAGGCTGAGTCTGTGGGGACAGCTGTCTGTAGCCAACCCTCTAATTAAACACATGTGGAATAAAGTCTGAAACGAATGTGGAACAAAAGCAGAGGTACAGTGGATCTTCATTAAACGGACCTTTTTGCGTCTGTATGATGAGGGGCACAGCACCACGGCGAGTGATTATTCCAGTCTACAGATTGCTCGCTGAAGCGTGGACAAAGGCTCGACAGCCACCTCTTTCCATTTATCATGTTTTTGTTGTTTAAATATGCTTGGGACAGTTTCAAACAGCCATTTAGCCCATGTTTTGCATACGAAAAGCCTGTTGTTTCACTGATATTTTTACACAGTCGATCATTAAAATGTGTTTGATGTGTCGGAACATCATGAAAATATCATGAGACAGATTGCGAGCACAATGCTTGAGTTCTGGACATTTCTTTTGATGTCTGTGACGCCAAACACCTGTCTTTTGTGGAAAGTCTTTGTTTATTCAAGTCTTCATGTCAGGAATGAATGTGTCTCAATTCGCATACTTCTGCTACGCACTGCAAGTATGTACTTTGTCTATGATTGTAAATTACATTTACATTACATAACATTTTTAGAATGTACTACATTCATACTATAGAATATATATTATGCATATTTTTGCATGCATAAAGAACCTGTCTATTTATCAAAATGTGCTCAAACTAATTTATTTTCTGACAAATTTCAAGATATTTTTTACACAAACTTGTATTATGCAAAACTATTGTTTTCATTTGAGATCATTTAACAACAATGTGTTTCACTAACCCTAACCCTAACCCTAACCCTAACCCTAACCCTAACCATTTAAAGTGTGGTATATTTTAAAAAAAATGTAGGGAGGGACTTGATTTTGTCAACCAGGAATTGATTGGATGGTTATGGTTTGCTATTGGTCGATCTCATGTGAGTGACAGGTTGTCCCGCCCCTCACATCTATAAACACATCATCGGAGAAAAGAAGAGATGTTGCTGCAAGAGGGTTGGGAATTTTGATTAAAGATTACGAGAGCGCATGAATTTTAAAGAAAATAATGATGTGCATGGATAAAACATTTAAAATAAATATGGCAATATACCATTATGAAAAAACAAGAATGGTCAATTTTGATTTCACAGTGACTTTAAAAACACAATGTATGTTGCACAGTATTTTTAGTATGTATTCCATTTCCAAACTGTTAATATCTAGCTAAATTCATTACCTTAAAGGGTTAGATTACCCCAAAATAAAAATGTTGTCATCTTTTTCTTAAATCAAACCTTATGTTCCAAAACTGCATGACTTTCTCTCTTCTGCAAAAGAAGATATTTTGAAGAGCGTTGGGGTACAAACAATGTTGGACCCCATTGACTCTCATTGAGTAGACTCAACAAAAATTAAGTAGAAATGATGACAGAATTTTTCATCATCACTTTAAAGTCAGTAACTTGAAACCTTAACATATATTATTAATAACTGTACAGTTAAAAACTGTAGTGACAGTATCATCTGTGTATTCGACACCATTTTTCTACAGCTGAAAAAATTAAAAATAGCACAGTCACAAACTCTTCTTCTCATCCTCAAGGGGTTGTGGCTTTTGTCATCCAAACAAAGCATGCACGAATGCACACTTCGAAATCCATCCTGGCACCTTTGGCTCACTGCTCTACGAACTATAATTTGGGATGCACTAATTCTAATCTCACATAGCCTACTGTTTAGGACAGATAGTATGTGAATTGGGATGCAGCATGTGTTATCATTTCTCTGTTTTTAGCTCTGTGTCTTGACGCAAGAGGGGCCATATCTCGTGCTTTCCACGGTCAGGGCAAACGCGATCACAGCCGAGTTAAATGAGCTTTTACTTCACCCCACGGTTATGACTCTCCCCGTCAGACGCTCACTTTAAAGACGGCACGTCCTTCCCGCTTAACGGACAGAGATGACACATCTATGAGCATGCACAGACCTTTAATGCAATGCAGTGCTCCAGAAAGCATGCTGGGAGTCATACATGCACACACATACACAACTCTCACGTCTTTCTCCGAGTCACTCGGACATCTTTTTCTCAGATGCACACACATACACACTCTCAGTTGGATTACAAAGCGGTCACAGACCTTCCAATGGAGGAGCCACATAAGCCCCGACAGACCGCGTGAACTGCAGTAAAAATCAGCACTTCAGCTGTGCCGCAGTTGCATAATTGTGAATGTCGTTTCTGTGGCCGTTCTAGCTGGATGGGACACGGTAGCAAACCGCATGTTTTTTTAATGATAAGACTTAGTGCTCTGGCTCATGAAACAGCTCCAGGTACTCAATTTTTAACGGCTCGTCTTTATGTGGCATACAACTCTGCAGAGATCCCTTGCTGACTCTTGGTTTTATGGGCCAGAGACCCAGATGTTTATAGAACAGAGGAGTTTGATTGCCTCTTGCCAAAAGCATCAGATGAGATTATAAAACAATAGAACAGTGAAATTCACGGTATGTGGGACGGGGGACCTTTTTTGAACTCAGTATGAGTATGCTGTTGTTGACAACAAATGCGTTTCTTTAAACCTTGTGCCTAATAAGGTGAACCAAGCAAACAATGTGGGAAATTCGAATAAAATTTATATTTCAGATTTTTTTTTTGGGTGAACCCCATTGAGATGCATTTTTTGTCTGTCTAAGACTCTTTGCAAATTATTTAGTGTTGTGTAAATATATTCTAGGAGACCTTCAAAAACAAAACTAGGCACCTTTAAAATAGCAAAATCGGGCCGTCTGCATTTGCATACTTGCATAAAGTGCATTTCAGGTCTTATTCCATGAATAAGCTTTGGCCAAAAACATCCCCTATGCAGACACATACTTTTTGTATCTAGTCACCTTCATTTATATAGCGCTTTTAACAATATAGATTGTTTCAAAGCAGCTTTACAGTGATAATAGGAAATTACAGTAACAGAGATTGTTTTGGCTTTACAGCAGCTCTAGAATAAAGTTATTGTCCAGCTAAAGTTAGTTTTGATTGATTGGTTCACTTCCGTTGCAAAGATCATTAGGTATAAAAAAAAAAAAAAAAAAAAAAAAAAAAAAAAGGTTATCTCTGCACAAACCTAAAAAACACAAACCCGTGAAAACACTGACGGTGTGCTCATGCACATCACGTGTTTAGTCTATAGGAATGCGTGTTTGAATATATATGTGCGCAGGCGTGTAGTCCTTCTTTACAAACCAACCCTCAACAAACTACTTGTCTGGCCTTAAACATTTATAATAAATACATTTTTATCGCTTTCGCGTAGCCACGTGAACCGGAATTATCCCGACAACGTTTTATCTGTACAGAGGTAAAGGGAAGGGGAAGGAGGCCTTCACAGGGGATGGACTGGTTGACACTTCAGGACTGCGTTGTCGTCATGTCCAGGCGCAGGTCCTTCATCAGATCTGGATACGGCCTGGATCCGGCGGACTGCGGTAAACCTCGGGATAAACAGAGAGACTAATATTACAAGTACATCAGGAATTATGGGAAGTGTTCCCGGTTCCGGCTGACCTAATCTATGCAGCCTAACATTGAATTATAGAAGTCTATAATGTGTTATGTGTATGCTACGTCAAAGAGATGTGTTTTTAAGTCTAGATTTGAACTGAATCTACTTCATCTAGAATCTACTCATCAAATCTCAAGATTTAAGGGGGCAATAGAGTTCCCTTTAAATGCATGTGACATTAAACCTTTTTATTTTATAGCGTTTTATTATTGGGGTACAGTAGTTGCTAGAAACATGTCAAAAGTTTATCTTTACAAACTTAATACCAAATACAAAACTTTACAAACTTGCTTTTCTACAAACTATTACAGTTCAGCTGAAAGAGAAAACTGAATGCAGAAGATTACAATTTAATGCAGTGGTTCTCAGTTGGCTTTGCTTCAGTAGGCTATCCCATATTTAATGCAAAGCTTTTCTTTTACCTTGCATCACAACCTGTCCATGTTGACATTATTACTAACATATAGAAGTGACGAATGAATCTGCGGCAAATACAGCAGAGTTTGAAGAACAACATTTACTGTAAGCATTTTATCATTTATTTTGCTATCCTAATGTGCTATCCTAGTGATAACAGAAGCACATGACAGGATCACATGACGGGATATTGGAATCACATGACAATCAGGAAGCATGACTATGAAAACTACAAAATAAAAGACATAAACATGAACTAAAAACCAAAACGTGACACCTAATATGCACAATTTAGCATATGTTTTTTCCCCTTCTGCTATCAGGACAGACCTGCTGCAAGCCACCAGTTAATGCATGTTTTTGCACCCCTTGTGGCAATTCGTTCTTGCATCGTGCCATGAATTGTCTTCTGATGCATAAAATTGAGCCTGTGTATTTAGAAGTGTTTGTGTTCACGTACTTGCGTAAGCGTGTTTCTGGCCTTAATTACTCTGTCTTTGCCCTGAGCCGTTAAACCGAGTCTGGGGGTCTAGAAACACATCAGGCTCTTACAGTAGCTGCAAAATTAGAGGACCTTTTGGTACTATAAACTGCTGGCTTCTGTTCATAAAACTCAAATTGAGTTTGTAAGAGAAAGTGAAAGCAAATCACCAGGGCAAATGTTTGACAGTAAGAGTTTTGAGGACTGAAATCACTTTGCGAGGTGCATGTGTGAGCATTAGTCATTTAGAAATTGCATGCAATGGGTCAATGGAGAGATTATATTTTGATCTAAGATTGCTACATGTTTCTTTGTGAATAAATAATCATTGCATTAGTTGATCTAAAGAATCTAAGTGTCTACAGGCACCTTAGCTGTCAGAGTTTCCTCTAATTGCCGTTATTGTGAGTTAAATGGTCAGTAATTGCACAGTCGTCTGTGGTAGTTAATTCAAGTGAGAAAATTGTGGCTATTTTTTGTTGAACTTTAGGGAATGCTTTTATGTGAACTTTTTCGTGTCATCTGATATTATTATGCATCGAGACACTGAATTATCAGGCTGTCAGCAATACAATTTTCACTTGCCAGTGTGAAGTCCTTCAGTCTCTCCTTATTGAATGATGTATTTGTGTGAAATCACCCTTATAGGCCTATTCTGGATTCGGTGAAATGCTGTTAGTTTTAACTCGATCTGTTCAAATAAAAATAAATAAATATAATGCATTTACCATAGAAGTTCATGTAAAGTTATATCCAGTATTTCAATGCCTGTTATGAGCGTGTGAAGCCAGTAAACATATAAACCATCTCTGTTTACATAGAGGAAAATCCAAACAAAGGCATTATGTCAGAAGTTCATCCGCCGAACAGTCCCACCGCTTAAAGGATTATTACAACTTTGCAGCTCAAAAAACACATTTTGCATGGAAGAATTAATATAAGTGCTGTGCTTCAACAAAACGCTGCACGTTTGTGCTTTTAAAACTTCCATTGAATGTTCATTTATAATAAATGTTTTTTTTGTTTTGCTTGTTTTTACAAACCGAGGGATGAGTTGAATTATTTCTGTGGAAAAGGACGGCACTGCACAGATGCTGTTGAAAGAGCTGAACTTGTATTGAACCTGGAACATTCCTTTAAGGAAATAGGCTAAAAGCTCACTTCATTTCATGCCAGCGGAAAGCATTTGCTCAGATGTTCAAGAATAGTGTGTCGGATTTGGTAAACCTATGGCAAATATGTCTCTACCTCCGTCAAGCGAGAGATTTATATCCATCAGTATTGAATCACAGACGAACAAGACCTTCAAAACATGGTCTATACAGGGGACAGAAAGACATCACTATACAATATCATGGTAAACATTGTTCAAATATTGAGATGACTTTGAATATACAAGATTTACAGTAAATGTGCTTTGTAACAATACTTTTTTGGTTTCATTTATAACAACTGATTAGTTCAAGAAATTATTTCTCCTCTCAGGTTATTTTTAATACAAGAGTCGCAAGAAAACAGCAGTTGCATTTTTATGAAACAAGAGTATGCGATGTATCACCTTATATATGATGAATTTAGTTAATTCAATAAAGGATTCATCAGACTAAATCATCAAAGGTTATCAGACAGAGTTAGTAAGTCTTTTTGATTGAGTCATTAAAAGGAGTGACTCAAAAGATTAATTTGGTCATGAATCAGACACTGGTTGTATGATTTGTTTTTAATTCACTAAAATGAACTGCTTCAAAAGATTTGAATTTGTTTATGAATTGGACTATAATGGTCACTGTGTTGGTCTATGGGTTTGTTATTGTGTGCAGTGTGTTAATGTGTGGGTTTTTTGTGTGGTTGCTTGTTGGTCTGCTCACAAGTCTCTACGATATATATATTTTTTGTATCACTCTTTTTTAGGTAAAAACATGCGCTGCCATTTTTAACTTGAATGTGCAAGTTTTCTGGTGTCAGCCACTCCAGTTTGAAACGGCAACCTGGTATTTGTTTTCATATTTCTTTCAATTTATTATCATAAACACACTGGGTTGTAGTGCAAGTTTTACAATTTACTGCATTTTGTTACTCTTCTGTCAAGTGTGGTGGTTGACAAGAGATGCATAACGCAGAATTCTAACAAAGATACTTTAATAAACAGGAAAATACATGAATAATAATCACACTAACCACACTAAGGGTACGTTTACACGACACCGTTATCAACTAAACACGGAAAACTTTGTATGTGTATTTGCCGTACATTTACATGACAACAGCGTTTTGGCAGCCTGAAAAGCAAGCTTTTGAAATCGGGTTTCAAAGTGCAAGTTACTGTAAACGATAGCGTTATCATCTCCGTGTAAACAACAAAAACGCCAATTTGTGAAAACAGTGACGTCATGGTCATGCGCATGCGTATTATGTGTTCAGTTTATAGGTGCGTAATGTTTTATGCAGATATTGACTTGGGACTATATTAGGGGGAAGCACAGGTGAAGCACTGCTACTTGAGCACAGAGATATCAAGCCCAAGTAGCAGTGCTTCGCCTGTGCTTCCCCCTAATATAGTCCTTAATATATAAGTCAATATCTGCCTAGGAAATTGCCTAGTGTTAATCTGCATCACTATTTGTACTTGTTGTGAATACGCAGGTCACAAGAAGTAATTAGGTGGGTTTTTTTTTTTTATTATCACTTTTACTCAGGACATGCTAGCTGGCAACAAAGGATTCCATTCATTATGCTAAGCTAAGCTAGCGCCGACCCTGTAAAACTAAAACAATGCATGCACTGAGACAAAAATGCATTTGCCCACCTATCTAAATGTAGGAAAGAAGGTGAATAAGCCCTATTTCAAAAAACGGTGGAGTGTTCCTTTAAGAATTGTTACCGTAATTACGACATGGCTTGAATGCACCTTCAGTAATCATGGAAACGAGAACTAAACTGAAAGGAAACACAGGAACATGAACAAAAATGCAATAAAACATAACATGACCATGCAATCTTCTAGTTATCTACCTAAAGTGGATCATGAAATCAGAAGTCTTACACAATCACAGTCAATAGCTTATTGCGTATTGAAAACTTAAGGTTGAAATAGTACGGATCCCTCTTTTAGTGTAGGACTAATCATTTTTCTCTGCTTGTTTTAACATCTGCTAAGCTAAAATTCATCTAATCACTTGGAAATTTGAGGAATCATTCATGCCTGTATTTATTGTTTAAAACTCTAACCTTGAGTATGAGCATTAGTTTGCAAAAACCTCTAATAAGGCATATCCAGGGGGCAAATATCATAATAAAAAATGTTTGGATGTTTACAGTTATGATTTGTGATGATAATTTTTTTAAAGATTATTTATAGCAATGAATGTAGGTCTTAGGTACTGTAGGTATTAACCATGAAACTTCTACATTTTAAATATCTTATGTAGTGTTGGTAAACTTGAAAAGTTCGAAAAGTGAAGTTTTTGAATAACATGCTGAGCATTTTCTTTATCATATGTTTGTTTGGAGAGCAGAAGTCCTGGATCAAAGCCTCTAATTAACTGCCGTGTCTAATTAATCAAGAAAATTGCTCTAGGCTACTGCCAATGATTCATGAATGCGCTTTCAGCAAAGGGTATTTAAGAGTCGTCTCAAACTTCATGCGAACTGCGTTCGGGTCATTTGAGGAAGACCAGTGGCGACATCATGATGGATTGATTTGTTGTTGTAGAAAAAGACAGACAACAGATCAACTCCTTGAGGATAGTTGTACTGCTGCTCTTTCATAGATCTGGAAACTTATTAGCATTCTTCCATTGAAGTATCCTCTTTGTTTATTTGTCTCCACTTTTTCTTCCTTTCTGCTTAGCTTAATTGAACTAATCTATAGTTTCAAATATGGCATTCTCGACTATGAATGAATATTGGTTGAATTTTATGACAAATAGCTTGGGATGTTCCTCATTTGCTTGTCATTTTGGATAAAAACATCTGCTAAATGAATACATTTAATATCTCAGATGTTTCTCCTAAAAGTCCTTTGATAGCAGACAATCGTTGACCTACAGTAAGAGCTATAAAATAAATGTGGATAGGAATTCAGATCATGAGGGGCCAGTTGATCAAAAAGTTTAATCTGGATCAGAATGATCTGGATTTGGAAATCCCATGTTTTGCTATCCAGGATCAGGTAATCCATCTTACTTTTGTGCCGGTTTTTCAAAGTAAAATTGGATTGGATCACCCTGATCTGAATGTAAACTTTTTCCGATTACCAAATCTGGATTACTGGTGCTCTACGGAACCCCCAAAGGGACATGGTCATGTAAAAAATATGAGATAGAAAAAAAAAAAAAATATTTAAATGCTTTTGCGTTCTCTCAGAAAAGTTTTGTATAGTGTTCACCAAAAAAACGTTGTGTTCGCTTGCAAAGATCTTTTGACTGGTTCATCTTTTATGATTGTGCCAATGTAGTTTAGAAACAGTGCTAAAACACTTTGAATTAAATATAATATTTTTGTTTGATTTTTACAGCTGTTTGGGGATTATTTAATGGCGCCTCAAAATCTCTTTTTTACTTTACAGTAGGCTACCGGAAGGCTTAATATGTAGCCTAATGTCTACTTCTAATGTATTACTTTAACAGTTAAGCTAATCAAAAGCAAAATAAAAATATGAGTGTGTGTGTATATTACATGATACAAATGTTGTATTTTTTACCAATTTTAAAGTTTTACTACATTTTCTTCCTGGAATCCACCTTGAAATCCTACCCCCTGTTGGGATCAGGATAATCCTGTTTTTTTGGATCAAAGTTATCCAAATCCTACTGACAAGTTTTGAACAACAAAAACTGAAAGTTTGATCTAGATTAAAACTAGGTTTGGATTCCGTGATCTAATCTGATTTCAGATTCCTTTTTTCCCTTTTGAACGACCCATTTTCAAGATTTGATCCAATCCGATAACCAAAATCCGATCAGCTTACCTTTGAACAACTGGCCCGTGGTGTTGGAAGAATTTGATACAAAATTAGTGATATCTCTGATTCTTCTTTCTCTTGTTGTTTTGTCAAACATGATCAAGATTTGCGATATATTTTAGAGGAGATACATGGGATCACGTGAGATCTTTTTCCTCAATAGAAACATCTAAAAAGTATAACACTTCATCAGAAGTCTTCATTTGAATTCCATTTAATTTGATAAACAACCCAGCAAGCAATAGCCGTCATTTCATTGTCTCGGTTAACTATAGACCTGATGTAGTCCGGTTACATGTCGTTTTTGCCAAAATAACTTGCAAAGTCAACAGTGATTACAAGGTGTTTTGTTTCATTTCTTTGACATGTTCTATGCGTAACCTGTCTTGGGCTATGCTATGGTTAGATGTCTATTACATTTTCACTGATAGCCCAATATTGTTTTAGCCTAGACGTCAAGGCTGTGTTTGGACGGCTATTAGACGTCTTTTTTAAACACAGAACTGCTTGCTGGGAACTGGGATGTTAAAGAGCACATGATATTACTTTATGGCTTTCTGTCCTGTGCTGATATATTTCCTATTGAAACTGAAATTAGGTACAGGACATATTGAAAGAGCTTTAATTTTGATTTCTTTTGTGAATTTTCTTGCAAATGGCGAACAGATTGACAATCATAAGCATTGACACATAAATACAAACATACAAAAATACTACATGCACATCATTGAAATTAGGGCTTTTGTTGGGTGCGTGGACACAGATCAGGGGCAGACAGCAGCCATTACTGTGATTAAAAGGTTGGATTTGGATCGTGACGGCTCTGATGAGAGGAAGTGAACGTTGCTGTTATGGAGTCACTAGTGCAGAATATTAAATACTTCTGTCTGAGCCAGAGACCTGTCCAGCTGGGGAATCAAACTAGTGGGGAATCATACCCCCAAAATGGGGTGCAGTAAAATTTAGCACAATTTACACTATGAAGTCTGAGTAGCAGTTCTGTTAGGGCAGAATTTGACTTTTTGGCTTTATTTCCTGCCTTGACATTATTTACTCACCCTCGTATCTTTCTAAACTTGTGTTTTCTTACATTTTTTATCTTTACATTTTCTGGGGAATGCAAACGGATGGTTGGCACGTAAGTCTGAAGTAATGAGTTTAGGTAAAAGGGAGCAGAGCCAGTGGTTGTTCTGTAGGCAAAAGTCAGTGACTTGAATTTGACGCGAGCAGTGCAATTTTGTGAGGAGAGGAGTGACGTGAGCTCTCTTCGGCTCGTTAAAGACCACTATAGCTACAGAATTTTGCATCAGTTGCAGAGGTTTGATAGTGCAAGCTGGAAGACCTGCCAGGAGAGGAGAGCATTACAGTAGTCCAGTCTGGATAGAACAAGTGCTTGGACAAGGAGTTTTGTGAACATCAGGAGGATCCTGATGATCCTCCTGATGTTGTATAGGGCAAATCTTCAGGACCGGGCAGTAAAGTTCAATTGATCATCAATCACGACTCCAAGGTTCCTGGGTGACCTTGATGGAGTTATGGATGACGAACCTAGCTGAATGGAGAAGTTGTGGTGTAGTGTTGGGTTGGCCGGGACCACAAGCAACTCTGTATTCGCAAGGTTTAGTTGAAGGTGATGGTCCTTCATCCAGCCAGAAATGTCTCTCAGGCAAGCTGAGATGCGAGCAGCTACAGCTACCGTCCATTGTCAATCATTTTATCCCTTAAAACTCATCTCTGATCACCAAAATTACATATTTAAGTGTATTTTCCTTGAAAAAAAAAAAGATTCATGCCTTAAAATAGCTTGAATGCAACTCTACACCTTTGCCTCATTTAGTATACGTGGTTCTATGAATATGCAAATTAGCCCCGCCTCCACTCACTCGCTTCAGATCAGAGATCCACTCATTGACGATCACACGTTGACGTGATTGGTTACAAGTTTGTGACATCAGAAACGCATGCAGCGATTCTGTCTGTCTATCTGTCTGTCTGTCTCATCTATCAATCAATCAATCAATCAATAACTGCTATATTATTTATATTTTCACTGTCTTACAGTAATTTTTTTATGTACATTTTGAACAAATCTGTCATGAAACAAGTTTTTATGACAGACACCGTTTAAATTATTACATTTCAACAACAAATTGGAGTGGAAACAGTAATATCAGAAAGTTTAAATAAAAACTGGGTAATGTGCAATTTAAATGTTTGTGAACAGCTTTGTTTTAAATTTAATGTTAATTATTATATTTTAAAATACATAGCGATTAAATTTAATAATTGTTTGGGCTCTGTTCTCAATTTTAACCTGTAATATCATAGTAATGTACTAAGCGAAAGGGTCTCATGTACAGTTTACACTACAACATTAATTACTGGACAACATTGACACGCACCTAAAATATTTTCAAATGAATCGAATCGAGATGGGAATCTAAGGAAAGGGCTTGTGAAATAGATTGTGAAATCTGCGTAATCGCCCCGTCCGCGTAACATGGTACCACCACAGTACTTTTGTTGTAAAGGCCTGTTATCTGATTCATTTCATCAGTTCATTAGTGGAGTGCTCCATGACCTGAATTGGGTGTGTCAGATTTTTTAGACACTTGTAATGTGCAGGATTGTGAAACGCTAGGTTAAAGTCTCATTCGCGGGGGCCGCCGGACATAATCAGTGTTAAATGAATTCTTCTCCTTCCCCCCTCCTGATCTCTGTATCTCTCCTCCTGTGCTTAACTTAATTTGACTAAAACCCCTCTTATCCTCACAGATAATCTGTCAAATGGATCGTTGATTCATCCATCTACCTGTTGTAAGTCTGCCCCATACGGCTCACCCACATGCCGAGACCTCGCTTACCTTCTGTGCATTAGCTGACGAGACACAATCGTTGCTCCACTTTCACTGCTATAAAAAGAGGGAGTCGATCTAGGTTTATCAGTCACTGGGTGAACCGAGCGACCAATCATGATGACACCAACAGCGGGCATCTGCGTTTGCTCCAGACAAATGATGTAATAGTGCTGATAATTCACTACAACATTTTGTTGTCAAAGCTTGAGTGGCCTATGAAAGTATGAAGTACCACGCTAGCACTCATTTGAGCCAAAGCAACAACTTTTTTTGTCACATTTTATTGGGGATTTCATTTGTTTTCAGCAACGATGCATTAAATTGATCATTAAAGACATTTCTAATGTTATAAAAGATTTCTATTTTAAATAAATACTGTTATATTGATCTTTCTATTTATCAAAGAATTCTGAATGTAATGTATCATGGTTTCCACAAATATATTAAGCAACACAACGGTTTTCAACACTGATAATAAGAAATGTTTCTTGAGCAGCATATCAGCATATTAGAATGATTTCTGATGGATCATGTGACACTGATGTCTGGAGTAATGATGCTGAAAATTCAGCTTTTACCATCACAGGAATAAATTACATTTTCAAATATATTCTTATTTTTAGTCATAATAATATTTTACAATATCACTGTTTTTACTGTATTTTCGATCAAATAAATGCAGCCTCCATAAGTGTTAATGTTTTTGAAAGAAGTCTGACCAACTTTTGAAGAGTTCATTTTTGAATTAAGATTTTGAATTAAGTCTTATTTTAACTCAACTCAACTTTATTTATATAGCACCACTAAAAACAACAATTGTTGACCAAGGTGCTGTACACTATCAGATATCGTCAGCATTTAAAACCATGTACAACACAATTACAAAAACAGAACACTGAACAGACAAGACACAGCACAAATCAGCTACCATTATAAGCCAAAGAAAAATGATAGGTTTTGAGTTTTGCTTTAAACTCATGCAGTGTAGAGGCCGTTTTAATAAAAACAGGTAGGCTGTTCCAAAGTTTTGGTGCAGCAACGTCAAAAGCTCGATCTCCTCTCGTTTTCAATCTAACCCGAGGAACATTTAACAGTCTCTGGTTGGATGACCTAAGAGACCTTCCAGGATTGTGGATGGATAATAAATCAGAAATGTATACAGGAGCCAATCCTTTCAAGGATTTAAAAAAGTTTTAAGCATACAATATAAGGTTTATGCTTAAAGCTGCAGTACGTAACTTTTTTGGGTTAAAATTATCCACATTTTCTTTTTTGAACAAGTACATAACCAGCCAGTGTTCAAACTATCTGCTTGCCTTAGCTTGATTCAAAACGGTAAGCTTGTAATAATGTTTTTAATTCCAGTGGTATTGGTGGATTTCCGCGGGAAATTCGAGCATGTCTCTGCGTCATTACGTCACATCTGTACACATAAAGAAGGAGTCTCGGCTAGTAGGCTATATTGCGTGTGAGGATGTTGGAGGTGGAGATAGCCTTTTCTCACAGCACTTGATATAATTAAACTTAGTAATTTGATGGCGGATCCAGAAAGGTTGTAGTCACGCAATGCTGATGTTGTTAACATTAACAATTTGAGAACAAAGTATAATTTGCACGGTTTGACATGATATGATAAGTGATCGTTAGATTTAATCAGCGCGATTTACTGCAATGCTTTTTTCCCCGTAGTTGGTCAGAACAAAAGTGAATGTTACTTACTTGTTCAGATTACATTTTCCAGTGAAAATTCTGTTTTCACTTTATTTTGATGGTCCCTTTAACACATTCTGTTGTCTAGAAGTAACATTGCACCTACATGTCTACTAACTCTCATTAGAGTATTAGTAGAGTATTAGTAGACTGGTAGGGTTAGAATAAGTTGACATGTAGTTGCAAAGTTACTTATAGTCAGTAGAGTGTCTGTTGGAGGACCATCACAATAAAGAGTTATCAGATATTAAGCAGACCGTACACTAATACTCTAATGAGAGTTAGTTGACATGTAGTTCCAAAGTTACTTAGTCAACAGAATGTTCAAAAGGGACCATCAAAATAAAGTGTTACCAAAATTCTTATATTGGTCAATGGTCATACTTCCAAAAAGTAGAATCTGTGATTGCGAATGCCAGTATCCACACCGGCGCGGTGACTGACAGCCGCACATTCTCCTCAAAACATTGGATTCATCCGCGCTGTGCCATGCCGAGGCACAACCCACGTAAAGTTGATAATTCTGCGAACAACTGCAGTTGCAGATTTCGAACAGAGATGGCGACAAAGAGGAAAAACTACGGACTGCAGCTTTAAAACAAGAAATATTTGCCAGAAGGGTTAAAGAAAAAACCGGAATTATAGAAACGCTCTTTGAAATTAATCATCTCATATCTATTTATCTTGTTTTAAGGATGTTTTGATATTTCTACTGGAAACCAGGACAAAAACACAGACTAAGAAAACATATATATATATATATATATATTTTAACTTTTTCCTCCCACCTAAGGGAGTTAGCAAAGATACTTGCTTTTAAAAAGGAATTTAAATCTCTTCTCGTTTTGTCTTCCAGATCCCCCAGATCAGTTACGCCTCCACAGCGCCAGAGCTGAGCGACAATAACCGCTATGACTTCTTCTCTCGTGTGGTACCACCAGACTCCTACCAGGCCCAAGCTATGGTGGACATCGTGAAAGCACTGGGCTGGAACTATGTGTCCACTTTAGCATCAGAGGGGAATTATGGTGAAAGTGGAGTAGATGCCTTCATTCAGATCTCTCGAGAGGCAGGTACAGTATCTGTACAGTCATCAAGCTTTGAAGCTTCTGGTGTGCTTGAGAGTCTATAGATGTAAAACACACTGCAGCATATATGATCCAGATTGGACTTTCCATTAATATGCTATCTTTCAAAAAGTTCCAAAGACTGAGACAGCTGCATGCATTTGTACCCATCTGCTGCCAGAAATTTATGCCGGTCATTAATATAAATAGAAAGTGAGTCACATTTTAGTCGAGAAAAATTTCAGCATCGGTGTCCATCTCTCTCTCTCTCTGACAAAGGAGGTCTGTGCATCGCTCAGTCCATGAAGATCCCACGAGAGCCCAAACTAGGAGAGTTTGACAAGATCATTAAGAGACTAATGGAGACCCCCAATGCTCGAGGAGTCATCATCTTTGCCCATGAGGACGACATCAAGTAAGTGATTGATATGCTTAATGTATGTTTGATCAGCAAGACCTTATAGGAATATTCTGGGTTAACAGCTTGAATTCTATTAGCTGCATCTGTGGTATGTTTTATCAAAAATACACCTAATTTTTACATTTTATTTTATGTAATGAATGAGTGAACGAATGAATGAGGAATTTATATAGCGCTTTCATATGTACTACTGTGCACCCAAAGCACTTTACAATTGTATCAGGGAATCTCTCCTCAACCACCACCAGTGTAATGTAATGTTATGTAACTGGTAGAAAATTAAAGGGTTAGTTCAGCCAAAACAGGGAACTACACTAACCTTTTCCACTGGTGGCACTTGCGCTACTAACTTTTTCAGTTACTGGCACAAAACATGATTTGGTCGCACAAATTATTTATAGTAAGCCGCTCTGGATAATAATGAACAATAATGAAACTGTATTGCATACAGATGTGCTTTTTATTTTACTTGCCATCTTTTAAACCACATGCCTTCTTGTTTTTGTTTTCTTTAACATTGGTTTGGATAGATTTACTGCAATAGAAAATACAGTACACAATAAAGTGCAAAATGGATTTATGGTTGGCACAGATGGGCAGACTCCTGAACTCTTAAGTAGTGATGCACCGATGTGAAAATTGTGGCCGATACCGATAATAACCGATATTAATATTGCTGTTATGGCCGATATCGATATCTCTGTATAGAAAACAAATTTACTGATAATCAAATAAAGAGATATTTTCCAAAACATGTTTTCTTTTTTACTTTAGAAATGACTTATGTTGGGCACCTTTACCTGTGTGCAAAATATGTCACACATAGGACACACATGCATTATATTGCATTGCATATAATGTGTGCTGGTCAACTTGTCTAAAATTAAGAAACCCCTAGAAAACAGTAAAAAACAGGTGTACAATAAAGATAGGCTACTTAATTTATCATTGCACATTTTAAACAGGACACGAATAACTGAATTTAACTGATTAAATGTTAGCCAATACAAACATATTTATAGAAAACAGTTGACAATGAATAGACAGGAGTCCAATAATAGCATAACGAATCACTTATTCTAAAAATAATATCAAGTAGGCTAAGTTAGACGAATGCGACATATAACGAGGGCTGTGTTGTAAAACGTCCGTCATTTAACGAATTTTAAAAACACGGATGGATAATACAAATGCTTTCCGACATTTTGACAGAAAAAAAACAAGCAAGAACAAAATTTTAATTATAGCCCGTCAATTTTCATTTTACAATTATCTTCTCTCTCTGTGTGCGCGCGCGTCCGTATTTGTGTGAGAGAGAGAGCGCTCGCGCAACAGATACAATGGTACGTTTTAATCTAAGTAACGGTCGCGCGGCTGAAGCCAACTTGATGTGTTGAATGCTCAGAGCACGTTATAAAACGTATTCTTAAAATACACATTTCTGTTTTAATAAATGCTCATAGTAAATCATAGAATATTGCCTAAAACATAGGTACAAAAATAATCAGTGATACATTTGCGACCCATTAAAAAATTTGGTCGCAATGGCATTTCAAAAGGTCGCATATGCAACCATTTTGGTCGCAGTGTAGTTCCCTGCAAAATTGAATATCCTGTCATCATTTACTCACCGTCATGTCTTTCCAAACCCGTAAGACTTTCACTCATTTTCGGAAGACAAATGAAGATCATTTTTAATAATATCTGAGTGGTTTCTGTCTTTCCATTGACCGATACGCAACTACAATTCTGACGCTTCAAAAAGTTCAGAAAGAGATCGTAAAACTATTCCATATGAATTGAGCGGTTTTGTCAAAATTTTCTGAAGACATATGATCGATCGCTTTATATGATGAACAGATTGTATATAGGCTTTTATTCAATAGGCTTTTATATAAACATTCATCAATGCACACATCACTTGTGGTAAACGGCTCAAGCATGTTCGCTCAGTGTGTGAGAACCAATGAGGTTCATTGAGGTTCGGTTGAGCTTCTGTTTATGTTCGCTGATCAATGTTTATATGTGAATTTAGAAAGACTAAATTAAATCTGTTCATCATATAAAGCGAACGTGTCTGTTCAGCAAAATTGGACTAAACCGCTCAATTCATGTGGATTAGTTTCACAATCTCTTGAACTTTTTGAAGTTTTGATGTGTCAAAGTGGTAGTTGCGGAGCTGTCAATGGAGGGACAGAAAGCTCACAGATTTCATTAAAAATATCATAATTTGTGTTCCGAAGATGAACGAAAGTTTTAGGGGTTTGGAACGACATGAGGGTCAGTAAATGATGACAGAATTTTCATTTTCGGGTGAACTACCTTTTAACTCTGTCAAGTCAAGTCAAGTCAAGTCACATTTATTTATATAGCGCTTTTTACAATACAGATTGTTTCAAAGCAGCTTTACAGGGCTAACAGGAAAATAATGCAAAAAAGTTTGTTTCCAGAAGAAAATAGCTTCATAGTCACTGATCGATATAGAATGACTATAGAATCATTATATAGATCAGTGGTCACAGTCCTGCTTAAGTAAGTTCAGTGATGTTTGATTTTTGTTTTAAAAAAGTTATTAATTTAAGTCAAGTCAAGTCAAGTCAAGTTTATTTGTATAGCGCTTTTCACAATACAGATTGCATCAAAGCAGCTTCACAGTATTAAATTAAAATAATACAACAAAGTTTGTTTCAAGAGGAATTTATTGATTGATCAAATTAAATTAAATATCCCCAAAATATCCCCAACTGAGCAAGCCAAAGGCAACAGTGGCAAGGAACCGAAAAACTCCATCAAGTGACCTAATGGTGTCCTAAAACTCCATCAGGTGCCTTAATGGAGAAAAAAAAAAACCTTGGGAGAACCCAGGCTCAGTCGGGGGCCAGTTCTCCTCTGGCATTGGATAGAGGCCGGATTGTAGTTTGAACTGTAGGATTATATGAATGCCTGGCTGAAGAGATGCGACTTTAATCTAGTTTTAAACTGGGAGAGCGAGTCTGAGCAACGAACAGTATCAGGAAGACTATTCCAGAGTTTTGGAGCCAAATGTGAAAATGCTCTCCCTCCTTTGGTGGTTCTGGATATCCTAGGTATGACCAAAAGCCTTGAATTTAGTGATCTCAAAGAGCGCGATGGATTATAGGGCGATAGAAGATCCGTTAAATAGACTGGAGCTAAGCCGTTTAGGGCTTTATAAGTCAGTAGCAATACCTTGTAATTAATACGGAACTTTATAGGTAACCAATGCAGTGATGATAAAATCGGTGTTATATGATCATATTTTCTTGATCTCGTAAGAACTCTAGCGGCGGCATTTTGGACTAACTGTAGCTTGTTTATTGAGGATGCAGGACAACCAGCTAATAAAGCATTACAGTAATCCAGTCTCGAGGTCATGAATGCATGAACTAACTTTTCTGCATCAGAAACTGATAGCATATTACGTAGCTTAGCAATGTTTCTAAGGTGGAAAAAGGCTGTTTTTGTAACATAAGAAATATGATTTTCAAAAGACAGGTTGCAATCGAGTATAACACCCAGGTCTTTTACTGTAGAGGATAAAGTAACAGGACATCCTATGATGTTAAAGTTGTATTGTGCGAGGTTTTGTGGGCGGTTTTTTGAACCGATAAGTATTACCTCTGTCTTGTCTGGATTTAATAAAAGAAAATTACGCGTCATCCAATCTTTTATATCTTTAACACACTCTGTCAATTTGGAAAATGTAGCGTTTTCATCCGGCCGTGATGAAATATATATTTGAGTGTCATCAGCATAACAATGGAAACTAATTCCATGTTTCCTTATAATATTTCCAAGTGGCATCATATATATTGAAAATAACAGGGGGCCTAATACAGATCCCTGCGGCACTCCATAGTTTACTGGAGTTATGATCGATTTTTCTCCATTTAAATAGACAAAATGGTAGCGGTCAGATAGGTATGATTTGAACCAGCTTAGTGCTTGTCCTTGAACACCAGTATAATTTTGTAGTCGATCTAAGAGTATTGTGTGATCTATAGTATCGAACGCAGCACTAAGATCAAGTAAAACTAGTATTGAGATACAGCCTTGGTCAGAAGCTAAAAGTAAATCATTTGTGATTTTAACGAGCGCAGTTTCAGTGCTATGATGCGGTCTGAATCCAGACTGAAACTTTTCATAGATATCATTTTGTTGCAAGAAAGAGCCCAGTTGAGCGGACACCACTTTTTCTAATATTTTAGACATAAATGGAAGATTTGAAATGGGTCTATAATTTTAGTTCATTTATATAGCCGCTCTGGAGTAAACCGTGATGTCATCGTCCAGCTCAGTGCAGTTCTTGTATAATAGTGTCAATGCAGGCAGATCAATATTATTGTTGAATATTAAATTAAATGTTACATTTAATGTCTCCAACTAAGCAAGCCAAGACAGTGGCAATAAAGGTGGAAAAACAACAGAGCTCAACAGAGCTCTTGCCATGAGAAAAGCTTCAGCTACCTACCTGTAACAAAAAAGAAATTATATAAAAATATATTTTTATGTTTTTTTAAAGGAAAACATCTAATGCACTTACAATGGAAGTTTAGTGGACACCGTGATTTTTTTTTTTTTAAACAGCAACTACCAAATTATCTTTAAAGTAAATCAACAATTTAAACTTGTATGTAAACAATAAAATAAGCTGAGAGAACTACACTTTTTTATTTGTTTTTCTGAAAGTATAATGAAATTAGCCAAAGCCTTTTACAAACAAACATGCATCCATCTCAAAAGGAAGATTTCAAGTGCTTTAAAGGGATAGTTCACTTTGAAATAAATGTTTATTTATTATGCACAGAGTCCATTGTTTTAATTTGGACTCTGTGCATGCTCTTTGAGATAATGACCATAGACCTGCATTATATGACTGACAGACAAGAACGGTTTGACCTAAAAATATCAAAATTGAAACTACTGCGGAAAAAAAGACACCTACATCTTGGATGCCCTTGAGGTAAGCTAAAACATACCAAAAATTAATTTCAAAGTGAACTATCCCTTTAAGTTTCTACTTTTAAACTTCCCATTAAGAGAATTTGCTGGCTAGATTTGCACATGCGTTTCTTCTTTTCTTTTTCCTTTTTCCTTTTTTTTTATATATTGTTTTTATAAACGTCAACGTAGGAACGTCAGCGTGAAGCAACATTAACAACTCATTGCAGTTCTTTAATATATGTTTTCACTGTTTGACAGGATGTTGGTGGGAAGGCGTGAACAAATAAGAGAACTTGTTGATGTCAGCTGGAAAATAAAAAGTTGTTTGAGAGGCACATTTTGATTTTACTACAATACCGTGTCGTGCACTGAAGACCAGGAAGAAGTGATAAGAAAGTAAAAAGGGCTAATTTAGATTTTAGGTGGACTGAATGAATATTTATTATTGTTTACAAGCATTGTCACACATTTATCTTTAGAATCTGGATATTTTGTCTTTAACAGGTGCATAATGTAAGTCTACATTTACATTTACATTTATTCATTTAGCTGACGCTTTTTATCCAAAGCGACTTACAATTGCTATATATGTCAGAGGTCGCACGCCTCTGGAGCAACTAGGGGTTAAGTGTCTTGCTCAGGGACACATTGGTGTCTCACAGTGGATTCAAACCCGGGTCTCTCACACCTAAGGCATGTGTCTTATCCATTGCGCCACTACCACCACCAGTCTAACAGGGGCTTTGTCCATAGTTTTTTTTAAAGGGGTGGTTGATTATGATTTCACTTTTCTAACTTTAGTTAGTGTGTAATGTTACTGTTTGAGCATAAACAACATCTGCAAAGTTACAACGCTCAAAGTTCAAAGCAAAGGGAGATATTTTCTTTTAAAGAAATTGCTTTTTAAGGACTACAACAAACTACACAACATTCCTCCCAGGTTAGTGACATCACCAACTCTAGAATTTACATAAACCCCGCCCCCGGGAATGTGATTTATAGATTATCATGACAGAATATGCTAACCAATGACTAGAAGATAACTACACACAAGTTACATAAATTCATCAAACCATTCAGAAATGTTGTCTACACTTCTTCTTGAGTCTCTCCATCTTTCTGACTCTGGTCTGAACATAAAAGGCTAAAAGTTTTTGAAATTCAGTGCATGTCTGTGTGAGGTAATCAAAGCTGCTAAGGAGCTCTTGAAGCTCCGCCCCCTGTGCCGGGAGCAGCAGCTCATTTGCATTTTAAAGGGACAGACAAAAACTGTGCGTTTTTGCTCACCATCAAAAAGTGACCATTTTAACATGCTATATACAAATATCTGTGGGGTATTTTGAGCTTAAACTTCACATACACACTCTGGGGACATCAAAGACTTATTTTACATCTTGTGAAAAGGGAATTATATCACCCCTTTAATGATTCTGTCTGGAACAAACTGTTCGTTCCATCTGTCGCTGTGGAGCAGACTAATGTTGTCACAGATTTGTTAATGGTTGACTGGTAACAAGGGCACATGTGGATTATTTTATATGATTGAACTAACTTTTAGTATTTGTGACATTTAGGGGAGATTTGTAAAATAAACCAAATACTAAATGCAACGTGCGTGCATTTAGAGAAAACGCCCTTTGATGTACTGATAAGACAATATGAGATACTTTGCTTTTGATATGCAATGCATCACACATGCTCCTGTATGCATGTAAATGGAGTTGGCTGCTGACCAACGAACCAGAAAAGGGAACAATAGGCCAGAAACATGCATGATTAGCCAACGCATTGCAAGTGCATGGTCCTGATACATGTTACTGTACAGTAACAAATCTCAGTAGGGGGTGATAGAGTTCCCTTCAAATGTCTGTGCCATTAAATGTGTTTTTATTCATATAGCTTGCTACATGTCAACAGTTTAACTAAACATACCTGCTCAGCGTGATTATCTTTATATTGTTGAGACTGTAATGGCAACAGTTCACCTGAAAAAATACTGTAGAAGACAGCTTTGTATTGCCCGCTTTAACACTGCGAATGCAACATGTACTTGCACTGTGTTATGAATTGCGTTCTGACCCATTTCTGAAATGCATGTAAAATGCATGCTAATGTGAAACCAAAATTGCATTCATAACGACATTATGTAGCTCTGCCTCTTTTCAGCGCTGCACTCGTTGTGTTCTGTCTTCCGGTTTGTATTTCCATAGCATTAAGTTAAAATCTTACAGATTTATGAAAAACATTACAATGATCAGGATAACTTTCGTTAACTCTACAATAAGTAAATCCACTTAATCATGTAATTAATCTTCGACGGCGATGCCATAGAAATATACAGAGCTACTGCAAAAACAGAAGTTCAAACAAAACAATTCTAAAGATGGCTGTGAGCTTGTTTATCTGGTGTGTAAGGTCTATACAAATATATTGAAGTTCTTAAAAATAAAGAATCTAATTAAAACCAGTAAAGGTTCTATAGAATGATGTCATTATAGAACCTTTTTAATTTCTTCAAAGAATGTTTATTCTATTCCTATTCTTTTAACTTCTTATTTTTGTTGTTATTCCTTAGTTCATTTGAGAAATAATCTATTTATTGGTTCTTTATAGAACCCAGACACCAATACCAATAATGAAACATCAAGAACTTGTTAATTTACAAAGAACCATATTATCAACTTAAACCTGCATGACTTTCTTTTTTTCGGTGGAACGTAAAATATATTTTGAAGAATGTTGGTAACCAAACCATTTCCATTGACTTTTATTGTGTGGTCAAATAAATACAGTGAAAGTCAATAGGAACCAAAACAGTTTGGTTACCAACATTCTTCAAAGTATTTTCTTTTATGTTCCTCAGCAGAAAGTCAGTCATAAAGGTCTGGAAGTAAATGACAGAATTCTCACTTTTGCTTGGACTATTCCTTTCGGACTTCTACACAAAAAAGGTTCTTTGATTAATGCTTCAGAACATCTGTCACGGGTCCTGGTTGCAGCAGAGATGAAACAGGATCTATGAGCAGCAGTCTTTATTTCAAGCAAAAATCAAACTAACAGAAATACTCAGGACACTTCGAATTATGTAACACGGACCAGGACAACCACGCTTACAGTGACGTCAACAGACAACTAGACAGGATTAAACTCAGGCTTAAATACACAGGCAAACAAGAGGAATTAATGAGACTGATTAATAAGACACACCTGAACACAGTCAGTAACCATAGAAACAAACAGAGAGAGAACGAAGGAGAACTGAAGTAATTAACAGATTAGAAAAGATTAACTCAGAAACTCAGAACTCAAAACATGACAACATTATTGAAAAACTTTTATTTTTTTCAACACCTCTACTGTGTTAATGTACATATTAGTAAGTTCAGATAAATTTACTGACTCTCTTGTTCGATCTCGTTCATCAAAATGAACAAATCTTTTTTTGAGTCATTTCGTTCATTTAAGGGGCTTTAAATGTTATACTTTTAACAGGCAAATTCCCCGAACACATCCACCTATGCAATCTTGATCATATTCTGAATTAAGAAATCATTATAATGCAGTCAAAAATTATTAACAGGGAACATAAATAATTACTTTACCTTCCGAGTCTTTCGTTCATTTGTCACGGGACGGACTAGTACATATATTCTGTTTTTACACTGGTTCTCAAATAACAAGGGAAGACAGAATATTTCTTCATTTTAAATGATGATTGGAAATCTGAAGTGTGACGTGTATCCGCTGTGATTTAGCTCTTTGGGCATCTCAGGAGTGTCACCCTTCACCCATGAAGTGCTAAAGCTGCAGGGGGAAATGTCATCTTAGAAGGTGCTACAGTGTCAAATCCAAAATAAGCTGTCTGTATCATTTTATCTCAGAGCTTAGATGACCTTTTCATATATGATAAGAGTGGATACAGTATTCAAGACTCCTGGCATAATATCATTTTACTTTTTCCATATATTTGAACTTGCAAATTCAGAAGTACCAAACAAACTCACCCAGTGAAGACAATACTTTGCTATTATCGTCAGCTCTCACAAGTGACGGTTTGCCAACCTGTGTTTGGGTTTCTCAGTCTCTAATCTATATGGCTTGTTGCTGATGCTTTTTGACAGGGTTATGAGGTAGAGAACATCTATGCAGATGAAGTTCCCCCTCATTAAAGCACTCCTGTGAACACGAGCTGTCGCTCGCACTGCGTGAATTGTCAACCACGTCTTCAAATGCATAACTGAATAGCTTAATTCATAATAACTTGGTTCCACTCTAACTAACAATTTGAGATATTTGAATTTCATGAAGGTCTTTTGATTTAGAGAGACTTTTACATATTTATACGTTATATTAATATTTGCTTATGCATGTAGGTGTACTTTAAGACAAAACAGGAGAACGTCCACAGTATTTTTTCTCCCTATAAGTTTATTCCACATTTACGGACAAATTACATTTGTGTGCAAATGTAATAATTTAAGAATTGGCCATTGAGATGTTTAAGGGATGCTGTCAATCTCATTGATAAAAAAATATTCAGATTTTAATGAATCTGAATTTGGTTATGTTCCGGTTATGTAAGTGTCACTTTCAAAAAAAAATTTGTGTCAGCTCCAGTTGTAAAGATTTCATATTTCACCAACACTTGCAAAGGCTCCAAATGATGGCAACTTTGGATCAACATAAACTGCAAAATATGAACTGCTTAACTGAATAGTTGATGTTAACTAACCACATATCATGTATTATTAATACAAAAATCTTCTGTGAAGCTGCTTTGAAGCCATATGTATTGTTAAATGTGCTATACAAATAAACTTGATTTGAATTGAAAAAAAAAACCACATACATAAACATAAATAAATACATCTAAATAAATTACAAAATATTAATAAAAAATATTATTGATTAATTATGCAATTAATTAATTAATTTTCATATATTTTTTTTAATTTGTTACATTTTATTTTTGTGTTATATAAACACATAATTCAGAATATTCAAGTCAAATCAAGTCACATTTATTTATATAGCGCTTTTTACAATCCAGATTGTTTCAACAGGAAAATAATGCAAAAAAGTTTGTTACCCAGATGAAAAGCTTAAGTAAGTTCAGTGATGTTTCATTTTTGTTTAAAAAAAAGTTATTAATTTAGTTCATTTATATATATATATATATAGCCGCTCTGGAGTAAACCGTGAAGTCATCGTCCTGCTCAGTTCAGTTCTTGTATAATAGTGTCAATGCAGGCAGATCAATATTATTGTTGAATATTGAATTAAATGTTAAATTGAATGTCCCCAACTAAGCAAGCCAAGCCAATGGCAACAAATTCATTAGTGCATGTTCAAACAAAGGTAATTCTGAGTAATGTTAGACATAGACGGATTTAAAAAGTCTAATTTGACAACACATATTGAAAAGACAAAACACAAAAGAGCACTCATGTACATAATAGAAGTGCAATGGGGTTGTTAACGGTGTTTCAAGTTGATGTTCTCCACATTTTCACTATAATTTGTAACTAATTTTCAGTATAAACAGTGTAATTGTGCGGTTGCTTGTCCAGGCAGGTCCTGGAGGCTGCGAGGAAGTCCAATTTGACTGGTCATTTTAAATTTGTGGGATCAGACAGCTGGGGTGCCAAGAGCTCTCCGATCCTGGACCAGGAGGAAGTGGCTGAGGGTGCCGTCACCATTCTGCCCAAGAGAGCATCTATTGATGGTTTGAAATATTATATGCATATTTTAAGTCGCCATAAAATAAATGGATGTTACTTAAAACGATAATTTGTGCTTCTATTATTTTTATTTTTATAAGAAAATTGCTCTTCCTGTGTTATGCTCACTTGATGTCTGCGATGTATTCAATGCAATATGCATTGCTCACTTTTCACAATCGAATTAGATACTGATAAAGTATCAAATTAATCCCGTCCTACATTTCTTTCTAGTTCAATAGCTATTTCACTGAGAATTGTCACAATATGGTAGTAAAGTTGGTTGCAACTTCTATTTCTGCCATGTACCGATACTCAAAAGTACAGATTTTCACTACTGATTTTTTTTTTAAAGAAATGAATACTTTTATTCAGTAAGGATACATTAACTTGATCAAAGGTTACAGTACAGAATGTTACCAAAGTTTTCCATTTCAAATAAATTCTGTTAATAAGAGAGACATAAAAAAATCATCCCCAAAGTTTTGACCGGTAGTGTATCTTACAATTGCACTTAATTCTACTCTACTTGATTCTACTATAAACATAAAATTGGTAATTTTTCTGCTTTTCGATCAGGGTTTGACCAGTACTTCATCACTCGATCCCTGGAGAACAATCGCAGGAATATCTGGTTCGCTGAATTCTGGGAGGACGACTTTAGGTGCAAACTGACACGTCCAGGTATCAAGATCGACCCAGAAAAGAAGAAATGCACAGGTGAGAGCTCCTGATAGCCGTTAACTGATGTTTGGAGCAATGACAGGTCACCTTAAAATGTCTAGGTCTTACTTATTAAAAGGTCTTCTGTCTTGCTTATCGTTCACCTACTCTTTTCATTCAACACTTTGCTGTCTCACTGTGTTTATTTCAACTTTTCTCTCTCTCTTTGCCTTTCAGGAGAAGAACGGATCAAACGTGATTCTCATTACGAGCAAGAGGGCAAGGTTCAGTTTGTAATTGATGCGGTGTATGCCATGGCTCATGCTTTGCACAACATGCACCAGGATCTGTGTCTGGGAGCCACAGGTGTTTGTGATAAAATGGACCCAGTGGAGGGACGTTTGCTGCTTAGCTACATCCGCGCCGTCAACTTCAATGGTGAGTTGACACACTTGATCAGAATCACTGAAGACGAGACCTGACTGGCATCAGAAATGCCATTATCAATGCCAAAAGATGTTCAAAGGTCCAAACTAAACCCCATAGAGAGCTTTAGTTTTGCCTCGCAGGCTCATCTGGATTGAGCACAAGTGTCATGCATGTTGACATGGGCCTGCCCTGGGATATTTGAAAACTTTACCCACAAATTAAAATTCTGTTATCATGTTCTCATTGCTATGCTGTTTCAAACCTGCATACAGTAACTTTAGTAATTGTGGAGAACATTTCTTTGTTGTGTGCCTCTTTTGTAAGTCATTTTGTTTAAAAATGTCTCCTAAATGAATAAATGTTAATGTAAAAGTTGAAATTTTGAAGAATGTTAGCTCTTTTCTATATAATCACAGTGTAGGGTAAGAGCACTTTTAAGCTAAAAAATGTATTGTGCTGTATAAGAAGTTTAAACTGCAATTTCCCCAAAATTACAGAAAAGTTGTGGTCACAAACATTCAGATATTTGATCAAAAATACAGTAAAAACAGTAATATTGGGAAATATTATTACAATTCTATAATATTTCTATAATAATTTAATTCTAAAAAGACTTCTATTTTAATATATTTTGAAATGTAATTCATTCCAGTGATGGCTAAGCTGAATTTTCAGCATCATTACTGCAGTCTTCAGTGTCTTCAGAAATCATTCTAATATGCCGAATTACTTCTTATGAAAACATTTTTTATCATCAATGCAAAAAAAAAAAAGTTGCTGCCTAATATATGTATTAGTGGTACCCGTGGTACATTATTCATAATTTTTTCCCAGAGCCCAAAAGAACGACATTTATTTGAAATAGAAATATTTTGCAACATTATGCATTTACTGTCACTTTTGATACATTTATTGTCTAATTTAATGCTGAATAAAAGTATTCATTTCTTTAAAAAAAAATACAAATCATACAAATATCAACTCTTTTAATTATTTAATAATAATAAAAAAGCATATTGTCTATAATTCATGGGTGCATGTTATTCAAAAAGAAATATTTTTTCTTAATTGATTTTTCCACTTCTAAAATGACATTTATTTTCTATTTCTGTAACCAAGGCAGTGCAGTTAATAAGGCAAATAATATTTACCAGTAATTTACTTTTCACAATCCAATCAAATCCTAAAAGGTGAAATCAAGCCACGCCCTACATTATTATTATGCAGAATATTCAGTTTAATTTGGCAATATGTCACGATATTGAAGTTAAATGTGTTGCGAATGACTGTTCTTGTTGCGATGAAATACAGAATGTGCTTAGTGCTTCACAGTACCAGTGTACTGTACTACGAGGCGTAGCTCATTATAGTTTGAAAACAGAAGAACAGTCTCTTTAAAAATGGCAAAGTTCTGCCAAGTAAATCTAACTTTGTTCTGGTGTTGTGAAGCTGTCCATGAAAGAATTCCCATTAAATCACTTTCTCAAGAGTGACTTGCAAACATTTGGTTGGGAGCTCGCCTGGAGGGAATTGGCTGAACAAGCAATATGCATTATTGTGAAGGAGAAAATCACTCCTTTTTTCTACGCCAGAATTTCAAATGAAGCTGTCTTCCGCCTATACAGGATAGGACAAACAAGCAAAAGACAAATCCTCATCCATCCAGTGGTTTAATCATGTGTTCTTGCATAGAGGGATCTAATGACTGAACTAAATACACATATTCAGGTTGACAAAGACGGACTCAAAGCACTCACAGAGTTGAATGTTTGTCCATAGTGCATTCAGAGTTTACCATTCAAATATAATCGTGGACTAAAAACAGATATTGCTGCATGTAATATGCAGGAGGATAAAGGATGCATGAATGGAGCATCTACAGTATATGACAGATGGTTGTAGAGCGAAGTGAAGATGTTTAGAGTCTCAGTGGATAAGGAGTGACAGGAAGAGGAGCTATAGCTAGAACGTCTCTTTATTAAATATCTAGCTGTGATCACGCTCATCCTCTCAGCTATAATTTACTATCACCTCTGTAATGTATTTCTTTAAAGACCCAATGAAATCAGAATCGTTTTTTGGGCTTTTAGTCAATGTTTATAGCTTTGAGATCATCTTCTTCAAGGCTGACAGAAGTAACAATATGTGTTTAAAATTGGCAATATTTCTCTTTCAGGAAACAGATCAAGATTATCAGCTTGCATAATAAAATTGACATTGTCATTCCCCAACTTGCTATATTTAATAAAGATGCGAAAGACAAAATGAAAGCAAAACAATCAAATCAAATAAGTTGAATTTGTTTTTGGAAAATAATGACGTTTATGATATTTCTTGTTGTATGATAACATTATATGAATGTTTATTTTTTGATTATCAGGCAGCGCCGGCACTGCCGTTCTGTTTAATGAAAACGGTGATGCTCCTGGACGCTATGACATCTTTCAGTACCAGATGACCAACACTTCTAGTCCAGGATACAGAGTCATCGGCCAGTGGACCAATAACCTCCGACTCAACGTAAATTGACTCCAATTGCTCATTAGCATACAGATTAATAATATTGACAAATAGTTAGTTCACCCAAAAATGAAATTTCTGTCATAATTTACTCATCCTCACGATGTTCCAAACCTGTAAGACTTTCATTCATCTTTGTAACAAAAAAATCTATATATATTTTTAATGAAAAATATCATAAAACTAATCCACGTGAATTAAGCGGTTTAGTCTAAATGTTCTGAAGAGACTTGATCGCTTTATATGATGAACAGATTGAATTTAGCCTTTTATTCACATATAAACATTGATCAGTGAACATAAACAGAAGCTCAACCGTACATGCTTTGACGCACAAGAATGAACCTCATTGGTTCTTGCAGAAGCTCAAACATGCTGCGTAACACTAGAATGAATCTCATTGGTTCTTGCAGAAGCTCAAACGTGCTGCGTAACACTAGAATGAATCTCATTGGTTCTTGCAGAAGCTCAAACATGCTGCGTAACACTAGAATGAACCTCATTGGTTCTTGCAGAAGCTCAAACATGCTGCGTAACACTAGAATGAATCTCATTGGTTCTTGCAGAAGCTCAAACGTGCTGCGTAACACTAGAATGAATCTCATTGGTTCTTGCAGAAGCTCAAACGTGCTGCGTAACACTAGAATGAATCTCATTGGTTCTTGCAGAAGCTCAAACGTGCTGCGTAACACTAGAATGAACCTCATTGGTTCTTGCAGAAGCTCAAACGTGCTGCGTAACACTAGAATGAACCTCATTGGTTCTTGCAGAAGCTCAAACGTGCTGCGTAACACTAGAATGAATCTCATTGGTTCTTGCAGAAGCTCAAACGTGCTGCGTAACACTAGAATGAACCTCATTGGTTCTTGCAGAAGCTCAAACGTGCTGCGTAACACTAGAATGAACCTCATTGGTTCTTGCAGAAGCTCAAACGTGCTGCGTAACACTAGAATGAATCTCATTGGTTCTTGCAGAAGCTCAAACGTGCTGCGTAACACTAGAATGAATCTCATTGGTTCTTGCAGAAGCTCAAACGTGCTGCGTAACACTAGAATGAACCTCATTGGTTCTTGCAGAAGCTCAAACGTGCTGCGTAACACTAGAATGAACCTCATTGGTTCTTGCAGAAGCTCAAACGTGCTGCGTAACACGAGAATGAATCTCATTGGTTCTTGCAGAAGCTCAAACGTGCTGCGTAACACTAGAATGAATCTCATTGGTTCTTGCAGAAGCTCAAACGTGCTGCGTAACACTAGAATGAATCTCATTGATTGTTACACATCGAGCGAACATGCTTGAGCTTCCGTTTACCACAACTGTGATGTGTGAGTTGCTGAATGTTTATATGTGAATAAAAGCTTAAATAATACTGTTCATAATATAAAGTGAACGTGTCCCTTTAGTAAATCTGGACTAAACCGCTCAATTTATATGGGTTAGTTTTACGATCTCTTTATTAACTCCCTTGTAAAAGAGACTGTGTCTCAATGGGACTTTTCCTGTTTAAATAAAGGTTATATATATATATATATACAGTATATATATATATATATATATATATATATATATATAAACTTTTTTAAGCGTCAAAGTGGTAGTTGCATAGCCGTCAATGGAGGGACAGAAAGCTCTCAGATTTAGATCTGAAGATGAATGAAAGTCTTAAAGGTTTGGAACGACACGAGGATGAGTAAATGATGACAGAATAAAAATTTTTGGGTGAACTAACCCTTTAACATTTTCTTTCTAGTTTAATTCTCATTAAATGTTCTCTGTATTTCATCAGGTAGAAGAGATGCAGTGGACTGGTGGAAACCGTCAAATTCCGGACTCTGTTTGCAGTTTTCCGTGCCAGCCAGGTGAGAGGAAGAAGATGGTGAAGGGTGTCCCGTGCTGTTGGCACTGTGAGCTCTGTGACGGGTATCACTTCCAAGCTGACGAGTTCAACTGCGAGATGTGCCCTTTCGACATGCGGCCGACCCTCAACCGCACGGCCTGCCGGCCAACTCCCATCATCAAGCTGGAGTGGCATTCCCCCTGGGCCGTTATCCCTCTGTTCCTGGCCATTCTTGGCATCCTGGCCACCCTGTCCGTCATCGTCACCTTCATCCGCTTCAACGACACCCCCATCGTGAGGGCCGCGGGCCGCGAGCTCAGCTACGTGCTCCTGACCGGGATCTTCCTCATCTACTTCATCACCTTCCTCATGATCGCTGAGCCGGGAACGGTGGTGTGTGCTTTCCGCAGGCTTCTGCTGGGTCTGGGCATGAGCATTACATACTCTGCCATGCTCACAAAGACCAACCGGATCTATCGGATCTTCGAGCAGGGCAAGAAGTCCGTCACGCCTCCAAAGTTCATCAGCCCCACTTCACAAGTTATGATAACCTTCATTCTGATCTCAGTACAGGTAAACGTGGTAAATCAGAGCTTGAAGCAATTTAGGGATAATTGTTTTATTGTTTTGCTTCCTGCAGGGTGCAACCCATGTTCTTTAAGTCCCAAATCTCATGGAATTGGTTACTGTGTTGGGCTGTTTTAAAATCGCTACAGTATTTACACTACTGTTCAAAAGTTTGGGGTCAGTAAGATTTAAAAAAAAGTTTTTATTTAATCAAAAATACAGTAAAACAGTTTTATCCTGAAATATTATTACAATTTAAAATAACTGTTTTTTATTTGAATATATTTTAAAATGTGATTTATTATTGTGATGCAAAGCTGAATTTTCAGCATCATTACTCCAGTCCTCAGTGTCACATGATCCTTCAGAAATCATTCTAATCGGTTGCTCTGGATTTTTTCCCTTTTTTTTCTTGATTCTTTGAAAAAAAGGTGTAACATTATAAATGTCTTCTCTGTAACTTTTGATTAATGTAATGCATCCTTGCAGAAAGTATTAATTTCTTCACACACACAAAAAAAAAATCATAATGACCCCAAACTTTTGAATGTTGGTGTACATATTTTCTGTCCTGTGAACCTTTTAATAGACCTTGCATATTAAGTTTGCACAGAAGAAGTATTTAAAACAAAATAACACACATCACCTTTAACTTTTAACTTCATGCATTTATTAAAATCTGTAGCTTCGGTGAGGTCAAATTATTGAATTAAGGAATTATTAATTTAATTTGTAAAGAAAATTCTTCTTCACTTGATCCAGAATTCTGTCGAGAGGCACCTTAGGAAGTCCTTATCTTACTGAAACGTACATGAACCTCTCTGTCTCACCCTAGCCAAACATGGGTTCGTGAGCGACACAGAGCCACTGGTTATGGTAACTAAAGCCCCTATACTGTTGTCCCACTCTCAGTATGTCCCTGTTTGAGGTTTAGTCAATAGCAGTCTCCCAGCCAAGCAGATTCTCCTGTGTTTGGACACTCTGCCGAAGCTGATAAGCTGCCTGCAGACCTCATCATGTTGAGTGCTCTGGCTTCATTCTGCTTGTGCTAGCAAACGTGCCAGCCACGCAAATGTGCGAAAGCAACAGATTCAACATCAGTAAAGGCGGAAAAAATGCTTGAGTGATTTACAGGTGACAAGAAAGCTCCTCCGCTGTCGATACACATTGTGTCTGCTGATAAACACCTCTCCTCCGATTAAAAACTGCTGATTGGAACTTTTACAAAAGAATATTTTAAACGCTTTTGTAGTTCAAGCTTAGCCCCAGAATTATGCGCATGACTCACTGGCAACTGCGTGGGGGAGACGAGATTAACAGGACGTTAGCGGGAGGATGATTGACAGCAGGACGTTTCTCAGCACCTCCTCCAGCACATGTTGGCAGATGTGACACCGATGCTCAGTTGAGAACGGAACTCCGCCGAGCGATTCTGACAGCAACATCTGTCTCCGCGACAACACGCCGGCTGCCCGGCTGCTGTTCTGTTCTCCTCCCAGTCGCAGAAGTTTCTGGGAAAGTTTGAGCCTTACCTGATGAGCACCCTCACTCAGGATCAGTCTCTTCCTAGTCGGAATGTTCTAGTTGAGAACAGGTGCAGAGGACGCTCTCTAAATCACGCCTCTAACAGCTGCTCTCATCCGGTGACCCTCCGCACTTACATGGTGAATGACTTTGCTACATTATGATTTATGGTAATCATACGTCCCCCTTTAGCCATCCTTAGAAAAGTCCTTGTTTATATTTGCGGTTCAAAATGTAAAATAGTAACTTCCCAGCTGAAAGGGAACCTTCTCCACACTTTAGCTGATGTTGTGGAAAGGCTCTCAAAGTTATGAACCAACGTTCTTCCAGTAACGTTTATAGAAAATGATCAGGGCCCGATTTCCCGATAACGTTATCTCTTAGCGCGCTACGAAGACTCGTAAGGTATAACTTAACTAAAGGTATACCATTACTAGGCGTGTTCCCCGAACTATACCTTAGAAAGCTGCTTAAGATATCCCTTCTTACGTGCGACGTTACCCCGGCGCTGTCCATGGCGATGGCGCTGAATCTGTTGATATCGATGACTCGAGAATCAATTATTCTCTTGTCCAGGCGCTGTTTCACTGTTATATGCAAGAAAGTGGTGTTCTTTATAAAAGAAGCACTTCAGAAATAGTTGAAATTACATTTATTAGGACTATTGGATATTATAAAAAATAATCCAAACTATAATAGCCTAGCCTACATATTTTAAAATTGTATCATATATTGCTGCCATATTAACCATTTCAAAAATTGTACGTGCTTTCTTCTCTTTCCCATTTTTGTTCGCTGAGGTGGAGCTGCGATGAAATATTGTTCTTGTAAATACTTTCCAGCATTTCAGTTATAAAAGTTTACATCTTATGTACGGTGCTCGTGATCAAAAAGGATTTAAACAGTGGATTTTGAATCTCTTCTTGTAAACTCAGAGATGTGGATTCAGACGGCAATTAAATGACCACACGACTTGTTTGTCAAAAAACAGTAGGTACTAATTTGGCCAGGGATTTTTACGCGGGTTGGGTGAGAAAAAACACTGATATTATTCGGACGGCACTAAAATCACCGACTTACCCCTGTAAATGTTTAAAATACCGGACGAGCCCATGAGAAAAACAATATTAGCGTCCGAATAGAACTGAACTGACAGTAGCCTATGCTTTCACTGGCCTTTAAAAGCGCTCTTTTATTAAATTAATAATATAATATATAATAATAATATAATTAAAATTCTAACAACAATCAGTGTGATTGACAATTTTATTCTTTGCATGAAAACACTTGAATTAGCCTAAATGAACTGTCTGGGTGTATTAAAACTTCAGAATTATATTCATATAGACCTGCAACAGTGATAAGGTAAAGCTAAGAGTGGTCCAGACCAACCTTACGAAAGTGTGACTTACAGAGGATATACTTAGCGTACGAACGTGTCGGGAATCGTGCCATGTTAAGAGAGAGGTTAAGGAATAGGTTAAGAACTACTTAGTGATAAGAACGTTTTGGGGAACCGGGCCCTGGTCTTTAATAATGTTCTCAAACATTGTTCATGGTACTTTTTATTTTATTTTGTTGCAGAAATTTTTAGTTTAGAAATGTTACTACTTTAGAATGTTTCAGAATGTTCAGAGAACATTCAAAAGGAACATTCCTACTATGTCTGAAGAATGCTAAAACAGAATGTTCTATCTAAAGTAAGGACAGAAGACATTCAAGACAATCAAGACCGTAGTTCCATGTCTCAAGTTCATTGAAGTTGTCTGTCTGAATATGATGAGAAATATTCAAGTTCTTAGTGAGATCTCACTTTTGATTGCAGACTTGCCAGACGGCAAATTGGTGGAGTTTTAGAGACTTAAAGACACATGAGTATTTAAGTCTCCATTTGCTGTCTATTTAATCTCACTTGAGTCAAGAAAAGTTTTATTGTGATTTTTCTTTTCTATGGACAGTCCTAACCTGAAATAATAGGGATGTTGTTGACCCAGTAACATGTTTACTAATATATATTTATATTTATATTTATACTACATTGCACCCAATAGGACATGGAAATAAAGTTAATTATTTTTCAGAAGTCTCTTGTGCTCACGTGTTTGATCAAAACTACAGTAAAATGAGCAGTGAAATATTATTACAATTTAAAGTGACTGTTTTCTTTTTTAATATTTTTTAAAATGTTATTTATAGTAGAATTTTCAGCATCATTACTCCAGTCTTCAGTGTCACATGATCCTTCAGAAATCATTCTAATATGCTGATTTGAGGCTCAAGAAATATTTCTTATTATTATCAATGCTGAAAACAGTTGTGCTGCTTAATATTCTTAATAAAACCATGACAAGTTTTCAGGATTCTTTGATGAATAGAAAATAAAAAAATAAAAAAAACCTGCATTTATTAGAATGCATAAATATACAGTAAATATATACGTAAATAGTATAAATATATATATATTTTGTAATATAAATATCTTTACTGTCACTTTTGATCACTTTAATGCATCTTTGCTAAATAAAATGATTAATGTCTGACCCCAAACGTTTGAACTGTAGTGCAATGTGTAGTTGTTTCTGCCTTGTTTTCTGTGTACATTATGGTCAAAATACACAAAACTTGAATTGTTCCCCTTTTTAATTCAGAATTAAAAACATAAAATTTTAAATGCTACATTTCAGCTGAACTAGACATAGCCCCTTTTTTTCGTTTCAGAAATCTAGGCACGTTATTATTAAGCGAGGAGAGGATCTTATAGTTTCTTTTGTGTCTGTAAAAAAGCACTTTAAAACCCATCATTAAGAGCAATCAGGCTGATAGGTGGCCTATTTTAACCAGTAATCTTGTGCGAAGTCGTGTCTGCTGAAGACTGGCTAAAACGCATTCCCTTTTTACACTATATTCTACATGCATCAATCTAACTGCAGCGCTTGACAAATGAGTCTGACCTTCTGATTGACTCTGTCTCGCCGTTAATGATAAGCTTTTACTTCCTCCCGTCTCTTGCAGGTTGTGGGTGTTTTCGTCTGGTTTGGGGTGATGCCGCCACACACCACCGTGGACTACGAGGAGCAGCGGCCGCCCAATCCAGAGTTGGCACGTGGCGTCCTGAAGTGTGACATGTCTGATTTGTCGCTCATCTGCTGCCTGAGCTACAGCATCGTGCTGATGGTCACATGCACTGTCTATGCGGTCAAGAGCAGAGGCGTGCCTGAGACTTTCAACGAAGCCAAACCCATCGGCTTCACCATGTATACCACCTGCATCGTCTGGCTGGCGTTTGTGCCTATTTTCTTTGGCACAGCACAGTCCACTGAGAAGGTGAGACGTGCGTTATAATGTGATTATTAATGTTGTTAAACAAATGGTTCACCCAAAAATGCAAATAATTTACTCAACATCATGTCGCACCAATCCTGTATGATTTTGTATGATGACTGTTCATCCCAAGTACACTACTGTTCAAAAGTTTGGGGTCAGTTTTTTTTTTTTTTTTTGTGAAAGAAATCAATACTTTTATTTAGCAAGGATGCATTAAATTGATTAAAAGTAACAGTAAAAACATTTTTAATGTTAAAAAGAATTATATTTCAAATAAATGCTGTTCTTTTTATTCATCAAATATATCACTGTTTCCACAAAAATATTAATCAACATTTCAGCATTAATAATAAGAAATGTTCCTTGAGCAGCAAATCAGCATATTAGAATGATTTCTGAAGGATCATGTGACACTGAAGACTGGATCAATGATGCTGAAAATTCAGCTTTGCATCACTGGAATTGTATTTTATAGTATATTCAAATAGAAAACATTTTAAATTGTAATAATGTTTCACAGTATTACTGATTTTACTGTATTTTTGCATAAGCATTAAAGCATTAGAAGCTTTAAAAAAATCGTACCGATCCCAATCTTTTGAATGGTAGTGTATAAAGTGACAAAATGCACTATAAAAGTGGTTGTACTTTATATTCCACATCTTCTGAAATCATACGAAATCTTTTTTTGAGGAACAAAAACTGAAACTGTTTGTTGTTTAAATGGTGCTTCAGCACAATGCTCAAATCTCAAATCTCATTAGCATATGCATATGCATATTCAAATGTCATTGACGTGTAACCGAACACGATATGCAAGTTTGAACTTGCAGAAGTGAAAATGAGACCTTTGGGATGGTTTGAGGTTGAATTTGACCTCATTCTCCATGTCCTGATGAAAAAAAGCCTCCTCAGAAGTGGATTCCAGTGGTGTTAGAGGAGTAATCCTCCACTTTCCCAATCTTTTTTTCTTGTTGAATATACCGTTTTATTCACGAATTTGCCATATCATGAAAACAAATTATTTTGCAAATGCTGTTTTATATAGAAGTGTTTTTCATCATTACCTGGTGGTGTTGCTAGTTGCTTTTTTATGACTGTTCTATCGTAAACCGTAAGGCTTTCCTTATACATATGCAATGGGACGGAGAGCAAATGCTACACATGAAATATTCGGATGTCGTCTTTTCCATCTTCAAAACACAATATATAGAAATGCAACACCATCTCTCTTTGAAACAACTTCCAGTATTTACAGCACAGTTCTGCTCCAATCCAGCAGCAAAAGAGCAGAGCTTAGTTACCATTTAAGTCCTTAAGTAGAAAATTATGTGAAATGAAGTCATTTCAATATGAAGCCATTGAAGTAAGCAACAACCTGCCAGGCTCACGATAACAAGTCCAAGTTGAATTGCTCACAGTTTCTCTTTTGAAGAGGCCTTTGATATGGCAGACATGGAAAGGGATGAGATGAGAAAAAACAACATTTCATTTCTCCCCTTTATCTGCCAAAGACACACCATGACACAGAGACAAAGACTCTTCCGCCCACCAATGAGGTTCCGGGGGTTTGACTGTGGGAGGAGGTTGATAACGAGAGTCTTTGGGAGCCTGAAAGACAATGTCTACCCATCCTAATAAAGCCAGAAGCCTCGTCAGCGGGAATTAGGAATTAGAGCATTAGTTATTGCTGCACAGATTAAACGACCCAGGTAGCTTCCCACTGACATGTCGTTTAATGCGCCGCGCTAATACTATACGTGTCATTTCCTGGTGAGCACTCTTGGGTGGGCAGGTGCTCTTTTATTTGCCTTTGGCAGCCACATGTGATGAACATTGTGAATGTTTATATTGATGCATTGCCATGGCCTGTCCAAAGGAGGATTTTATTACTCAAAGGTAGCGTTTTCATAGCTCAGGAGGCGTTAGATGTTTTATTTAAGCATCACATTTGATGTTTCTTCTGTTCATTTTAGAAAAACAAATGATAGAGTATATAGAGCGATGCAGTTCATAAGTTAAACAGTCATACGTTTGGGGTCTACAAGATTTTTTTTAAATATTAATACTTTTATTCAGCAAGGATGGTGAAATTTATCAAAAGTGACAGTATAATGTTTTATATTTCAGAAAAATTCTGTTCATTTTGAACTTTCTATTCATCAAAGAATGCTGGAAAGAAAACAACTGTTTTTAACATTGATAATAAGAAATGTTTCTTGAGCACCAAATTCAACTTTGTTTAAGGAATAAATTACATATATTAAAATAGAAAACAGATGTAATAATATTTTACGGTATTAATGTTTTTACTGTATTTTTTTATCAAATAAGTGTAGCCTTGGTGAGCAGAAGAGACTTCTTTCAAAAACATTAAGAAAACAGACTTTTGAATGGTAGTGTATAATAAATGTTTTAATTAATAATTATAATAATTAAGTAATTTGTTTCTAATTTTATTTTTATAATTATGTTCATTTGAATTAATAATTATTTCTTTGTCTTTAAAATGTGTAAAAAAAAAAAAAAAAAAAAAAAATATATATATATATATATATACAGTACAGGCCAAAAGTTTGGACACATTACTATTTTTAATGTTTTTGAAAGAAGTTACTTCTGCTCATCAAGCCTGCATTTATTTGATCAAAAATACAGAAAAAAAATGTAATATTGTGATATATTATTACAATTTAAAATAATTGTTTTTCAATTTAGTATAGGCCTACTTTAAATTATCATTTATTTCTGTGTTGCAAAGCTGAATTTTCAGGATCATTACTCCAGTCTTCAGTGTCACATGGGACATCCAGTCTATCACATGATCCTTTAGAAATCATTCTAATATTCTGATTTATTATGAGTGTTAATAACAGTTCTGCTGCCTAATATATTTGATGAATAAAAGGTTAAAAAGAACTGCATTTATTCAAAAAAATAATAATTCTAATAATATAAATCTTCTTTACTATCACTTTTTGATCAATTTAACACATCCTTGCTGAATAAAAGTATTGATTTATTTCAAAAAAAGAAAGAAAAAAAATTACTGACCCCAAATTACTGACCAGTCGTGTATATTGTTGTTACAAAAGATTTCTATTTTTAAAATATTTGCTTCTTTTTTTTCTTTTTTTCCCTTTCTTTTTTTAAACTTTTTATTCATCAAAGTATCCTAAAAAAGTATCACAGGTTATGAAAAAATATTAAGCAGCAGAACTGTTTCCAACTTTGATAATGAATCATCATATTAGAATGATTTCTAAAGGATCATGTGATAGACTGGAGTAATGATGCTGAAAATTCAGCTTTGCATCACAGAAATAAATGATAATTTAAAGTATAATAAATTGAAAACCAATTATTTTAAATTGTAATAATATATCACAATATTAAAAAAAAAATCTGTATTTTTGATCAAATAAATGGAGGCTTGATGAGCAGAAGAAACTTCTTTCAAAAACATTAAAAATAGTAATGTTTCCAAACTTTTGGCCTGTACTGTATATATATATATATATATAATTTAATTGAAAAAGTATATACTTTGGTCTTGGAAGAAGCTGATGAGAAATGTTTGAGTTCATATTTGTAATGGTCTCGGTCTGTTTTGGTTTTGTTTGAGTTCTGTTTGAGTTCTGTTTGCTAGTTCGTTTTTTATGGTTTCTTATTGGATTACGTTCACCTGTTGCTCATTTAGTATTCTCTTTGTATTTATACCCTTTCCTCTGTTCATTGTTCCGTGTCGTCTTAGTTTTACTTGGTTGTTGTTTATAACTGTCCTGTGTTCTCCTGCGTTCCTTGAATAGCGATTAAAGGCTTATTCTAGTAATTCTCCTGCGTTGTGCGATTTGTGCAACCAAGCGTGACTATATTGAAATGACTTTTGAGTTTTGCAAATTAGCTTAGTCTTAGCATTGTTGAGATCTCTTCTGTAGCTCTGAGATTACTAGAATCTGTTTGTCAGAAAAACATCAAGAAGAAAAAGACGACAAAACTCTCCATTTCTTCTCCATTTAGTCTTATGTCTAAAGGGAGAGTTCACCCAAAAGTTCTCTCATCATTTACTCACCCCCATGCCATCCCCAATATGTATATTTTTCTTCAGAAACAATATTTGTTTTATGAAAATAATCCATCTCTGTGAGTCCATATAATGGCTGCCACTGGGTTGACGCTTGAACGCACCGATCGTGACAGTAATCCATACGACCCCAGTGGATGAATTAATGTCTGTGTGAATGAATCGTTTGTGTTTATCTGAAGAAAGAAAGTCATATGAGTAAATGATGAGAGAATTTTCATTTTTTCAGTGAACTATTCATTTAAAGTGAGATCTTGTCTTTCTTTTATAATATGGGTCTATCAAAAAGTGATGTATAACTCTATCCTGTGATCTATAACTCTTGGCGTTTCATTTCCCGTGTTTGATCCAGATGTTCATCCAGACGACGACGCTGACCGTGTCCATGAGTCTGAGTGCCTCCGTGTCTCTGGGGATGCTCTACATACCGAAAGTCTACGTCATCATCTTCCACCCGGAGCAGAACGTGCAGAAGCGCAAGCGCAGCTTCAAGGCCGTGGTGCAAGCCGCCACCATGTCCTCGCGCCTCTCGCAGAAATCCATCAATGACAAGCAGAACGGAGAGACCAAGATCGAGCCAGACAGGTCACAGTAGCAGGTAACAGCCTCTCTCAGACCCTTGGAAAAGTCTGTTCTGAATCTCATGAGATGCCATTAAAGCCTGGAAGAATGACACAAATAAATCGCCCTGTCTAAATGACATAAAATCACTCTTTAGGCTCCAATTAGAACCAAAAAGGTCATATGACTGATGCCTTCAGAGCTGGGCTTTTATGGTAACGCTTTACAATAAGGTCTCATTTGTCAACATTAGTTAATGTAGTAACTTACATGAACTAACAATGAGCAATACATTTGTTACAGTAAATCTTTGATGATGTTAGTTAATACAAATCCAGCTACTCATTGATTGTTCGTGTTAGTTCACAGTGCATTAACTAATGCTAACAAATGCAACATTTGATTTTAATAATGTATTAGTAAATGTTGAGATTAACAATACTAAGATTAGTACATGGCTTCTGACGTCACACTTGGATGTGGGCGAGGTTGGATGTCGGCCTGAAACTCTTGTAGTCTGAGCCCTGCTGTAAACTCCATGGTTAATTCTAACCTGGCGTCTATTGACGGAGAGAACCGAGTCATTTCTAGAGACTAGAATATTATAGTCTGATCATTCTAGCAACCATCTAGCAACACCATAACCACCAATCAACTGCATAGCAATGCACTAAAAACACTGTAATCATAAAGCCCTGCCAACAACCCTTTAGCGTTGTGTTTTTATACTGTGTTTAGGTTCTGCTGTGAATTCATATTTGCTGAAAAGATTTTTTATGGCCTTTGAATGACTTATACCTGGAGATCTGCTGAGAAATACTGCTCCGTAATATATTTCATTGTAATAAACTAACCTCAAAGCTTCCAGGATGGGATTGTTAGGGAACTCGATGCTTTAAATCCAATATTTAAGGTACCTTGAATCTTTTTACGTGAGTTGAAATGAGTGCCCCCTCACATTTTTATATCCATAAAATCTCCCTCTCTCTCTCCCTCTTTTTAAATTGCGGTGAAATGCTTTTGGGTTTATTTTCCACTTGTTCTCTATCTCTGCAAGCACACATTTGCTTCCTCAACACATGCAGTTTGAAGCAGCACATCTCATTACTTTCATATTACTGAGCTTTTGGAAGCAAAAAATCACTAAGCCTGCACGAAATTCTTGAAATGATGCTCGTTGAAATGGATATTTCTAGGCATTGCAACAATATTTGGGTGCACAAGCGAAGAAACTGGAAGTAGAAAATGAATTATAAAAAGCATGTGGATAGAAATATTGAATATGATTCATTTATGGACTTAATGATTGCATTTATTAATAAAACAAATGCTGAATTATATATTATGAGTGCTCTTTTTCTCCTCTCTCCCCTTACTGAGATATAGACCTTATATAATTTTGCCATGTGACAATTAGTCCCAGTGTCACTTTTCCTTTCTCTTTTACATTTTTGCCTTTGTTTAATTATGTGTACAATAGTTTAACTGTTTGGGGTCGGTTAGATGTTTAATTTTAATTTACATTTTTTTGAAAGAAGTATCTTCTGCTCACCAAGGCTGCAATTATTTGATCAAAAATACAGGGAAATATTATTGAAATTTAAAATATCTGTTTGAATATATTTTAAAATGTAATTCATTCCTATAATATGATGCAAAGCTGAATTTTCAGCATCATTACTCCCGTCTTCAGTGTCACATGATCCTTCAGAAATCATTCTAATATGATGATTTGCTGCTCAGAAAACATTTCTTTATTATCAATGTTGAAAACTGCTAACATTTTTGTGGAAATCTTAATAAAAAATTTTTTCCAGGATTCTTTGATGAATAGAAAGCTTGAAATAAATCAGAAAACAGAAATCTTTTGTTACATTATAAATGTCTTTACTGTCACTTTTGATCAATTGAATGTGTCCTTGCTGAATAAAAAGTGCTAGTGTTAGTATTTGCATTTTTAAAGCTGGTTAAAAGGAGACACCAGTTTGCAAAGCACCAGCTCTGAGATGTGTGGTTCAGTCATTGCAGAAACAAATGCTAGTGCAAATCATCAGCTGGACAGTTGATTGACAGTCATAACCAGTGATGTGTGTGCTGTTAGCTGCAGTGATCCCTGAAGAGGAGAGTTAGCATTGTCTCACACTTGCCCTATCGCTCCTGCGCCGTCAAACAAGAGATTTCCCCCCCGGCTACTACAGACAGACAGTTACTCGTGTCAGCGCAGGGTAGATCACTGGACAAAAAGGCATCTGCTAAAGTAACGACCCTCATTGTATATACATTTACAGGCTCTTGCATCTTCTGTTATTTGATAAATAATTTTTCTTAAACTGTTACTATTGAAAGGTCAGTGTTGGGGAAAGTTACTTTTAAAAGTAATGCATTATACAAAGAATTGCGTTACTCTTTTAAAAACGTAGTCACTTTTTATGGAAAGTAACGTGTTATGTTACTTTTGTGTTACTTTTTTCTCACCTGGGCTTGCTTGTTTGTTTTTGAATAGCTTAATGAATAATAAATGAATTAAAAAAATTGGCAAATTTAAAGGCCCTTTCACACCAAAAGTGTCGGTGAGTTATGCATGGGCAAAATGTAATATTCAGATTTGCCATTGTTATCCTACTACGATTGCAAATGATGGTATAAAAATGAATCGCACGTCATCCCTGAGAAATATTTCTTCTGCCTGAGGCACAATTTTGAGTGTATTCCCTCACTGCTATCAAAAAGGCATATTATAACTGCCATACTGCATTCATGGGAAATGTGACCGAAACCCTCCAGGACTTGAGTAATAAAGGAAAAACACCCACATATGCCACAAGAAGCGTTCGTGTGTGTGTGTGTGTGTGTGTGTGTGTGTGTGTGTGTGTGTGTGTGTGTGTGTGGTTTTTTGGGGGGGGGGGGTTTGTCAAAGGAGCATTCAGCAGCGTGATGTTAAAAAACAGCAGAGATCTATTCAGAGCAGACACAGTAGATGTGATGGCACATCTTGCTTTCTCTCCCGATCTGTCATTCGTGGGTGTCGCTTACAACAAGAGGAAGTTGTTAAGAGAGATAAACAACATGTCAGCAAGTCACACTTTTCATGTCCATAGTTGTTGCTTTACTTCTATCTATCTATCTATCTATCTATCTATCTATCTATCTATCTATCTATCTATCTATCTATCTATCTATCTATCTATCTATCTATCTATCTATCTATCTATCTATCTATCTATCTATCTATCTGTCTATCTGTCTATTTATCTATCTATCTGTCTATTTGTCTATCTATCTGTCTATCTATCTATCTATCTATCTGTCTGTCTGTCTGTCTGTCTGTCTCCGTCCGTCTCCGTCCGTCCACACATACTATATATATATATAGAGATATACAGACCCTTTCCAAAAAATTTGAATATCATGGAAAAGTTTTTTTATTTCCATAATTCCATTCAAAATGTTAAACTTCCATAGATTATAGATTCAAGGCCCAAAACTTAAATGATTTCAAGTATTTAGTTGTTTATTTGTACATAATTTGGGCTTCCAGCTCATAAAACCCACGAAAACAGGATTTCAAAAAATTAGAATATTACATGAAATCACACAGTAATTACACAGTAATACCATGGCCATTGAACCAGGTTTTGGTTCTTTGGGCTGGTGCAAATCTTGCTGGAAAATGAAGTCAGCATCTCCATAAAGCTTGTCTGCTGAAGGAAGCATGAAGTGCTCTGGAAATGTCCTGGTAGACGGCTGCGTTGAGTGGAAAGCACAGTGGACCAACACCAGCCGATGACATGGCTCCCCAAACCAACACAGACTGTGGAAACGTCACACTGGACTTCAAGCATCTTGGATTGTGTGCCTCTCCATTCTTCCTCCAGACTCTGGGACCTTGGTTTCCAAATGAGATGTAAAATTTGCTCTCATCAGAAAAGAGGACTTTGGTCCACTGTGCTTTATTAAATCCAGAGTCAACGCAGCCGTCTACCAGGACATTTTCAGAGCACTTCATGCTGACTTCATTTTCCAGCAGGATTTGCACCTGCCCACACTGCCAAAAGAACCAAAACCTGGTTCAATGACCATGGTATTACTGTGTAATTACTGTGTGATTTCATGTAATATTCTAATTTTCTGAAATCCTGTTTTCGTGGGTTTTATGAGCTGGAAGCCCAAATTATGTACAAATAAACAACTAAATACTTGAAATCGTTTAAGTTGTGGGCCCTGAATCTATAATCTATGGAAGTTTAACGTTTTGAATGGAATTATGGAAATAAATAAACTTTTCCATGATATTCGAATTTTTTGGAAAGGGTCTGTATATATAGATATATATATATAGCCTATATACACAATATGTATATATATTAGGGCTGCACGATATTGAAGAAATATGCGATAACGTTAAATAATGCGATATTCGATACGATATTGCTTTAAGTGTGTAAAATAAATAATAAAAGTATAATTTGACACTGAAGACTGGAGTAATGATGATGAAAATTCAGCTTTACCATCACAGGAATAAATTACCTTTTAAAAATATTCAAATAGAAAACAGTTATTTTAAATGGTAATAATATTTCACAATATTACTGTTTTTACTGTGTTTTTGATCAAATAAATGCAGCCTTGGTGAGCATGAGAGACATATAAAAAAAAATATAAAAATAAAAAATTAACGACCCCAAACGTTTGATCAGTACTAGCATACATATATCAATATACACTCACCTAAAGGATTATTAGGAACACCATACTAATACTGTGTTTGACCCCCTTTCGCCTTCAGAACTGCCTTAATTCTACGTGGCATTGATTCAACAAGGTGCTGAAAGCATTCTTTAGACATGTTGGCCCATATTGATAGGATAGCATCTTGCAGTTGATGGAGATTTGTGGGATGCACATCCAGGGCACGAAGCTCCCGTACCACCAAATCCCAAAGATGCTCTATTGGGTTGAGATCTGGTGACTGTGGGGGCCATTTTAGTACAGTGAACTCATTGTCATGTTCAAGAAACCAATTTGAAATGATTCGAGCTTTGTGACATGGTGCATTATCCTGCTGGAAGTAGCCATCAGTGGATGGGTACATGGTGGTCATAAAGGGATGGACATGGTCAGAAACAATGCTCAGGTAGGCCGTGGCATTTAAACGATGCCCAATTGGCACTAAGGGGCCTAAAGTGTGCCAAGAAAACATCCCCCACACCATTACACCACCACCACCAGCCTGCACAGTGGTAACAAGGCATGATGGATCCATGTTCTCATTCTGTTTACGCCAAATTCTGACTCTACCATCTGAATGTCTCAACAGAAATCGAGACTCATCAGACCAGGCAACATTTTTCCAGTCTTCAACTGTCCAATTTTGGTGAGCTCGTGCAAATTGTAGCCTCTTTTTCCTATTTGTAGTGGAGATGAGTGGTACCCGGTGGGGTCTTCTGCTGTTGTAGCCCATCCGCCTCAAGGTTGTGCGTGTTGTGGCTTCACAAATGCTTTGCTGCATACCTCGGTTGTAACGAGTGGTTATTTCAGTCAAAGTTGCTCTTCTATCAGCTTGAATCAGTCGGCCCATTCTCCTCTGACCTCTAGCATCAACAAGGCATTTTCGCCCACAGGACTGCTGCATACTGGATGTTTTTCCCTTTTCACACCATTCTTTGTAAACCCTAGAAATGGTTGTGCGTGAAAATCCCAGTAACTGAGCAGATTGTGAAATACTCAGACCGGCCCGTCTGGCACCAACAACCATGCCACGCTCAAAATTGCTTAAATCACCTTTCTTTCCCATTCTGACATTCAGTTTGGAGTTCAGGAGATTGTCTTGACCAGGACCACACCCCTAAATGCATTGAAGCAACTGCCATGTGATTGGTTGATTAGATAATTGCATTAATGAGAAATTGAACAGGTGTTCCTAATAATCCTTTAGGTGAGTGTATGGCCATCAATAAAAAAAGATGCTTTTTTTCTTTTTTTGCCAATATCATGCTTACCAGGAAATCCTTGCTGCTTGGTTTGAGGCTATTTTATATGTTTTGCAGACAGTTTGTCTCTGCTTTGATGTGCAGTCTCTGTAGCAACCCTTTAAAAAGCACAAACGCACATAAAGTGCCAACCTACTTTTTTGCTGAGTTTTGCTGAGTTTCTCATATATTCACAGATCTGTCTTTGTACTTACAGATGACCCTTGGAACAGCTGTGTGGATCTCAAATCACTGAGGAACAGGGTCAAAGGGAGAGTTTTGCTGTGTTGTATTTTGTGATGCCAGGTGAGGAAGTTAATAAAGCCGATGTTACTGACTGTGAAGAGCAAACTGCTAACACTGCGAACCGAAAATACTTTATTGAGCATCTTTGTCCAACACTTGAAATGCTTCATAGATAGAATGTGTCCAAAAGCCTTTCTCGTCTAGAAGATTTTTGCGGATAGCACAAGGCGATTTGGAAAAATCCCATTTTTACCTCAGAACGTGCTTATTGTGTGGTCATTGTGTTAAGGTTTTAGCATGAGATGTTTACAGTGGTGCAACTTTGGACGTGCACACAGTGTAAAAACCTCTCAGAAGAAACCGAAGAAAAACTCTCCTCACCTTTAACCGTACAGCAAAGTCACTGTTTTATCATCTCCGACTGTGTCATAATATACACAATTTTAATTTTAGGTTGTAAGCTCAAAGAATGAATTAGACACTATTTGAGGCAGTTGTGCATTTGATAGCTTTGTGCATCTTATATATCTCATATTTATTTAAACGATTCTAAGTAGATGTTATTCATTTTTATTTATTTTCATATAATGTATGTATATTTATTTAATGATTGATTGATCTCCTCGGCCAAAGACATGTTGGTGCTTTTATAAAGAGATATAAAAAAGAATAAGAAGATTTCAGAACTGAATATCAATAGAGCATCCGGAATGCACCATATTAAAGAATAATGTACAGTTCAACTTGTTAAACATTGTAAATAGAGGACTCTGGAGTTTTAATGGATGTAAATATTATTTTGTGTGTTCTGAAGCGGTTGTTTTGTGTTTGACTGACAACATGCATGGGAAACTGTATCTGAACAGTCTTATTGTGTTACATGAGTAAACATGACTGCTGTGTGTTTTGCCCACGTCACATTAATTAAATGTCAGTTAACGTCTTTCAGTTTTTTACATCAATGTTTTTGGGATGTACATATATTCGGCTGGGTTCATTTATGCTCTGCATTGCTTTAGGACATGCAACACTACAACACTGGCAGTGTCTATATGAATATGTCATATTTGAAGCAGTATAAATGTTGAATGGTACAATCCATAACAGAAAGAGCAAAACAATCAATTGTAATTAAAATGAATGCTGGTGTCAGAAAGTCACAAGAATTCCTTTATGAAATAACAACAGTGGTTCGCTGCTGAGAATCTTTCTTAGTTCAGTGTTTCTGTTCTCAAAAATCCATCAATAAAGCCCTACAGCAAGATGTTTGATACATGGAAAATAATATGTTCGGTGTGTTCTTTCCACGCAAGACTGAGAACAAAAGAAATGTTTTAATATTGTTTTCTTTGCTCATATCATTGTTTTAAGGATGTCTAGGTGTGTTTTTCTGTTTATTTCAGTGCATGCAACATCCACATTTGTTCACTTTCTATAAATTATATTTTGCAAAAGCTGTTTGACTTAGAGATATTTCATCCAAAATGAACAGTCATTATCTACTCACCCTCATGTTATTCCAAACCAATATGCTGTTACTTTTTCATGGAAAAACAACAGGAGAATCCACAAAAAAATCCAGTTCACAAACCATGCCATTCAGGAGACTTAGACTTTAGTGCACAAATCATATGAACTTCCTTTATGATATTTTATGATGCTTTTCCTTTTTGGAGCTTGAAAGCTCAAGTTCCCATTCATTGTGATTGCGTGGAAAAGAGTGACTTTTCATTATTTGGGTGAACTGTTCCTTTAACAATATCCCAGCTAACAAAAATATGTTCTAAGAACGTTTGCCAATGTTCATATTAAATAAGAAAAAAAGGAAACTTTTTTTTTTTTATGTTCTCTGAATGTTCAAAACCAAACCTTCAAACTACATTCAGAGAACATCTGACTTTTGCACAAACAATTGCCTTAAAAACATTTTATCTGTGCTCAAAATCAAATAATGCTTTCAGATCTTATACACACAGCCAGTCAAAATATAAATACTACAGATCTCTCATTAGACAATGCATAAAAAAATGGAGAACACAGCATCCAAAGTATGCAGTTACAGAAAAAAAAATTGTAACAGTAAACTAATTTTGCAATTACATAAAAAAAGTAACTTGGTGAAAAGTAAAAGGTGAATAAATTGTATACTCTATGCACTGCAAGTATAGTATTGTACTGAATATTACGGAATGTCTGTACATTCAGCAATGCATACTGTAGAAATACAGTAGTCCAACTGCAAAAGCCCAAAAGGTTAAAAAAATGAAAGTGTTACAGTCCACTCAAAAGAGTTGTGCGACTGCAAAATCAAAGTCAGTGAGAGATTCATTCTGCCTCAGCATCACGTCTTTGTTCTGGATCCAGCCTGAGGACTTTGTCCACATCACAAGCCCTTGTGTGTCGGATCCAGCCTTGACCACACTGTCCACATCTTGCTCTCTCTCGTCCTCATCCTCTTCCTCCTCGTCCACCACATTTTGCACAGTCTTCCTCTTCTCCCTCTCAGATTGTTTCCATCCATTGTTCATATCAACATTCAGTGCACCTGTGCACTCTGAGCTGGCTTATTGTGTACAGTTGGTTTAATCACAACATTAGAAATAAGTGTGAACAGTTTTGAGTCGTTGTGTGTAAACGATGACAACTGTGTTGTAGTTGTGTTTAACGTTTGCCTGCCCGTGTGTTTAGCGTTTTGCAACACAAGTGCATCACAGTGCGATATGTTTTAGTGAGTGAGAATCTGTTTAGAGTTTTGCAAAAAGAGTGCATGAGATTTGCAAATGGTGTCTAACTGCCTGAACTTGAAAAAAGAGGGATTTATTTGACCATTTGGTTGAGGCTATTGAAGATTTGACTCAGAGAATGGGGTTTAGTGTTTTAGCAATTACTGGCCAATTTTCTTCCAGTAATGTTACTGTAAGTTCATAACTTTGAGAGAAACTTGCTGTCACATATGTTCTGTTTTGGCTTAGATTATTTGTGTTTCCTAGCGTGTTTGATTAATGATTCCGTTCACCTGTCGTTCGTTAATTACCTAATTTAATCTGTGGCTGAACCCGAAATTGCCCTCTAAACCCTCACTATTCCCTAGGTTACTCCACTACTACAGTTCACTTGAAGGAGTGAATGAAAACAAGTGAGCGAATTCTGACAGCCGTTGAGGGTACACCGGATGTACACTCGTTATTGCGGTGCATTGTGGGATAGAATGAATGTACTTAATTACGTCCACTATGGTTTCGGACACCACTACAAATGGCTGTCCCCTCAAATAATGCCCTGTTTAAGGTAATAGCGGAGTTTCGTTCAGTTCTTTGTCCAGTCTCGTCTTTGTGAAGTGGGTGTGTTACCCTGTGTTTCTGCCCTTTTGTGGATTATTGAATTAAAAGACTATTTCATTGCCTTCCTCGTCTTTGGGTGCTCTATGTACTGCCACTGTGACAAAAGACCGGACTGGTCAATGCAAAACTGGTGTGCACATCCCAAACACCCAGACTGGGCTCAGGTGCAGGACAACTAAGTAACATAAACGAAAAAAGTAGCGTGAAGTCCGAACACTGAGAATAGCTGCTTCAAATTAATTTATTAATAGCATAACGTTTCGACCCTCAGGTCTTCATCAGGCACAAAAGACCGGACCAAAACAGTAGTGAATTTTGCCACGTTTTCTTTCTCACCTTTTGATTTCTTTTTCCCCCCTCATGGATTTACCTGCCGTTCAAGTACTCTGCATGGAGCAAAGGGACCGTCCACTGGAGGACCTGGCGTGCCAGACTCGCCATCCAGACCGCTCGCTCTCTGCTTTCTTTTACACCAGCCGTAGCGAGCGGTCCAAGGGAAGATTTCGCCACGTTTGTGGAGTGGGTGCTGGCATTTAACGGATCAGCTTTTACCATCTGCCTGGCCGAGGAAGACATCACCAGCCCCACTCCGCACCCAGAGACCAGCCAGCCATCAACCATGATCGTGACAGAGATTACGCATGAGCCCACCGCAGACTGAGTGCCTGAGTCTGCCTCGAGTGAGAAGTCAGAGCTGTAGTATTGAAAATAATCCAATATATTTGAAATGAACCAAGACATTTGCTTTACTGTTTTCCACCCCCTTTTATACCACAAGGACCATTTGGAGTTCCTAAAGGCACAGATGGGCTGATAGTGATCTAGGCCTGTAGGCCGAGATGTGTGTACTTTGGGGGTCGATGAATTTTCACACCTTTAATACGGTGGGGGAAGTTGTAATTATCTGATTGGTCAGTTTGAATGTCTAATTTGGGTTTAGTCACATGGTCATGGAAGGGATAAAAGAAGATTGCTCTGGCTCTTTGGTGCTCTGGCTCTCTTATTCTCTGGGTCCCTTTCTTGGGGTTCTCTCTCTTTACCTCCTCTTTCCTCTTACTCTCTACACACACACACACACACTCTCTCTCTCTCTCTCTCTCTTTCTCTATCTATCTCTCAGGTAACATTTTACATGCTGGGTAAGATTAATGGTATAAGTTATCATCATCTCATGCACCTATTTTGTAACTATTTTAAGTGTAACCATAACCATATTTTGTCATTAAACCTTTTCAATTACAAATAATGTGCTAAATAGTTTTGATTTGGTATTGACTTTGAAGTATCCACATTGCAATACAATATATTGTCACTCTCTATAGCAACGCTCTCCCACATATTAAGCTATTGTAACTGCTTATTTCCGTCGTTGGTATAAGTAGCAGTGGGTGGAATAGACAAGAAACGTACAGTTTTCTACCATCGTGCTAATAACATTTCTTTAGTCATTCGACAGTCTTGCAGCTTGAACCCCTGCAGGAAATCCACCCTTACAGAGCCAAGGTCTCACAGAGAGTCTGACCAGGTGTGTTCCCGTGGGGCTGCTCGTGGAGTTCGAGGGCATGGAGTGGAGCCCCGCACACACCACCGCAGTCTAGGGAATGTTGAGTCCAGTCTCTGTGGATATTCATGGCATGAATGAGTTTAAATAGGATGCTGCCCTGTGTTTCCCTTTCCCTCTGGTCCCACCCAGCCCCAGTTCTCCTATATCTCTGTTGGTTCTGTCCAGTTCCGAGTCCCCACCCAGCCTCCCTCTCCCATCTCCTCTACCAAAGCCAGCTAGTGCATCTTCCCCACCTTCGCTGATCCCCTCCTGCTCCCCTACTTATCCATCCACCCTGCTGCGCTGCATGAATGCGCATTTGAGCTTCCAGTCACCAGTTCCTTCCTGGCAAGGGGATCCCCTTGCTCTATATCAGTCTTCCAAGCCCTTGACTACACCTCAACCCTACGACCCTTCAGCATCTCCTTGGCTCCACGTTCCCTTAGCTCCACTGGGAACGTGTCCATCAGTCCTCTGACTCCACCTGGCTCCCTCGTCCCTCTAGCCCGCCTTGGTCAGGCGTCAACTCCACTACACCACAGTCTTCCAGTTCTCTGGCTGCGCCTCATCCCTCCATCCCTCTGGCCATGTCGGGCTCCTCCTTCCCTCCAGCGTAGCCTTGGTCCTCGCTTACTCCGGCTCCGCCCGGCCTGCCGAACACCCGCCTCCACCTCAGTCCCGTGAGCCTGCAGTTCCACCTAGGCCCTCACCTTGGGTCTCCATCTCCTCCATTCCTCCTGGGACTCGTCCATCTCCATCAGGCATCACATGGTATCATCACGTGATTCTCCACCATGGCTCTTCCCTCCTTCTGCTACACCATGGAGTGTTTTGCTTGCCCGGACGGTGTCTTTCCCTCTCCTGTTCAACCCTCCTCAGTTGGACTGTTACGGCACGAGGACGCCTCTTTCTTTGGAGGGGGTGTACGGTCACATATATGTTCTGTTTTGGCTTAGTTTCTTTGTGTTTTAGTTCTGTTCCTGTTTGCCTGTGTGCCCCTGTAATTTGACCCAGTTTCCTAGGCTGTGTTCAAAATCATCCCCTATATCCTCATTTACTATTCCCTGCATTACTTCACTTACATAATCCACTTGAAGGAGGGAATTCAGACACTGAGTGCGCCGGAAGAGCTGCCGCTTTTGCATAGTTTGTGCTTGCTGTTTAATAATAATTTGAAATTTAGCAAACTGGCAGCTCCAGTAATGAAAAGATTCATCTTGAACTCTGTCATGGAAAGTTGCATGTATACATCTTAATTAAACAATTTATTAATCAAGTAAACATTTATTTATACCTGTATTATACATCGCTGTACCCAAATTAGACCAGCTGTTTGGAAAATGGATGGATGCATGATTCAGCTGCAGGCACAATCTTCTGGTCAGACGCGGGATTAAATTATGGGTATTCTCTAGCCGTTGAGCGTACATCGGTTGTACATTCGTTATTGCGGTGCATTGTGGGATTGAATGAGTGCACTCGATAACGTTCACTATAGTTTCGGACACCAGAAACAAATGGCAGTCCCCTCAAATAATTCCCTATTTAAGGGAATAGGGGATGACTAAGGGCCCTAGTGTGTTTGATTAATGATTCTGTTAACCTGTCGTTTGTTATTTACCTCATTGAGTCTGTGTATACTCCCTATTTCGTTCAGTTCTTTGTCCGGTCTCGTCTTTGTGATGTGGATGTGTTACCCCATGTTTCTGCCCTGTGTGGATTATTGAATTGAAAGACTATTTGGTTACACTTTATTTTGATATCCACTTTAGACATTCTACTAACTATAAGTAACTTTTCAACTACATGTCAACTAACTCTCATTAGAGTATTAGTAGACTGTAGTAGACTGTCAGTAGACTGTTGGGTTATGGTTAGGTGTTAGGGTTTGGGTTAGTAGAATAAGTTGACTTGTAGTTGCCAAGTTACTTATTGTTACAAACTGCTCCGAGACACGAAGGTAGAGATCCAAATGCAGCTTTTATTTGAGGGGCAATCCAAAGGCGTAATCCAAAGTACAGGCAATGGGTCAAAACACAGGTAGGCAGTCCAAACAAACAAAACACGCAGGAACAAAACAAAACAGGCAGGGGTCAGAGGCAAGAGAGTAATCCACGGAACAGGCAAGAAATCCAAAAACCAAGAGACCCAAAACCAGGGAAAAACGCTCAGAAGTGCAGTGCAACAACATACAGAACTTCGCAGTGTGTGAATGAGTGAACATGGTATAAATAGGCTGAGACTAACAGGGTGATGAGACACAGGTGAATGCAATCAGAGATGATGAGTCCGGGCAGTGTGTTATGGGAAATGTTAGTGAGTGAATAGGAGAGTCTGGTGTGGAGTGCCCTCTGGTGGTTCTCAAGGGCACTCCAGCTGGTGACCGTTACACTTATAGTCAGTGGAATGTCTTTTGGGGGACCAACAAAATAAAGTGTTAGCAGATATTAAGCAGACAGTCTACTAATACTAGTTATTACCAGTAATACCAGTTAGTTGACAAGTAGCTGCAAAGTTACTTATAGTTAGTAGTATGTCTAAAGTGGACTATCGAAATAAACCGACTATTTTCTTGCATTCTTCATCTTCATGTGCTCTATATACAGCCACCCGTGACACTTGCCAGAAAAATAGCCAAAGCTTTGAGAACATTGCCTTTTAGCTGGATTTAAGTTAGATCTTAAATATACATGATCTAACAGTATTGTTCTCTCTATTAAGACTAGAGAAAAAATCACTTATAATAATAATGCATGCTAACACTTAAGAGTCCAAGTTCTCATGCATTTTGCATGCACTACTATATTGCATTGTCACATGCAATGCACAAACCACTTTACTTAGGTATAAATATTAATGTGCATTAAAGAGAATCATTCTGCCCTATTTACATAAGTGCTCAAATCATGTGCGACAGTATGTAGGTGAAAAAACACCTAATGGACCTGCAAGACGGTGGATCTTGTTATCTTTTACAACATGTGATCTCTCTTTCTCTATGTTGACGAGGAACCATTAGGCTATTGCAGCTCAGTTTACTCAGTCTGAGTGCCTTAACACTAAACCCAGTTGACAGACATGTGCGCTGGAGGTGAAGAAATTATGACATCTGATAATGGAGCAACAGAAGACTAAACACAGACTGCTCTACAGAGTGAACATTCACCAAATTATCAGCTGCTCACAAATCAATCAGTCGTCAGTCAGAAATATGAAATATTAGGAATTATGACAATGACACATTTGCTGGCCTAAAGATTCAGGGGTAATGAGAAGTTCAAGTTGTTTTTGTGCCAGAGAATAGAATAAAAGAAAATATTTTTTTTACTTTCATTGTATTAAATAAGAGACTCTGGGAATGTGTGTTCTCAAAGCCACTTGTCCAGTCTACACATCAATTTTACTGTCAACACGACCACAGGACCTAGGCCTACTGTATCACTTTAGAATCAGAAGGAAAGAAACAATTCCCAAGCACTGCAGCCTCGAGAACATCAGCTTTAGACCATTTTAGTTTACATTGTTTTTATTAAATGACTTTTCTTAAAAAATCTTTAAAGTGTTCTAGGCAAATTTGAACAGTTTAACAGTTTTAATCAGATTAAAATGTCCTTGATTGATAAAAAAAAAACCCCTCTATATCAGGAGAATTTGGGTTGTCTATATTAGTTCTGTGACTTGAGTCACTGGTGGCTGTGTATTTTTGACAAACACTGCCACCTTGTGCCATTTGCATTGTCCTACAGCTAAAACTTTAACCCCCGGTTTCACATACAAGGTTTAAACCTAGTCCCAGATTAAAATGCATGTTTGAGCTGTTTTAACTGAAAGCAACTTGCACTGATGTATCTTAAAATATGTCAGTCCAATTGTTTTGTCTCAAGATGCACATCAGTAATGTTTTTTTTTTTTAAGGCATGTTTATAAAAGCTACTTAAAGGGATAGTTAACCCAAAAGCCATCATTTACTCATCCTCATTCTGCTCCAAACCTGTATGAGTTTCTTTCTTCTGTTGAACACAAAATAAGATGTTTTAAAGAGTGTTCAACAGAAGAAAAAGAAATACAGGCGTTTCACTTAAATGAAAATTGATAGGTATTTTTCATTGGCATTTAAGTGAAATTACTGAACTTAAATATACGAGCTTGATAAAAATGATCATTCTAGAAGAAAATTGCAGATGGCACTTGGAGGCTTTTGCATTTGAACTCTTCATATGTTGTTAGTGGTGAGAATTTTCACGTGACTTAGAAATCTCTGAGTAAGGTTGGATATACTTTTATTGTAGTTGTTTAATGCATTAATTATTAATTTCGATAATTAATTCAAGTTATTAATTCGTTTTGTGATGATATCGCGAATTATGAAACCTGCAAGGTTTTGTTCAATTTATAACAATTTGGTGTGGCAAGCCGAATTACTTTTTGGCCATGAACTGTTTCACACACAGGAAAAGGAATGTGAAGTCACCGTGTTATGTGCAATTTAGGGATGGTATATTACATATTACAAATTGCAAAATTCAATAAAAGACAACATTAATATGACAACATAAGTTCAGTGTAAATGTTATGAAAATGGTAAGGTATTTATCGCATTGGTCATTTATGTATCTATTTATTTGGTTTCAAACTCTAAACTCTCTCTTCCATCACACACGCCCTCTCTCCCTTGGAGTTCCGCCCCCTTTCGCAAGGCGGAAGTTGTCATTCTAACCGCTTCCTACTTCCTGCGTCAAAACATTCCGGTGTGTCTATGCGGCTCTAACGCTTTTTTTCGGATTTTATGAGTGATTATGGCTGCGAATTGCAGCACCGGTTCGGCTACGGAGCCTCCGGGACTAGAGACCCAGTGGCGGGAGATCGACAACCTGAACCAGCAGCAGCTCCGGGCCGGAGACAGCTGGTAAGAGAAACTTCAGCCTAGATAACAAACAAACAAACATTCAATAAACAACATCAACACAGATAAAGCTCTAACATAACTCTATAAACCTAATAACATGTTTGGGTTTGTGTTGTTTGAGGGTTTCCATGTTCAGTAGTAGCCTTGCCAAGATGATTAAGACAGTTAATAATGATTTAAAGATCAAATAAGAGGGCGAAACTAACATCCAGGTGAGGTTTCAGGCCTGATAGATCTGTTAACCCGGTTAACAGCTTTCTAAGGATCATTACGTTTTGACATGTTGGTTGTCTGACCACATTCCCAACTCTGCCTGCTTTAAACTCTTTCATTTCATTTTCATTTAGCAAATGTATTAACACACTTGCTTTAAGTTTCACTTCCATCTCTGGAAGGTATGTCAGTCTGTTGTGGGAAAGTTACTTTCGGTTTCTGCTCGTTCCTTGGAAAGGAAAGGCAGATCAGCCATAAAGTAATTCTCGTCCTGAAAGACAAGTGTTTGGTGTCTTAATCCGTGTCTTTCACTGGTGCCCTGTGCAGTTTACATTAAACAGATTTGTTCTAAAGCTCATTAAATGATGTTGGGCTGATATAAATAAGCAGTGCAGAATGTGTGACAGGTGCAAGTGTCTTGTATTGCAGGTATTTGTTGGACAAGAGATGGTTTGATCAGTGGAAAGAGTATGTGCACACCGGTGACCAAAATTCCTCCTCTTATCCCGGAAAGATTGATAACACTGAGCTCTTTGAAGGTACGTTTTGCTATTCTGAGATGTTAAAGTCACCATGAAATATAAATGGACAATTCTTGTTTTTATATGGAGTTTTGCAGTATTTCTTTAAATAATTTATCTGTGCACATCATTATTTAAAAATAATAATTTTGCCCTCAATTGGAGTTAGGGCGGGGCAACCTGTCAATCACATGAGATCGACCAATATCATATCACAACCATTAAAATTAACCAATCAATTCCTGATGGACGAAATCAAGTCCTGTTCTACTTTTTTTTTCGACTTTTTTTTACTTCTTTTTTTTTTCATTTGTATATATGTCACAATATGAAACAAAAGAATATTGCAACTTCCGGTTCATTCTGACTTTTAGAACACGATACCATAGTTCAGTTCAGTTCAGTTCAGTTCATCTTTATTCATTTCCCGAAGGCAATTTGGTTGCAGCAAACAAGCATACACATAAAACAGTGTCACACACACATACACGAAAATAGTTGCCCCATGAAAATGTTTAATGTCTCATTCTCTGTAAATCTGTTCCCTTAAAGGCAGGGTAGGCAATTTTCAGAGAGGCTAGCAATAGTAAGCTAGCTTTGAAAACATAAGATTCCTTCAGAGCGTTTCCAAAGCCACGCCTCCTTCAAAATACATGAGCACGTACAGCAGGGATTAAAAAGCGTCACGAGAGACGGCGTTAAACTACCTCATGTCTCAAAGCACATAACATTACAATAATAATGTACGTAAACAACTTAAAGAGTAGGGCTGGGAGAATTTTTTTATTACCATTCTAAAATCGATTTTTTTATTCCAGAATTGCTATTAATTCAAATTCAATTGTTTTATTTTTGTCCTTGCTTGTGGATGAGGTTGACAGAAGTTAGCCACTTTCGTTCCAAAAACAGAGGATGAAATGTGTCGTTATCTATGAGTGTTTTGTGGCGTAATATCCCAAGTGGACGCGTGGAAGAGTGAGACTGAAAGCACTGAAAAGCCCTCGCGCGACTCATGTGCTGAGAGAGAGATAAGACATTAGAGCTGCACGATTCATCTTTAAAAGACTGTGATCTCGATTCAAACACCCACGCGATCTTTCAATTCGTCTGTCTATTAAACTTTGACGAAATCAGATCTGTGTTGGCGCTGCCGCTGACCCGGAGAGAGTTGTCATGAAACGGCTTCACAAACAGTCTTTTCAACCTCATAGTATCATTATTTCTGAGATACAATAGTTAAAAATTATCAAAGAAGTACTTGGATAAAAGTTTAAAGTTCAAATATGAACACAGACGTCTACTATAGCGATCAAAATCAGCTTTTGATAGAAACTTGGTGCTTAAAATAACGCATTTATCGATTACATTGTTCTGCCACTAAAGTGACGACAAGTGACCGTTAAAATTTTTATTTGTTATTGAATCATTTATTCTATAGAATGTAGAATTGTATGATGCTTCTGAAATAAAAGTCAGAAAGATGTGATGATTTGTTTTTGTAAATGTGACTCATCTTATATAGGCCTACATCATGTACAGTCTGTATAAGTGTATGATTTAACTTTTCCCGATGGTCTAGTGTTAAAAACATTGCAATATATTCCAATATTGAATCGCAATACATATCGTATCAGCACACAAGTATCATGATAGTATCGAATCGGGAGATAGGTGTATCGTCCTAGCCCTATTAAAGAGCGTTTCAAAGTTGCCACTGAAACGCATAAGAGTCACAAACCGCTCCGAGTATAACGTCACAGGTTTCCATCTATCAAATCACAGTAGTTATGGCGTGAACGCAGCATTAGCTTGTTTTGGTTCAGGAGGAACTGTAAAAAGCAGCTGATGTTTCGGCTGTGGTGCTCGGTGACTGATGTTGATGTCTCCGGAGGTATGGAGATACACATGTTGACAGGCAGCTTGGACATTGTATCATTGCATTTAGACCGAATGCAATGATTGGACGAACATTTTATGGTCCTACGATATATGTACATATAAATACATTTAAATCACTTAACTTAGTGATTGCTATCAGGATGTGAAGAGACTTTCAACCAGCACAACAAATGGAACAAATCACCTACCCTGCCTTTTAATAACTGTGGGTGAAGAATATGTTTGAAATACTTTGTATGCTTTTTGTAGATTTGGATTCCTACCACCTGAAAGAGAGGCTGTCAGAGAATGAGGACTTCATCCTGGTCCCATCAGAAGCCTGGCAAAAACTCTTGTCATGGTATGACTTGATGGATGATCAGCCTCCTTTGGAACGAAAGGTAGTGTTAACTTTTCTTTGTATTGAAGTCAGTCCAATTAGGCAGTGTTTGCCATTAACTGAATATGATGTGAAAGTCTTCATCTTTCTCTTCTCCAGGTTGTTGATCTTCCCAGCACTGTTAAAGTAGAGGTGTACCCTGTGGAGGTCTACCTCTGTCTCTCTAGTAACTTGGAAAGTACCGTAGCTGGACAGTTCAGTCGAGCAGACAAGATACGTGAGTAACGGCTGTTAATGTATAGACAAGTATTTGGACATTTAAAGATGCAGTCTCACTAGGCTTTTGCTATGTCCAATCACTGCAATGAACATCATAATAATAATTCTAATGAGTTTAGTCCACTTCATTCATTGTATTGAGCTCAATTTGTGACGTTTAGATCTACTGGTGTGTGTATGTTTTGTTAGACAAATTCACAGAGTTATCCAAACTTAAAAAAGAAACTTCTTTGCATGTGCTTTTTTTCCTCTCTCATGCATTCACATGCATATGGCGGGTGGCACAGATCCAGTGTTCATCCATTGTTTTATCATTTAATAGATAATCTTTTGTAGTAAAATCTTCTGCTTGTAAAGCTGCTTGTACTATGATCTTTCTTTAAGTTAACTCATCATGGTTTTATATTTTCTTTTATTGAATGACATTCATACAGTACCATTCAAACGTTTTTTTCTTTTTTTTTCTTCTGCTCACTAAGGTTGCATTTACTTGATCAAAAAAACTTTGTAATTTATTTCTGTGATGCAAAGCTGAATTTTCAGCATCATTACTCCAGTCTTTAGTGTCACATGATTTTTCAGAAATCATTCTAATATGCTGATTTGCTGCTCAAGAAACATTTATCATTGTTAAAAACTGCTCCTGAATGTTTTTGTAGAAGCCGTTCTACATTTAGTTTTTTCAGGGTTAACATTTTTCCATGAATAGAATGTTCAAAAGAACCACATTTATTTAAAATAGATTTTATTTGTAACATTACAAATGTCTTTACTGTAATTTTTGCTTAAATTAATGCATCTTTGCTGAATAAAGTATTTATTTATTTCCATTAAAAATCTTACAAACCTCAAACTTTTGAACAATTAGTCTATGTTGTTAAATGTAATGTTATCAAGCTAGATGACAGTAGCCTCTACACCATATTTTTTCTGCTCATACTAATTCATAGCTATAAACAATGAATTATGCCTGATAAACTGCTTCTAAATGTCTTCATCAAAGCATCAAAGGTTTAGCTCAAGCTCTGGATTGCCACTTGTTTTACAGAATGTTGTTCTCTCAGATCTATTTTATATCTGGTGTGCAATTATGTTTTGTAAACGGATGTGTGGAACCCCTCAGGACTTTGGCAGCCTGAGCTGCAGATCTGTGAATGTGTTTTCTCCTGTGTGTAAATCACTATCGTGTGTATCTGTGTTTCATAGACACTATACATCAAAAGATACGGCAGCATTTTACTGTGTCAGAGACTGCTGAGAGCCGACTGTGGATGAGGAGTACGGATACGAGCTCAGAAAGGCTACGCAACCTTAACATGACTGTCCTAGACGCCTGCCTCAGTTCCGGCATGGTAAAATACACACCTATCATTTACACTCCTTAACTCTGATCATCCATCATATTACTGTAAATGTCACCAAACGGTTATGCAATAAGCACTGTCGGCCACCTCACCCGGTTGGTTTGTCATATAGACAAACGTTTCCACTAGTACTTAAAAAAGAAGAAGAATGCTTTGTCATGGGCCACCCTGCTTCCCTGCTTGTGTTTGTGGGTGTGTTGTGTCTTAACATGCTCTACCCACACTCCACAGACGGTGATTATGGAGATCAGGAATGTGGACGGTACGTGGCCCACATCCAGGCCTCAGATCATGTGAGTATGAAGGCACCAGCTTCCTTCTCTCGTGCACTGGCGCAAGTTTACTTTCTTTTTTTGTTTAGGTAAATGGAAAGTCACGTGTCTAAAGCACAAAACACACAGTCATCCAAACTGGTTTCATCAGCCGCATTTATTTAAATCTGTAACTAGGTGTAGTAGTAGGTTAGACACTTCAAAAATGGCAAGGAAAATGGGATCAGTATAGCACAAATAAACTTTACAAGATCAATCTCGTAGTTTGGGAAAAACATGTCCTTTCTGAAAATGGCTGGGATCATATTATCTCCAGAGTGACAAAGATCTTCTTATATGCCCCTTATGCCAGAGTCCAGTATCTCTGAAGCATATTTTGATTGACTGTAATGGTTTAACTCCTCTAGGCCTCTACTTTTCGATTCATTCTTATTAAAATATTTTTAATAAAGTGTGGGCAGATTTAGTGTTAGATTTTTCTTAATAAAAAATAAATAAAAATCTTTTATAAATTGTCTTTTTATTGGTTGGTTATATAAAGGTTAGATTTTATTTATTTATTTTTTACTTTTTAAATTTTTCACTTGTTTCTAACCATGAATATAGCCATAGTTGTTGGCATGGTGCTAAATTATAAACAGACAAACAACTGTAGTCGGTTGCAAAGGAGATTTTGTCCAATACAGATCAGTTTAAAAAGATATGGGACATGTTTTAAAGAGGTCATATCATGAGGAATCAAATTTGATATGATTTTTTTTGGAATTAAGGAGCTTAATGTGCTATTCATCCCCAGTTATCCCTAAATATTGAACCTAAGCTGCAAAAATCTCTTGATCTGCACTGCCTAAACCTTATATTGTAATGCTGTATTTGGTTTCGCTTTATTTCGATAGTCCACTTTAGACATTCTGCTTACTATACTTTGCAACTACATGTCAACTAACTTTTATTCATTTGCAACTACATACCAACTAAATCTCATTAGAGTATTGGTAGACTGTTAGGTTAGGGTTAGTAAAAGAAGTTGACATGAACTATTTAAATAAAGTGTTACCCTCTATTTCAGTGTAGAAATACACTATATTATAGTCATATATTGGGTGTTGAGCCAGTCATATAATATATATAAAAATAGTAAAAACGTAATGCATAGTATAAATTTAGATCAGCTAAAATTATAGCAGATGGCATTTACATTGAATTCCTAAAGGTAATCAAACCTAGCCTATTCTAGTCATCAAAGAGAGGGGAAAATAGTCATAAAAAAAACTCAAAAAGAATTAACCTAGCTAGCATTTTCGTAGAGAACTTTCAAATCAAAAGTTGGTATGTGGCTATCATAACCAGAAATGCTCTTTAGATGGCCAGTTCACTGGGCTTTGAAACATTTTATTGAATATTTGGAATTAATATGGAATTTTGTGTCTCCAGGCGGAACTCTGCTGACGAGGACTCGTATCGAGGGCCTCCTGGAGTGTGTGGCCTCACGAACCTGGGCAACACCTGCTTCATGAACTCAGCTTTACAGGTCAGAGGTCATGATCATCTTTTACAAAAATATCTATAAGGCTCTTCTTAAAATGAAGTGTGCATTTTTTCCCATAGTGTCTGAGTAACACGCCGCCACTGACGGAGTACTTCCTGATGAACTTGTATCTGGAGGAGCTGAACTTCACTAACCCTCTGGGCATGAAGGGGGAAATTGCAGAAGCCTACGCAGATGTCATCAAACAGATGTGGTCAGGGAGGCACTATTCTGTGGTTCCTCGGGTATTTAAGGTAACGTAATTGTAGTGATCACTCTGCATTAGCATTTTTAGTGCAAAACTTGTTTGCGAACACCAGCAGAGCTGAAATCATTTTGTCCATTTCGAATCTGGTTTGCAACAATTCCCAGTCCGTTTTCCCCCTTCTTTCATATTAATTAAGGTAAATCAAAAAATCTTAATATGCAAACTTTACAATAACGTGATCACCATTCAAAATAACTGTTTTCTATTTGAATGTATTTTAAAGTGTAATTTATTCCTGTGATGCAAAGCTGAATTTTCAGCATCATTACTCCAGTCTTTAGTGTCACATGATCCTTCAGAAATCATTCTAATATGCAGATTTTCTGCTCAAAAAACATTTATTATCATTTATGTTTCCTGTAGCTCAGTGGTAAGAGCATTGCGTTAACAACGCAAGGTTGTGGGTTCGATCCCAGGGGATTGCACATACTTATGTATAAATGTATAGGATAATGCAATGTAAGTCGCTTTGGATAAAAGCGTCTGCCAAATGCGTAAATGTAAATGTTGAAAACTGCTGCTGAATATTTTTGTGCAAACTATGATACATTTTTATTCAGGATTCAAGAAAAAGAAAGTTCAAAAGAACAGCAGTTATTTGAAACAAAAATATTTTGTAACATTTTAAATGTCTTTACTGTCACTTTTGATCAATTGAAGTCATTTATAGGCTGTAAACATGGTAATTATGTGTGTTTGAGTTCTGTTTTTAGCTAATTCTCCATTAGTAGTGCAGAAATTAACCAGCATTGCCTTTGTGTGTCTGTGCAGACCAAGGTCGGCCACTTTGCGTCACAGTTTCTGGGTTACCAGCAACACGACTCTCAGGAGCTGCTGTCTTTCCTGTTGGACGGTCTTCATGAAGACCTCAACCGGGTCAAAAAGAAGGAGTATATTGAACTCAAGGATGCTGATGGAAGACCTGACCAGGTGCTTTTTACACATGAACACTGTAGTACACGAAGAATAACTCGCATAGTGTGTACCTCATGCCATTTATAACATATAACAATATATATAATTATATAACAATAAACTGTTTACACTTTTGAAATCGCAAAGGCTGCGAATATTTTTAATGCGCAGCTTGTCAGTGACGTACGGCTCTGTGATCAGTTGTAAATGCTGCTCCATCGGAAAGCACTGCGAGTTTGAGCATATAACGTGCTTTTGAAAAAGCAACACGTTGTCAAACATCTTTCCAAACATGAAATGCATTTATGAACCTCTTGTCCAACAAAAAACAACATTTAATAAATCAATCAAAGCGTTTCAATCTTCTGTTTATTCAGCTACAGCAATAGTATTATGCCCTGTCTACTTCTGCGGTGGGGCATATTTGGTGTGTCTGCGTGAGAGTGCCCTCTGGCGTTCAGATGGAGCAGAATATACTACTGATAAGCCGTGCTGCACTGACAAGCTGCGCATAAAATAATCGCAGCCTTTGCCAAATCGCATTCGGTTTTATTTCGATTAATCATGCAGCCTGAATAATGATTTTAAAAACATTGTTATTGGCCAGTTTTCCAGCTTAGTTTAGCAATATCTGTAAAACCACTATTGGTTGACCTCTTAACGTGTTTAGAACTCTACAAACAAAACAAAGTGTTACTATGGGAATCACATGTTTATTTTTGTGTTACAGGAAGTGGCTGAGGAAGCGTGGCGCAACCATCTGCGGCGGAACGATTCGGTCATTGTCGACACATTCCATGGGTTGTTTAAGTCGACATTGGTGTGCCCTGAGTGCAACAAGGTCTCTGTCACATTTGACCCCTTCTGCTACTTAAGTGTGCCCTTACCAGTCAGTAAGGAGAGGGTCATGGAGGTGTTCTATGTCTCACTGGATCCCATGGCCAAACCGACACAGGTGTGTATTATGTTATATACACAAAAAAAACCCAGCAAAATACCGTAATGCTCAGTCATTTCTAGCAGGAAACGCAGCATATGTGCAGCACGGCAGACATGCTCATTATGAGTGAGCCCATGCTATGAGTTTAGCAGATGTGAATGATGTAGTGCTGCACATCTGTAAACAGGAAGACAGCTGGTGGTGTGTGATGTTGTCATCAGAACCAGTTTTGCTAAGGGCAAAATAGTCTGAGAGTTCTGTTGAACAGCGCTTAGTAAGGATGCTTTACATTGAGTTTTGTTCATCCTGATGACTGATGAATGTGTGTGACTTGCCTCTGCAGTATCGTCTGATTGTCCCTAAAGCTGGCCGAGTGATTGACTTGTGCACGGCCCTCTCTCAGGCAACAGACGTCCCACCCAGCCAGGTTCAAACAAGTTCTTTCAACTATTGAAACATTGTCGAATTGTTCTGACAATTCAGTTATTAGATTTGGTCAATCATATGACCCTGTCATTTGTTCTGAGCTAATAATTGATCTGTTCCGCACAGATGGCTGTCGCTGACGTGTTCAATCATCGCTTCTATAGGATATACCAAGCTGAGGAGTCCTTAAGCTGTATACTGGACCGGGACGATATATTTGTGTAAGAGAGGATTGAGTAAACAGCCTTAATAATACTAACACACCAACACACACAGATGTAATTAATTAACTTATAGCAATATTGTTTATGAAATAATTTACAGGTAATATTGTATACTGTAACTGTTTATAAACTGGTTATAGGGGAAGAGGTAGGTGTGTGTGTGTGTCTGACTGTGTTTTTTCTGGTGTGTTTCTGCAGGTATCAGCTGAACAGTGGCTGTATGGATCAGGCTGATGAGGAGGTGATTCTGGCCATCTACATGCGTGAACGCTCACATTACAGAGATTACGGCTCAGGCAGCAACAGCTACAGCACCTCCCTGTTCGGCCACCCGCTGCTGATGTCTGTGCCACGCGCCCAGTGCACTCGGGAAGATCTCTACCAGCTCCTCCTGAAAAGACTGGCGTAAGTATAACCGGTCATACAGGGTTTGTCACAAGCTAGTTTAGACTTTCGAGATCATTTAGTTTTCAATGTGCTGTACTTATATGATGTTATTTTTACTGCAAAACTGCATCTGTATCTGCATTCTATTATCTAAGTTCCTTTGCATCTGATAAATAACCACTTCCTGTTACTTCTGTGATCGTATGGCGTATCACTGTTTTTTGAGTTAAAGTAAAGTTGTCTTGATCTGTTTTTTTATATTTTTTAGCCAGAGTTGGGTTGCCATTCATATGTGTCATGATTATATCCCTACACAGGCGTTATGTCCATCCCCTAGATCCCTCAGAATTAGAAGAAGAAGATGAGGATGAAGAGTTGTACACGGCACAGACCAACGGAGTTAGTGATGGTATGACTGCATTTTCTTAAAGTTAAACATTTTTGGGGGCAGTAAGGTTTTTTATTTTATTTTTAAAGAAAGTAACAATATTAAGAATTAATTTATTCAGCAATGATGTATTAATTTGATCAAAATTGACAGTAAAGACATTTATAATGTTACAAATGATTTCGTTCTTGAAATTTACATTCTTCAAAATCCACAAACATATTAAGCAGCACAACTGTTTTCAACATTGATAATAATAATAAGACATGTTTCTTGAGCAGTAAATCAGTATATTAGAATGATTTCTGAAGGTTATGATGCTGAAAATTCAGCTTTACCATCACAGGAATAAATTAAATTTGAAAATATATTCAAATAGAAAATGGTTATTTTAAATTGTAATAATATTTCAGTTTTTTCTGTACATCTGATAAAAAAAAAAAAATACAGCCTTGGTGAGCATAAGAGACTTTGGTAACTTTACTTAAAGCCTTTGTGTCTAATGCATAATAAAGATGGTTGCATTATATATTTTCATAAATAAACGTAACCAACGTTAAAATGCATTATAATATTTGCAGATTCCTTGTTACTTCTAATAATTGGTTGTTTGTCGTGTTTTAATGCATTATACTTTCTAAAGGTGTAACAACGAATAGAGAAGTATTTATAATGAATTATAGCTGTGGTTACAATTTTTCATGATATGCATTATAAAGTGCATTACAAGGCATAATTAATGCATTAAAATTACTTTTATAATGAATTATATATAAAGGCTTTAAGTAAAATGTTACTGAGACATCTTTCAAATCATAAAGAAATTGTACTTTCCCCAAACTTGTTAACAGTATGGTACTTATAATGATTCATTTCTGAACAGATGAGGGTGAGGAAGACTCGGAGGAGGCGGGGCCAGCCAAGAAAGAGGAACAGACTCAAGAGAGCAATCAGGCGGATGGGCAGAACAACGGCCCGTTAGAAGCCGGCCCGAGCAATGAGGGGGAGCAGCGAGCTGAGGAGGAAGAGTCGAGCAGTGAACCGGACCGGGCCAGCAGTACAGAAGAGGGCCAATCAGCGTGCGGCAGCACTGACACCAACTCCCAAGATGCCAATGATGGGGACCAAAGTGCTGCCGCAGAACCTGCGGGAAAGGAGGAAGAGGATGAAGAAGAGGAGGAGGAAGACGGGGAAGGGGCAGCAACTTGTGCGCAGGCAAATAAGAGGGTACCGGGCAGACGGCACTACACCGAGAGACGGAAAAAAGCCCTCTTCACCATTCAGGCGGTGAACTCTAATGGCACCACGGAGCGAGGGATGGCAGAGGCGGGCAGCGGCTTCTCTTTCAGCTGTGAGTAGACTAATGAGAAACTCAATTTATTACAGACCTCTCTACTTCTGATGCCTTTGTACAACTTCAGGGTCATGTGCGCACAAGCGAGGGTCATAACAAAGTGAGATCATATGTCTTATTTATCCGGCTGCTCAATTCACACCTTTTCAAAGTTGAAGAGCTGATGTCATGGTGTCTTTTAAATCAGAGAATACAAAAGTGTAAATGTTCCTTCTCCAAATGGCGTGACTCACTGTTTCTGTTTAGCTCAGCCATACATTGCCATCGACTGGGACCCTGATATAAAGAAGAAGTATTACAATGAGAATGAAGCCGAGGTAAGATTGCTAATGAGCTCTTTGATCCTTAAGAAATGCTTTGCGTCTGTTGTTGCACTAGGAAATGAATGTAACCTCTCATACAAAGCTCAATACAGTAAATTCTATTCGAGGTTTAGTTTCATGCTCATTTTAAAGTATAGCTCCTATTGCAGTGATGTGTGATCTGTATTGTGTCACTGCTATAAATATGAAAACCTCATAATGTTGTATGCATTACCTAGTTTTTCTCAATGTCTTTGTCAAGTGGTTTTCAACTGGTTTTGCAGCAACCCAAAATGGCATCAAGGCACAAGTAATAACGTAATAAAATAAAAATGTGTCTCTTACCCCCTAGGTAATAGCCTTGTTATTTTGCAATCCTAAAAAATTATTGAACATTCTCTTAATTGCATTTAGCATGGTTTTTCAATCAAACCTTTACTCACCAGTCAAGAACCACTGGTCTTAAAGCTTTTTGATGTGCTTAATTTGCTTAAATGCAGTATGAAATTGATTCATTCATGAAAATTCATTGTTTTTAATGATCTTTTGTTTCCGTCTTGGTGATTGAAGTTATGCAAACTGCATCATTTCTATTGCAAAAACATGTTGTTTTTGTGTTAATTCAGAAATACATAAAGCATCAGAGCATGGACGTCCCTCACCTGCAAACGACAGTGCAGCTACAGGAATGTATAGAGCTCTTTACCACGGTAGAGACACTGGAAGAGGAAAACCCCTGGTAATTTTCTTCTTAGACCTATCACCGATTCTAGGCTTTAATTCCAGTCTATCCTTTATTACATTTATGCTTTTATCCAAAACGACTTGTATTGCATTTCAAGGTACACATTTTACAAGAAAGCTTACTAGTTGTGCAGTGGCACTGTAATCACGGGTTTCCTGTAATAATGTAGGGAACCATGTTATACATAAATCATGTAACAGTTCATGTTTTTACTTAAGCTACATATACTATTTAGTTTTAATCCAGCTGTCGTGTGCTGAGCAAGCGATCAGCAATCAAGCACATGCCACACACTTTACTTTCTTTGCTATTGACATATCCGACTGAACTACAAACTTTATGAAGGAAGGGGAACATCTTGTGTTGTTTGTTGCAGAATTTATAGCCAGAATCATTTGTTTTATAATTTCTAGTGATGTATTTAAAGAACAGGACTGAATCCTCCACACATGTAAGTTTGTGTTTGTTTATGTGGTTTGTAGGTATTGTCCGACATGTAAAAGGCATCAGCTTGCTACTAAGAAATTGGATCTGTGGTCTTTGCCAGAGGTTCTGATCATCCATTTAAAGCGTTTCTCCTACACAAAGTACTCTCGAGAGAAACTGGATACTATTGTGGAGTTCCCCTTACGGTAAGATGAAGTACTGTTTTGTCAGATTAAGATGTACATACACTACCATTCAAAAATGTGGGGCCATTACTCCAGTCTTCAGTCACTTGATCCTTCAGAAATCATTCTAATATGCTGATTTGCTGCTCAAGAAACATTTCTTATTATCAATGTTAAAAACAGTTGTGCTGCTTAATATTTTTGTTCAATTTTTTGCAGGATTCTTTGATTAGAAAGTTCAAAAGCATTTATTTTAAATGTATATAGTTTTTGAGACATTATAAATGTCTTTACTGTTACTTTTGATCAATTGAATGCATTCTTGCTGATTAAAAGTATTAATTTCTTTCAAAAAAAGGAAAATAAAATCTTACTGACCCCAAAATTTTGACCGGAAGTGTACATTTGTATAGTTCTGGTTGTTTTAATGGTGCCGATAACTCAAAGTGGAAATAGATGCGTAGTGAGTAATAAATGTTCCTTCACATCCTGTTAATATTCATGTTATTTTCAATGGTTGATTCTTACACTATTGCATTTGTTTCCATTTGGTTCATATGTCTCATTCTCTGTCTGCAGGGATTTGGACTTCTCAGGTTTCCTCCTAAAGAAGACCATGAACAGTACTGAACCTCCCTGTAGATATGACCTGATCTCTGTGTCGAACCACTACGGCGGACTCCGAGATGGACACTGTAAGCATCAGTCTTCTCAGCTTTTATTAAACCGCAAATAAAAATGTCATGCCAAAAATGGTATGCAATTTTTAGGGATGCACCGATACCAAAACCATGCAGCATGTGTACAGTACAGTGTTTGTGTCCAGACAACAGAACAAACAGAGATATCAGAGATTAAAGATGTCTATTAAATAAATAGCATTAATATAAAGCATAGATTCAACATTTACGCCTGTATAGCTGCTGTGCACGAGCTGATAAGTGAAGCACACTAAGTGGATTGATCGCGCAGTGGCATAGACATCGCTGAAAAGTTTGTAGTTCAGTCGGATGTGTCAATAGCAAAGAAAGTAAAGTGTGTTGCATGTGCTTGATTGCTGATCGCTTGCTCAGAACACGCGACAGCTGGATTAAAACTAAATAGTATATGTAGCTTAAGTAAAAACATGAACTGTTACATGATTTATGTATAACATGGTTCCCTACATTATTACAGGAAACCCGTGATTATTACAGTGCCACTGCACTGGAGCGGCTCTAAATGTGCGGCGCTGTGGATGAAATATGATAGAGCAATAGAATGAACAGAACAAACAATAACAGAAGCTCATACTATACATTTTAACTGGCATAATTAAGCAGTTAAGAAAATAACTGAAGGAAACATCTATTTGCTCAACAAGTTAAAGGGATAGTTCACCCAAAAATTTAAATTCTGTTACTTAATTACTTACCCTCATGTCGTTAGTTCCTTAGTTCAAGACCTTAGTTCATCTTCGGAACACAAATTAAGATATTTTTGATGAAATCCGAGAGGTTTCTGAACCAACCATAGACCGCAACATCATTGCAACTTTCAAGGCCCAGAAAGGTAGTAAAGACATTGTTAAAATAGCCCATGTGAAAAAGTGGTTCACATGTAATGTTATGAAGCGACGAGAATACTTTTTGTGTGCAAAAAAACAATGACTTTATTCAACAATCTCTTCTCTTCCATGTCATTCTCCTACGCTATTCACGTAATGTAAACAGTGCAGCGCTTCCTGGTTCTACATCAGAACGCCGGCTAATTATTGGCCAGCTCCTGCGTCAGCATCACACGCATGTGTCGTGGTGCTCACGTGAACAGAGTCGGTCAATAATGAGCTGGCGGAGAATGACATGGAAGTGAAGAGATTGTTGAATAAAGTCGTTATTTTTGTTTGTTTATCGGCGAGTGCCAAAAATGAAAGTATCAGTATCTGACTCACTCTGAGAAAAGTGGTATAGGTGCATTCCTAGCTTTTTTGTTTAGTGATAACATTACAAAAATATGTCCCTTTTTATCCCTTCTAGATACTAGTTATGCCCAGAACAAGGACAACGGCCAGTGGTATTACTTTGACGACAGCAAGGTGACCTTTGCGAGGGAGGAACAGATTGTGGTGAGATTGATGCTTCTCTGTGGGTTGAGTGGTCAACATGAAATCAAAACAGACCCTTTTTACTTTTTAATAAATTTTCTCGGCCTTGCTGTACATGATTCATCAGTGCATTCTCTCCTAGACAAAATTAAATGTTTGTTTTTCCTCAAAACACAATAACTTTCTCTGCCTCATGGCCGCACGGGTCCAAAAAGACAGATCTGTTTAAAAAAAAATATATCCTTTTGAAATGGTCATATCAGTGGACTAGAGCTGGTTTATTCTACATAATAAACTCATGGTGGCCTCCAGATTGAGATCACATGTCGTCCAGCCACATCTTGGGAGTTGACTAATATTAATATCATTAAAAAAAATACAATTTGTAAATTTACTATATGCTTTTACAGGGTTAAGATGATTAAAAGGTAATAAAAAAAAAGGTAATTAAAGCTGGCACGAAACTTGTGATAGTCTTTTCTTTCCTAACGTGATGAATAATCAGAGTGTAACGGCTTCTCAAACAAGCAAAAATGTTGGGCGGGACTTGATTTTGGAATTAATTGGATGATTTCTATTGCTGTGATGTCATGTGAGTGACACGTTGTCCCGCCAGTAAACACATCATCGGTGAAGAGATGTCTCTGCAAAAGGAAGGGGAAGTTATTTTGATTAAAAATGATGAGGAATAAAAAAAAAAATAAAAATAAAAAATATATATATATATATATAATTATGTGCACAGATAAATCATTTTATAATAAATACTGCAGTATTCCCTAAAATAAGAATTGTCCATTTTGATTTCATGGGGACTTTAATGCTGTTATTCAGCAAATATGCATTCAATTAATAAAAAAAAAATGACAGTAAAGACATTTATAATGTCACAAAAGATTTCTGTTTCAAATAAATGCTGTTCTTTTGAACTTTCCATTCATCAAAGAACCCTGAAAAAAAAAAGAATCACGATTTCCACAAAAATGTTAAGCAGCAAAACTGTTTTCAACACTGACAATAAATGTTTCTTGAGCAGCAAATCAGCATGATTTTTTTGAAGGATAAAGTGACACTGAAGACTGGAGTAATGATGCGGAAAAATCTGTTTTATTTACATTTTTAATAACATTAAAATTAAAAAACACATTTTAATTTGTCATGATATTTGACTGTATTGCTGTTTTCACTGTTTTCGATCAAATAAATGCAGCCTTGAAAAGCAGTCACTGAAACGTTCGATCTCCATCTGCTCTTGTAGACCAGTGCCGCCTACCTCCTGTTCTACCAGCGCCAAGACAAGATCCGCCAGCCCACCGTCCCTCCACCCGTCCCAGAGAACCACATCACGTCCGAGACCCATGATGCCGTGGACGGAGCCTCTTCCTGTGTCAGCATGGAGACGGACTGATTTCTGCCGTTTTCCTACTCCCCCCTTCATTCTTTCTCACTCTTATCACTTCCAACTTTAATCTTTAATCTACAGAAACTTGAACCTCGGCCTCTGCTCTGACTCCGACAGGAAGTTGGCGAGGCCGGGGCTACTCTCTCAGGCTGGTGCACAAGCATCATGGGGTGGGAATGCAAATTTTTGTGTTTTTCTTAATGACGAACTCAAGGAAACGGGTTAAGCTGGTGGTGGCGGATGCATAGATCGCATACCGATTTGTCTGCATCGCTTCAGCAATGATTAGAATTCGGAGAATGAGGTTTGCGCTGTTCATCGTCACCAACTGTGTTCTTTATTATTTTTTCCTAAGCTTGCTTTTCTGAGCTAGCTAAGCTGCTGTCCACAATGGTGATGTCTGAACGCCCAACCTTGGGGAAATCTGCACCGTTTAGCATCACGAATCAGGCCTCCTGTTTATTCCATCAGGCTTTCAGCGAGGGCGCTATTAGCAGGGATGGTTGAGGTGGTTTATCATATCAGGGACATCGTGATCAAAAATCCTTTTTCACTATGATTTCTGAGATCTTCTAGTAAAGTCTGTCCACTCACTCGTGATCTATTTATTTTCGTAATTGCCAGATGCTGATGTGGAGTGAGAAACAGAGATGGTTATAATTCTAGAAATCTTCATTCACGTGATGCTTTTTTTTCCGTCTGTCGTAAGGTCTGGGAAAAGCCCCTCTGTTGCGGGACACAAACGGAGGCCTGTTTTCCAGCGAGAATTTGCTTCTTTTTTGATCTTAAATGAAAAGGAAAATGCGCAGCAAGATTTAAACATTACATTCTTTCTGACTAACTGTGTTGAATTTATAAACTCTTTGGAGCGATGAGAATATTTCAGCAAAGTGCTTTCTGGATAGAGCTCTTTACATGATGATTTTTAAGGCACCTATGTACAGTATTTTTGTATTGTAATAAATGTTGTATTATCTTTGATCATTTGGATCAGATGCTGGGGAATGGGGCGCTTTCATTTTATTTTGTTAATAATTATAGATTGAATATATAATTGTATACACAATCTTTTGATATGAATAAATGACTATAAAGTCGAGGTTAGATTGGACACATTTGGCTTCCATTTACGTTGTTTTACCTCTGAATGAAAGGACGCGTAGATCCTTTGGCGATGGGAAATGCATTCATTTGTTTTGTACCAGACTGCATATGAACACTTCTCAGCAGCGTTGTAATTAATTTGGCCCACCGCGTAACGATCTTATAGAAAATGCTTTTTCATTTGCACTTCCTATTAAGTGAGCGCTTTATTGCATTCCTCAGATTATAATGTACACAGTTCACTGCTCTATAAATATATCACTGTATGTGACAGGAGCACTTAATACCTTCAGGATGTTCTAATATCTAATATAATATCACATGGGAATCTCACAAAACCAGGCAAACATATGAAATTATATTTTTATATAATACATTTTTTCATTTATACATTATGGTAGTATTTGTTTACTCCTTTTAATTTATGCATATTTAATATTAAAAAATGTATTGCAGTAAATTGAAAATGACCTGGATATGTTATTGACTTGGTTTGTGAGATTTAAAAACTTGTGACAAAAAATGGTGAGAATCTGCTTTACAAATGGACAGTTTTTAAAATAATTCCTCAAAGATTAAGCACATTTATTTCTCACCTATAGTCTTCCATTTTGTACAAAGTTTACTGAATGCAACAATCTATTTAAAGATAGTTTCAGCTTTACTATTTTATAGTAATTAAATGGCTTAATCCTAGTATTTAAATCTAAAATAATTAGCTAGTTCTGGAAAAGGCAGCTTCAAAAAGTCACATACAGCCTAATTTTTTAATGCAAGCGTTTCAAATATTAAATCCAAATATTTATTAGAGCTACTGTTTGACCTGCAGTCGTTTCATGTTTTTGTGAAATTAATGAGATGGTCCGCTGTGTATGAACAATTGAATTGCTTGAGTGATTCAATTAGTTTAATTTCAGAATTAGTCAGTCAATGCAACACACAATTTCTCAATATTCTGAAGCCCGTTTCACAGTAGACTTCACCATATAGTCACCAAATTTTCATATTTATGATTTTGCATTGTGGAGGCATTTTCTGTATAGAAATTAAAAAAGTGATCAAATAAAAGCTTATTTGAATTTTGAGTACATGTAGTGTTTTCTCCAATTACAACATGATGAGAATATGATAATTTCAAACAGGTTTGTGTTTGAAACGTGGAGTCATGCAAGTGTTAAATATATGATTCACCAATATTAGACAAACCATCTTCCGGCTCAATTTCCTCTCGAATGATTCAATCAGAGACGAGCACAAATTGATTTCCTCCTCACCTTAGGGTTCCATATAATGTTTATTAAATTATTACATTCCTCTCTAGCACAGAGACCAAAATAGAATCTGTTTTTACATTCAATTTGCTGTTATAATATCTCTGTGTCTGAAATAATGGCTTGTCAATAAGGAACTGTGTGATGATCACCAACCACAAAGGAGAAAAACTGCATAGCAACCATTTAATGCACTGACATTTTAACTGAAAAAAAGAAAGAAAAATTATATATATATATAATATTTTTTTTCTTCAAGGCACCATTTCACACAAACTATTAAGACATAAAACATGAGAAATTCTTTATTAATTTCTTTGGCTTAATTTCTATCATTTAGATCTTTACTGTGACTGTATCAAATTAAATGTGTAGTGTTCACAGTTCACAAAAAACTTAATTTCAAACATATTGTAGATTCTTTGCAGGATATTCACATGGGTGACCAAAAGAAACTCAACACTATCAGGATCACTGCAGTCAACAAGTACCAACAATTGAATAATATTAAGAAATAACAGCTGGTTTCAAAATGCACAGCACTGTTTCATATCAAAAGGTGGTTTGTAATCAGGCAGACGTCAGAACATGGTTGTTCTTACTGTAGATCTTAGCTAAAGAGTCCTCTGAAGTTCAGATCCTGACACATGAGTTCCTCTTCAACGTTCTCCAGGGCCCATTTGTGCTCCACAATCTCCAGGGCTTCCCACTCGCTCTGAAACAACCATAAAGGAGAAGACATTCAGAGCATTGCAGAGCTTCACATCCTGCTAAACGTCACGTCTCCTTTTGTTTTCCACATGGAAAAGAAAGCCATGCAGGTTTACATCGGCATGAGGGTGAGTAAATGAAGACCAAAAGATCTTATTGTGTATGATATATATATATATTATGTAATGGAACTGCATCTACTTATTGCACTTAATACAATCTGCGTTCCACAAGAAATGGGTTTCAGTAGTTCTGTAATTATGCGAGCTTCAAAACAGCAAAGTTTAAGGTTTCACAATTATCTTAAGATGATAAGGTTATGAAATGAAAGCGAGCACGTTTCCACATTGAGGCTGCTGTTGCATACATCAATCCGTCCACTGGGAGCGTAGGCGTGATTTCCCAAGAAAATGTACTTTTAACTAAATTTGTGCTAACCACAAATAACTGCTGCTGGGATTTTTTTTTTGTGAAAGTTTTGGTTTGTGCATGTTTGTCATGGAAAAAGAATTCATATTGATAAAATAACAAAAACAAAGATGTCCATCACATAATAATAACAGGTTTACTTGACGAAAATCATGTTCTACTCACCTTAAATGCTTTGTTAGGATCAGGGGGCATCGCCATCGCCGCCCCCGTCATTTGATCCTGCATAATTCTTGACTGATCTGCAGCTAAAAATGAACAACTTTTAGTTCAAATATCTAAGATCTAAAGCTTATTTCAAATGCCATAACTAAGATTAAAAGTAAATTACATTTTTTTTTGTTAATATATATTATATATATCTCTCTATATCTATATCTCTATATCTCTATATATATATATATATATATATATATGTGTGTGTGAAGAGTTCAGATGCAAAAGCCTCTAAATGCCATCTGAAAATTTCTTATAGTATGATCATTTTTATAAAGCTTGTATATTTAAATTCAATAATTTCACTTAAATGGCAATGAAGATTACCTATTAATTGTCATTTAAGTGAAATTACTGAACTTAAATATACAAGCTTAATAAAAATGATCATTCTATAAGAAAATTTCAGATGGCATTTAGAGGCTTTTGCATCTGAACTCTTCATATATATATACATACACACACACATTACACACACACACTGCCTGGGCCAAAGTAGCTGGATTTAAATAGGCAAATGCTTAAAGGGATAGTTCTCTCAAAAATGAAAATTCTGTCAGTAATTCCTCTCCCTCATGTTGTTCCAACTCCGTAAGACTTTCGTTCATCTTCGGAACACAAATTAAGATATTTCTGATAAAATCTGAGAGCTGGCTCATTCCTCCATAGGCTTCTATCTATGTAATCGATATCTGCCATCCCAGAAAAGTTAGTTACATTACGTGAACTCACGTCAGAGGCCCACACAGAAGAAAATGAAGAGTTGAATAAAGTCGTTATTTTTGTGTTTTTTTGCGCACAATAAGTATTCTCGTCGCTTGATAAACTTAAGATTGAGACACTGTAGTCACTTGGACTATATTAACGATGTATTTACTAACTTTTCTGGGATGGCAGATATCGATTACATACAGTAGAAGCCTATGAAGGAGTGAGACAGCTCTCAGATTTCATGAAACATATCTTAATTTGTGTTCCGAAGATGAACGAAAGTCTTACAGGGTTGGAACAACATTATTTCACAATTTGAGCTTGACATTATCATCCTGGAATATGGCCATGATGTGTCTTCCTTCATGGATGTTTAAGAAATGAAAAGCTACACACTCTTAAGCATTTGCCTATTTAAATCCAAACAGTGACTTATTTTGGCCGGGAAGTGTATGTATATATATATATATATATGTATATATATATATATATATATATATATATATATATGTATATATTATATATATGTATATATATGTATATATGTATATATGTATATATGTGTATATATGTATATATGTGTATATATGTATATGTGTATATATGTATGTGTATATATGTATATGTGTATATATGTATATGTATATATATATATATGTATATGTAGTTGATGTCATAAAAAGGTCTAAATATCTTAAACAAAAACAACCAACCATTGTCTTGTCCAAGGATGAGGGTGTACATGCTTCTGAGCCCAAACACATTGAGAAAGTACCATGAAGCTGAACTGACCCTAAGAGCGAAAAAATTCAGATTTTATGCATAGTTTTCAGCTTCTATCAACAAATTAAAAAAACATCACATCAATACTGTACCATGAGGCGTCCAGAGAGAGCAGCTCAATTCCTCTCTGTAACATGGGCTTGAATCTCAGAGTCAGAGGAAACGGAACTTTAGCTGAAAGGAAATAAGCGGCACAACATTAAAACAACATCGAGGCTGCATTTATTTGATCATAGAATACCGTAATGAGAAATAATATTAAAATTTTTCTATTTATATTTTTCACTTTTCTATTTGAATATATTGTAAAATGTATTCTTGTGATGCAAAGCTGAATTTTCAGCATCATTATTCCAGTCTTCAGTGTCACATGATCCATCAGAAATCATTCTAATAGGCTATTTTATTATTACCAATGTTGAAAACAGTTGTGCTGCTTAATATTTCTGAGTAAACAGTGATACATTTGTTTCAGGGTTCTTTGATGAATGTAAAGTTCAAAAGAAGAACAGCTTTTATGTGAAATAGAAATCTTGATCAATTTAATGAGTTAATTAAAAAAATCTTACTTACCCCAAATCTTTGAATGGTCACAGTTTACACAAAAATATTAAAAGCAACAAAAAATGCTTCTTGATAAAATAACATTCTCTTGTAATTTAATCAGCCACTATAACTTTTTGACATTTTTAAAGTCGTCCCCTTCTGCCTAAATAGTTACATTTTAAAATCCCTCTGTGGTGAAAATATTTTAATGTTGTTTATATGTCTATGTGGTGTTTTTAATATGCTTTAAGACAAACTATGCGTAAATTCATAAGTCAACACCATTCCTGAGTATTTTCTCCTTAAAACTGCAGAGAACCAGTCTCAAAAAATGCGATATGAAATCGCTGGTGTTTCTGACGTCACAAACTACCTTGTAACCAATCAGGTCAACGAGTGCATCTCTGAGCTGGTGCGAGTGAGTGGAGGCGGGGCTCATTTGCATATTCAAGGAACCACTTATACTAAATGGGGCAAGGGTGTAGAGTTACATTCAAGCTATTTTAAGTCACGAAGAATTTTTTTTAAAGGAAAAAACTTTGAAATGTGTCATTTTAGTGATCAAAAATGAGTTTTTAAGGGATACAATTATTGACTACAGTGGGACTTTAAGAGTTCAGTTTTGCTTGGTAACATTGAGAAAAAGCTAACTGTAACCACTTTAAGACCAAACACAAGCCTCCGCCAGCCGCTTGCATCAGCAGTGCACTGAATAGGCACGTATGAAGTAATCCTACTATGGTTAGCGCCCACTTACCAACGTCTGGCTTTCAGAAAATGAGTTATGAATGTACTGGGCAAACGTTACATCACCCAATTAAAATTCATGAGCCGGCTGTTAAGGTTTAGAATGACTCCCTTAACATTTCAGATCCTTCCTACAGCCCTGAATTCGATCACATTGACAAATGATTGTTTTAGGAATAAGACCACATTTGCACATGATCATTCGATTCTTCTCTTCTAGTTTAGCATTTTAATTCTAGCAAGTAACAAAAGCTCATACTTGTGACAAAACCAGAAAAGGCCCAGTTGATCCATCCTCCTATCAGAATCATTGGCAGCACATTGGTCAGATTCCCTTTCATCATGTCCATCAACATGCTGGGGTCTGGGAGCGAAAAAGGGACAGGTTTTCAGACATAGTGATGAAGCATAGAAGGTCATTTCTTCTAGTTCTAGGATGTTAGAGTATCATCTCACCGGTCATGGGGTTTTTGGGGATCACTTTTCTTTTGACCGTCTTGAAGAATCCAGTCTCAGGGTCATTGAAATAGTGTTTTCGCATGGCGAATGACTGCAACGGGACAGCATCGCTTATCAGTGACACATTAAATCAACAAATAAAGGCCTGGTTTAACAGACAGGGCTTAGATTAACAGAAAAAACAGAAGCTCAAGCATATTCGCTTGATGCGTGAGAACCAGTGAGGTTCATTCTCGTGTTACGCAGCACGTTTGGGATTCTGCAAGAACCAATGAGGTTCATTCTCGTGTTACGCAGCACGTTTGAGCTTCTGCAAGAACCAATGAGGTTCATTCTCGTGTTACGCAGCACGTTTGAGCTTCTGCAAGAACCAATGAGGTTCATTCTCGTGTTACGCAGCACGTTTGAGCTTCTGCAAGAACCAATGAGGTTCATTCTCGTGTTACGCAGCACGTTTGAGCTTCTGCAAGAACCAATGAGGTTCATTCTCGTGTTACGCAGCACATTTGAGCTTCAGCAAGAACCAATGAGGTTAATTCTCGTGTTACGCAGCACGTTTGAGCTTCAGCAAGAACCAATGAGGTTCATTCTCGTGTTACGCAGCACGTTTGAGCTTCTGCAAGAACCAATGAGGTTCATTCATGTTGTGTCAAGCAGGTTCGGTTGGGCTTCTGTTTATGTTCGCTGATCAATGTTTATATAGGAATAAAAGCTTAAATTCAATCATATAAAGTGATCGAGTCTCTTCAGAAAATTTGTACTAAACCGCTCAATTCATATGGATTAGTATCAATCTTTTTATGAACTTTTTGACGCATCAAAGTGGTAGTTGCGTAGCTCAATGGAAGGACAGAAAGCTCTCAGATTTCATTAAAAAATATCTTCATTTGTGTTTCGAAGATGAACGTAAGTCTTACGATTTGGAACGACATGAGGGTGAGTAATTAAAGTGAACTAATCCTTTAAGCCTTGTCTGTGAAACCAGGGGAAAGTTTTAAAAGTTGACTCCACGCAAATATCCTGGGAACTCTTATTCATAATTAAAGTAATTAATACCTGTTTGGGAATATATTTTCCATTTTCTCTCAAAATGCGGCTGCGTAGCAACACCTGGCTGTGGATTAAAACAACAAATGAATTAAAGTCTTAAACACCTCTGGTAATGAGATTAGAATAGATTAAAATGTTAGTCGAGACAAATTTTGTGTTGGCTTGAGAATGCCTAACCAGGAAGTTTGAAGTGGTTTAAAAATCGTGAAGTTTGAAGCAGTTGGAAGTTTTAAATAGTTTTAAAGTTTAAAGGTTTCAAGTAGTTTAAAAAGCTTGAATTTTGATTATTATTAGATAAATGCATGTGTGTTGTGTGAAAACTGCAACAGCTCCAATGAGATTAAAACACACTTCCCTCAAAATGTTTCCTGCAGCACTAAGTTATTAAACTCTTAAAAATAACTTCTCTAGGATTCAATGTGCTTGCAAGAAATTAAATTGAATCATTGCATTTCCATTTCCATATTTCGTAATGGGGATGAATTAAAAAGTTCTGATGTTCAGGTCTGGGCAAAGTTCTGAATTTAGGAAATGTCTCCTTTTCAATTCAGTTGTATCTTGCATAATTAATTATACATGTTTATTCCCTGATAATGCAGAATACACAGCAATAACAACTTTTACTTATTTTAACTGCAGAGATAAAAAAATTTTTTTACGTTAAGTAAATTCTAAGATTATATTTGCAAATGTTTTTACTATCTATTTTCTATGTAAATGTTGTGAGTTTGATAATATGTTTATGGCTGAAGATTTGCATCAGTGATCTCACCTATCAGACACCTGCTGCAGATCCACTTTCTTCTCATTATGAATCAGTTGAGTGACGTAATGCCGCAGAACTCCGACGAAGAAAGTGATGAAGACTATGGGCAAAACAACCCACAGGCGAATACTGGAGTCAAGCAGCAGCTCTGGACCTGCCATTCCTATACTGACTACTCCAAAACTATCCTTTACAACTGTCTAAACTCAAAACACTGACACTTTTAAGTTTATTATAATGCTTGAGATAAAAGCACGGTGAAAATTCAAACTATGTTAAAACTATTACACTTTTATACGAAAGAAACGGCACATTGCTGCATTTACATGCGCCTTCTGCGCAGCTGCTGTTTAACCTTTGAACCAGTAGCGATGTGCGATTCGTGAACGAGTTCAATTGAGTCGGATCTTGAACATGTTGACGATTCACGAATTGGAATGAATCGGTCCGTCGCTTCTCGGGTCCTCATTGAACCGAGTCTCTTTTGAACTTGACAGTTTTACTAAGATAGTAGAGCTGGTTTTAATAAATAGTTATGTGTGTACATGCATACATATTTATATATATAGCTTTACTGACGTTTTGAGTATGTAATATGCCACGCGAGGATCTCTGAGAGATCACATCATGAGATCAAAACGTTTTCAACCCGTTCCTTGAGACGAACTATTTCCAAGAACCGATTCGCAGAAATGAATCGGACCGTCGTCCCATCACTACTTTGAACTATGACGTATTAACGTATGCATTTATGTTTTATTATTCAGTTATTTTATATCACTAACCGATAGGTAAAATATGCCTTACATATTAAAAATTGTTTATATATTTTAAAGAAGAAAAAGAAAAAGTTAGCTAACGCCATTTCCGGTTTCGAGTACGTTTCCGTGTGTATCTTGTAAACAAGTGGAGAGCCACGTGACAGACAGAAGGACGGGTTAGCTTTGCACAGACGAGTATTTTCACACTAAAACAAAATAATCTGTCATCTATACGATTTTAATCGTTGCGCCAGCCCCGATGTTTGATGTAGATTAATAATATAAACGTTGATTATTCTTCAAGAAAGTATCTCTGTATTATAGTCTATCTGCAACCATCTTTCTGGTTACATCATGACTTCTGGGACGCCAGATATTGATGAAAAAGTATTGCAGTATGAGACATTTATCAGTGAAGTGTTGAAACAAGACTTACAGTAAGTATCATCACTTGATTATGTCTTTGGTGAAATACATTTGCGTATTGCACGTACAAAGGCTGCCATAGTATTACCATGTTTGTACCATGGTAATCCCATGAGTTCAATCGCAATACCATATTTTTACATGTAGCATGGTAATACCATGGTATTCTTTGTGGTACCACTGAGTACCAAATAAATTCCCATAGTGCACAATAATGTATATTATTATAACCTATTGTAGTTTTATTATATGTATATCTTAATGTATATCTTATTCTACATATTAAAAATTTACATGTTAAAAGCTTATTTACTGCTATTTCGATTCTTACAGGAAAGTGTTGGAGCAAAGAGATGCTGTATATGAGAAAATAGCACAATATCTTCAGCTGAAGAATACAATACAAAGCATTCAGGTAGTTTTAAATCCACTAAACCATATTTTGAGCTTGTTCTAAAGTCCTGCACTTATGCGTTTCTATATATATATATATATATATATATATATATATATATATATATATATATATATATATATATATATGAGTGTTTTCTTGCTCTCATTCTGTATTATGTGTTTATAATATGTTGTTTTGCTATATTTTATTAATCTTTAGGAAACTGACAGCAAAGAACTCAAAACTGATGTTGACCTTGGCTGCCATTTCTATGTGCAGGCTCATGTGTAAGTATTGCAAGTCTGATGTCGGCTCACTGTGCCTCAATGCCTCTGTCTAATATTTTGAAAGAGCAAACTCATAAATGATTAATTTGTTTTAGACCTGATGCATCAAAAATATATGTGGCAGTTGGTTATGGATTCTTTGTCGAATTCACCCATGCAGAGGCTTTGAAGTTCATAGAAAAGAAGACGAATCAGCTAACCGAGTAAGACTTTTGGTTTTATCTTTTGATCGTTTTGAAATTTGCATGTTTGCCCAAAGATGTTTATCATTATTTTAATTCTTTAGGTATACCGAGGTTCTTACCAAAGATGCAGCAAAGATAAAGGCCAACATCCGCATGGTTCTGGAGGTACAAATTATTCTGCTTTATTTATTTTTTGTTCCTTTTACAGTTTATTGTAATGAGTAAAAAATGATCTGTTCTCACAGGGATTGAGGGAATTGCAAGGTCTGAAGGATCTTCCAGAGACCAGAAGGAGGGAGGTGTTGTAGTACATTAATCAATCACAGCACACACAGTGTATTATTTTTGCACATATGACTGTAATGTTTGTTTCAAACAATGTGAACATTATGGCAATCAGTTCAGAGGAACGTTGCCTTTTAACAGGTTATACTGTTGTTTTGAAAATTTTGCTGAATAAATTGTAACATTTTCAGTGCAACTTTGTGGCATTGTGATCATTTTAGATTTATATCGCTGTTTTGCACATGCAATACACTAAAACAAATAAGTTCCTTCATATAAGATGAGATGATCTATGTGAATAGATATGATGTAGAAAAATTAGGCTTACCTTGTTTAGGTATGACAAGCAATTTATTATTAAAATTGTTTTATTGGAAATGAAGAATGTCGTGATCTGTTCAAATCTTCATAAATGTTCATGGACTTCTTACATAAAAAAGAATGTAATGGAGTCTACCAGTAATTTCAGCATTATACTATGCAGCTATTCCATACTGTATGTATATATAACATTAAAATATGTTTGGGGAAACACCTGGTAATGTGAGTACAAGCTGTTTCTGGATTTAAAAAAACTTCAGCTTAAAATCAATCTAAAAATATCGAATCTAAAATACAAGTAGTATTTATTTGTTGGTTGTATCTACAAATAATAAGAGGATAAACTGTATATAATCAGTTCTGGGCTGCATTTGGGATTCAAGAATTACGTTGAAATTAATTGATTATTAATTCAACTTTTATTTTAGCTGTTCTGATTGACGAAGACAGTGGTTAATGTTAAGTTTCTGCGGCATCCATATGATGGCTACCCTGTCACACTAGTAACAGTTGCCATGGAAACTGGATGTTGAATTGTGGCAGCACTGTAAGACTTGCTTTCCTGAAATAGATTATTTTTCTTTGTACAAAGACTCACTGCCGCATTTGGGCACAATGACAATCATTATAATGTGACAGTATCAGCACTGGCTGTGGAATTACTGATTATATATTATTCAGTATTTACAGAGACCTTTATTGTGCACACGATTTCCTATGAATCAGTGTCTGAAGATAATTTATGCTTCCTATATTATTCTATTACATATGCAGTATGCATTGTTTTGGCCATACATTATGTCAGGGTTTTTTAATCTTTTAGATGTCACGGACCCCCAAATATGATCAACTTTGTGCGAGGGACCCCAATCCTAAAATTAAATTGGCAGCTTATAAATTATCCTGTTTAAAGACCCATTTTATACTGTGAAAAATTATCATAAATCTGTGTAAAATATATATGGAAAATATTTTGTTTACATTGTTACATTATTAATTTAGTTTCTACTTACTATAGTACTGTACAGTTAGATGTATTATTTATTTATTTACTCAAATCAAATGTACATTATTTTTTTATTTTAATCATTTATTTATTTTTGATCACGTTTATTTATGTATAGTTAATGTATTTATGAAATGTTTAACACTGTTTTTCTCTAAACTTCTCCACGGACCCCCTAGCACTCTCTTGCGGCCCCCCTGGAAAACCCCCGCATGCAACATTTCCGGGCAATCCTGCAGCAGCAACCTGTGTGTGTGTGTGTGTGTGTGTGTAGGTAGGTAGTAAAATGTGAACATTTTGACACTGTGGGGCCATTTTTTGGTCATGACGAGGAAAACAGCTTTTAAATCATACTAAGTGATGGTTTTTTCTATGTAAAAATGCAGAAAGTTGTCTGTAATGGGTAGATTTATGGGGTAGGGTTATGGTTAGGGGACAGAATATACAGTTTGTACAGTATAAAAACCATTACGTCTACGTAAAGGTATAAAACCTAGTTGATATGTGTGTGCGTGTGTGGGTGAGAGAGAATTTACGCATTTTCTTTGTGCAAAGATTTTCATTCGACCTTGGTGCTGAATAAAAAGTCTCTCTTTCCGAGAAGAAAGCAACACATAAAAGTTTGTCCTTTCATTCATTTTGCTCTGCTCTACAGCTGACTCACGTCATGCCTGAGCAGTGACGTCACGGCCGCACAGGGGACTCGCGGACCAAAGAGAGGTGGAAAAAAAAAAAGAAACAAGTAGTCGAGGCGTTCGTGGAAACAGGAAGCAAAGAGGGGGAAAGCAGAGCGGAGGTTGTTGTTGTTGTTACAGAAAAAAAACTTCGGAAGGGAGCGCTCTGTCTTTTACTACCCCGTTATTTTGAGCTCTTTGGTCCAACAGTGCAGCCGCGCTTGCGGTTGGCTAGTTGACTTTCCGTCCGTTGCCTGGACACCGCTGAGTGAGGGAAGATCGCGCGCTTCGCGCCGAAGTGGACGGAGCAACGGCTACCTGATCAGGAGTCTCGTTTTATTTGCCCTCCCTGACCGTCCACCACACTGGAATGAACCCCACATTACTGTTTCTTAATTACTTTAAAGGCAGGGCGTGACATTCCTCCTTTTAAACCGCGGCCCTAGTCGATTTTACTGGAGTATTTTGACGTTTGAAGAAGTCTTCAGTTCGTCTGACAGGAACGGTGCACGCGCAGGCAGCGTGAGCTAACGAGAGCTAGCGACTTAGCTGCTAATGTCAACTAACATGGAGGGAGAGGTGCATGTGTTACATAACAACCAAACGCAATTAAATCGCCGACTTCTGACACCCAGCAAGCACAGTAATGGACGTGATTTAATCTCCAAAGAATAAAACCGCCCATAGAGACATTTATTTGGGAGAGATGGAGTCCAACCCGCTGATCAGCGGTAAGTTTTATTCCACTTCAAGGAGGTTGGACATGGAGGAGTAACGTTAATTGCATTCGAGTTTAATAAAGTGCTTGTTGTTAGTCAAATAAAGACATATATTCACAACAAGCTCTGTTTTATTCACGGTTAATTTGTCCATGAGTTGGATGGTGCTTAATCCTGGTGTGAGCCAGAACGTTGTGTTCAAATCAACGTAACGTTAATTGTCCAAAAAGTATTAAAGGGACCATATACATTAGTGGCATTTACTCCTTACTTTGGGTCAGGGTGGGTTAACAAAACCTGTTGGAAGCCTGATGCACTTCAACTGTGTTTGAGTACATGTTTTCAAATCCAAATGTCTGACAGTGTCTCCACATGCCGCTCTTTCTGAATCAAATACAGTATGTTTAGCTGCCGTGTTTATTTCTGTACTAACCAGCAAAAAGATTTAGGATATATTTGAACAGAATTGCATTTGTTTCAATTGTTGTTGTATATTAAATATTTTGATATTGAGTGCCAGAGCTGTCAAACAAGCTCGTGCCCTGTTGTATTTGTAAAGGTGCTATATATAAAACAAAAGTATTACCTTATCGCTCTATTATTCGATTCCTGTTGTACAACAAGGCGTTTAATTACTCTGACAACTTTGATGCAAATGCATAAGAACTTGCTGCTTTCCAAACGTGCATTGAACATGATTGTGCAATGCACATTGTCAGCTTGTCTCTACTGTGTTTGTTTGTGTAAATAAAACCAGTGTCATCTTGATATTAACCAGCAGACAGCATGTTAACCCAAGGAGACAGGGTGGGCACATTGAACCTTCCAGGATCTGCAATGAAGCCCTTCTTAAGACAAGAGTACATTTTTATTGGGGATTTGTTTGGTTTTTAGCACTGGATTAATTCTGCACACATCACGGTCCTGTCTGGCTATCTCCTCCTTTCTGATGGCAATTCATTCATTGGCTATAAGTCATCATGCAGCCTTGAGAACTCAAGATAATTGACTATTAAGCATTGAGGTCCCCAAACAGTCTTAAGGCAATAAGGCGGGGGGAAACGGATCTGTGTTGTTCAGTGCCGGTTTTTATTTGCTTTTCTCAGATGTACAGGCTGATTTAAGAGGCATTAGACTAAGGCAAGCTGTGCAGTGTTAGTCCCTTGATTAGTCATGCTGGAGCTCTTCAGCTAGAAAGTAACACTGCAAGGAAAATTAGGGAATAATCAAAGTGTAAATAAGACAAACGTGCATCTGATTCTTTGGTTTTGGCACCACTATGACATTTTTATCTTAAATACAGTGACCCTATGGTTAAATTTTGCTTTTAGATTTGGATGGCGGAATTTAGTAATGAAGGTGTAGATGTGTGGTTAAATCAACATAGCAGTATAGGTTTTTCATGACAGCTTCAATGTGTTAGTGTGCTTTTGGGAAGATCCGAAGCTGTTTGTTTTACTGGCCTAAACAGTTCAGTAGATTCTGCTGTTAGTGCTTTATAATGTTTATACCATTATTTATTATGTTGCTGCATTACAGAGGAGTTTCTCAAGATGGTACTCATTCTTTTAAAGTGCCCCTTTTATGCTATTTTAAAGGTTCCTTATTTTGTTTTGGAGATCTCCTGCAATAGATTTACATGCATCCAAGGTCAAAAAACACTTTAATTTCCTCATAATATAAATTGCAGCATCACCTCATTTATTAAAGAGTCTGAAAACGGTTCGTTCGAAGATTCAGTCTCTCTAAACCCCTCCTTACCGAGAGCCTACTCTTGCTCTGATTGGTCAGACGACTCAGTCTGTTGTGATTGGTTTATCACTTACAGCGAGTGTCGGAAATGAAATGCCCATTCCCATATCTGAATTTCATCTCCAGAGGCTTCCTCAGCACTTGATACACATTGATAGGAACAGTAATGTTGGTTTTAACCCAGTCCTCATCTTTTGGAGGTGCGTGCAAGTGGATTCGCAGTGCTGAAAAACAGCGTCTACTCGACATGACGACAACACGAACTAAACTCTTCCAGTCTCAGCTACAACTACAGTGTTTGAGTGTCAAAGTAGACGTTCACAGGCAGCCAATGAAGACCAAGGACTGACGTTATGCAAATATGAATAGGGGCACTGTAAACAACTGGCTTTGTTTTTTCAATGGCTGTTTATTTAGGGAAGTAACTAGATAAAAATTCTGTCTGATATGTTAAGTCTATACTGTTTTCTAATCTATACTATTTGCACTTTCTATTAACAAGTCTAAACTTATAAACTAAAACCAGTCATTCTTGTCAATGTCAAATCAATGTTGTGATGATTAAGTGAATTTAGACATCACAATATTATAAAGTACAGAATAAAATATTGGTAACTATAAATTTTGAGCTGAATAGTTGATGAAAAATGTAAAATGTGGAGATGATAGATTCCGATAATAATATAGGTGGGACTCTTAAATATTTGTTGAAATTCAATGCTGTCTTTTCATGTTAAAATTATATAGCAGCTAAAGAAATCTGTAATATAAAATATACAATATTGACTAATACTATTTAGACAAATAATATTGACAAATAACTGGTATGGTACAGATTGTTCATCTATAAAAAAATTACTTTTTTTCTTTGTGTTCATTTTACAGTATAGTTACACAAGCACTTTTATTATATTTTATATGTATATGGCGTAATTCTACATTTAACACATTTTTAATTGATCTATTCATATTTATTGCTTAAAACTAAAGTGATATGTATTCAGACAAATCTTTCATGTAATATTTTATGGATGAATAACATTGAGTGCTATTCTTTTTCACCATTATTGGTCAAATTAATTCGACTTTCAAGCCAATCTACATGTTCTCAATGCATAATTAATGTGTATATTTCTAGCAGGAACAATTATGAAAAGTGCTAATAGAAATGTCTTCAAAAAACATATTTTTAATGTTCCACTTTTTTGTCAGCCTGTATGGAAATGAGTAACTTCAGCAGTATTGCAATGAGTTGTTGATTTGATTAGTAAGTGTAGATAATAGGCTAACAGGACAATATGACAATTTAAATCCTGAAGTACAGCTTTGTAAAACCCTCTGTTTGCCTTGGTGTGTGTGGTTGCACAAGCTGCCCACAGGATATTCTTCTGGTGTTTCAGGCCTAGAATGACACCATTTATTAAAGACATTTTACTGTAAATAAATGCACTCACTAAATCACTTACAGCTCATTTTTAATGACATTTTAATTAATTAATGTGTTAGTTAATGAGATTTTGTGTGCTGAGTTCAAATGGAAACGGTTCCCTTCATTGTCATCAGCAATTCCCTGATATTTATTTGGTTCAGTGTGCTTAAAAGGTGGCGGGGTCTTTTATATTCCTTAGAAACTGTTGCTTAAATGCTTTTACCATGGTGATCGTTTCTAAGGTGTTGCTTATGAGTTACGTAAATGAAGGGGGGGAATGGTAATCGGGTTCATTTGCATTCTCAACATGTTCTTCCTGAACTTGTGATACACGTCCTCTGCTGACTGTAGCGCCATTAATTCATGCCTGTTTTCCCTCGATGTCACTGCAGATAAAATGTTCACTCTCCATTTACACTCATCTACTCAATCCAACCATAAAAAATGCCTAAAGAAAGGATTTAATTTACTGTAATTTACTGTACTTAGTTAAATCCCAAAAGGCTGTTTTTTCTCTCTAACATGGTTGCAGTTCCAGAACCTATTTACCATGATAGTGAAATCTAGGTATTTTAGATGCAGTATTTTTCGCAACATAGCTAGTGAAACCAGTGCCTTTGTTTTTACAGCACATATGACTTTGATTGTGAGATATCGGCATATATTTCAGTAAAAAGTTAGTAGTCACAGGTTGTTTTACATTTAGTTAGAACTAATTGCATTGTCCTTTGTGGATTTTTCAAATCTTAACATGGTACTTAGCACTTACTTAGCACCCCTAAACTTTAAACAGTAGTTTACAAATACTACCTGGCTAACATAGTGTGTTTTCTGTGCCCTATAGCGATGGATCCGTCCATTACTTTGTGGCAGTTCCTGCTACACCTGCTGGAGGATCAGAGTCAGAAGCACCTGATCTCCTGGACGTCTGGGGACGGGGAGTTCAAACTGCTGGATGCTGAGGAGGTGGCCAGACTCTGGGGGCTTCGCAAAAACAAAACCAACATGAACTATGATAAACTAAGCAGGGCACTTCGTTACTACTATGACAAGGTATGCATAGGAATCACTATGACTGTGAATAAGGCATTTGGTCGGTTTCATTTGGCCCTATCCGGGGTGGTATGACCATAGATATCTTTGTTATTAAAAATAAGAGACATTAAAAGACATTAAAGATGATATAGGACAAATACAATAAATAAACTCTTTTTTTATGTACAGCAGATTTATTTAAGATGTAAGAAATGCTACAGAAATTGAAGAAATGTACAAATAAAACACTGCATAGTCTTTACTGTATAAATGAAATATAAATTGATTCTTATTAGAGATACATAAGTTCATTCAGTCAAGAGTAGTGAGTGCTTTTCTCTTTGTCTTTTGTTGTTTGATTAACATTAATGACACAGTAGCAGGTTTATTAAGCTGATATCACTTTAAGACCTAATGCACAGATCTAATCAACTGAGTCCTGACTCATATCCGGTTTTCGCCAAAATGTTTAAGTTCACTTAAGACAACCAACTGTGTTTAAGTGAATACTACACACATACTACAATACTACAACGTTTTGACATAACTATGTGCATCTGACCGTTCAATAAATCTCTTTATATCGTCGCCACGAGATATATCGTCATACCACCCAGCCTTAGACCTAATAATAATTTTTGTTTATATCTATTAAAAACATTTTTTTTGTTTGTTTATAAGAAAATAATACTTTTATTCAGCAAGGATGCATTAAAGTGGTCAAAAGTTTGTCGGCTATGATCACTTTAAAGCATCCCTGTGGAATAAAAGGCTGGAGTAATGATGCTAGAAATTCAGCTTGGCATCACAGGAATAAATTGCATTTTAAAATATAATCAAATAAAAAAGATATTTTAAATTGTAATAATATTTCACAATAGTACTGTTTATAAACAGTATGTACTGTATTTTCGATCAAATATATGCTGCAATAATGAGCATAAGAGACTCCCTTCAAAAAACCTGTTACCTTACTGACCAAACTTTTGAACAGTATAATAGCCTGTATATTTTATATATTAATTTAATGATTGCAAATGAGATTAAATAAATGGAATTAAACATACAATTGACATTATTTACTCAAAATTCATGAATTTCAACCATTTAATCAGCCTGGACAATATTTCAATCTTTCACTATTATTTTCCCATGAATAAATGATGCATTTCTGGAATTTTGTATTGTATGACCACAATAAAAAAAGATTTAAAAAACACACTAAAGATAAGAGGAAGGATTAATATATGGTGAATATTATTATTGCTTTCATACTCCCACAGAATATTATTAAGAAAGTTAGCGGCCAGAAGTTCGTCTACAAGTTTGTGACCTATCCAGACCCCAACTCTGCTGATGGTCTGAGAGGGCCTGAGGATTCACAGAGGGCCACTGCGGGAGACAAATTGGAGCTGTCCATTCAGACCAAACCTCTAGGTGCTGCTAACAGCACCAGCCCGTGTCTCTCCAAGAGCCTGCAGGTTCAGCGCTCCTCCCCCAGCTCGGTGCAACGCAGCTCCCGCAACGATTACATGAAGTCTGGTCTCTACTCTACTTTCACCATCCAGTCCTTGCAGTCACCCTGCAAAAGCACTTCGAAATTCATCAAAACAGAGAACGTCTTGATTGACGGCAGCCCCAAACCTGCCCCTCTGGACAACACAGTGCATGAGGTCAGCTTTATTCTGGATTTCATGTTTTTGTCTCTGTTCTGATGCCACAAGTTATTACCGGTAGTTAAACGAGTCATCAACGGGTTGTAAAACCAGGTGTTTGATTCACAGTGATTATGTATGTGTATGTTGCAGATACGAATGTGTCAGACAGAAGGGCAGCAGGGAACGGTTCAGGCCCAGTCGACTGTGGAGAGCAGCAGTCTGCAGGTGATAGTGACCCACTCCTCGCCATGTGCTACACCCGCTCTCAGCCCCCAGACACCCTCTGGCTCAGCCACTGCAACCACAGTAAGAATGGCTTGTTTTGGGCAAAATCGTCAGTCTTTGATTGCCTTGTGTGACATGTTTACAGTGTATCTCACCCTCTGACGAAGTTCTGATAGTGTCAGAAATTGCATTGCATTCATGCAAGCCCTTTTCCCAATTAATAAAATCAAGTCCCACACAAAAAAAAAATAGTTTGTGGCATTTGAAAATGTCACAGTTTGGATGTAAAAGAGTTACAAACTAGTTTTTATCCATTGCTCATTGAAGCACTCATTGTAGCCTCCTGGTCAACATGACATTGTTAGGCAGATTTATAAAAGATTATGTATTATGATTAGTGGAAAATGCCTAAATTTCAGCTAATCAGCATGAAATCCAACACCCATGATAAATACTGTTGTTATTAAGACATCTGTGTATAAAAACACTGTTTTAAATGAATCTATCCATCCATCCCACAGAATGCTCAAGCACAGAAGAGCCAGAGTTTGGGTGACCCACCACAGATCTACTTGTCCGATCCCAGCTCTCTGACCTCGCTAATTCCTCTGGCTCATGGCGAATGTGTTGTCAACCCCTCTCAGCCTGTGTTTGTGGTCATAAAGCCTTCTTCTGTCGGGCTGCCCAAAGAGTCTAGTCTCCCGCATGACGAAGACTTGCTGGATATTGTCAATCTGGATGAAAAAACAGATGATGAGGTGAACAGACATGTCACAGTCATTTAGGAATTATTCTGTGTGTTTGGTTGGAATGAAATGCAAGAGTAATTTATTTATTTTATTTGCCATACTCAGTCGGTGTCCACAGTGCCTGACCCTGGAGATACAGATGCCCCAATCCCTGTGGATGCCCCGTCACCCTGCGTGGAGCCAGTGGCCCAGCCGGTTGGAGAAGGGGAAGTGGAAGAGAATCCTGAGTTACCTGGTTAGTCAAAAGTTCTGGTTGATTAAATGTTCTGGTTTATTCTGGTTTGTTAAAAAGACGTTGAGCTCAGATGGCTTGGCAACTGCAAACAGCTTGGTGTTTAGCTAATTAATTGCTGTTTTTGAAAGAAGTCTCTTGTGCTCACCAAGTCTGACTTATTTGATCAAAAATAGATCAAAAAACAGAAATATTGTAAAATATTATGACAATTTAAAATAACTGTTTTCTAATTTAATATATTTTAAAATGTAATTTATTCCTGTGATGACGAAGCTGAATTTTCAGCATCATTACTCCTGTCCTACGTGTCACATGATCATTCAGAAATCATTTAAAGCTACACTGTTTGATATTTTCCCCCATCTAGCGGTGAAATTATATATGACTACCCAGTGAATATTAGTTTCTGTTCCTTTCAATTTCGAGGGCGTTTTAACTCCTACGGTGGCCATATTATTCCAAGATTAACATGGCTTTCAGTTCGACTTCGTCCAATTGCGCCTTTAAAACTATCACCTGTGATCCAGCACAGATTCATGTTACAAGGTAAACAATACTTTTTCACCATTGACGTGAGGAAAAGTAACGCAAGTTATACTAGAGGTCATTCTGGCGTGCTATGGTACAACCATGCTATGGTTAGACAAGCAACTATAAAACTTTGAATTTACACAAATAGGCTGAATTACCTGTCGAGAAGAAAGCAGGCAACTTCGGCGTCCGTTTTAAAATCTTTGCTCCTCATGAGCTCTTTCCATCTGGGAAAAGTTACTCCAGTATTGACTTTGTTCTTGCTGATTTGCCTGTCGCGTTGACGTTTTAATTCTCTCTTTCGCTTCCTTGGCGACTCTGCTACATGTCCTCGAAAATAGGCGCGATCCTTCATCAGCAATCTTTCAAATCTGCCGGCAGTCGCGAGTAATCTCCCCCTCGCATTCGTCTGAGTGTAAAGCGCGAAAGGCGAAGCTTGAATTTACAGGTATGTCCCTCTTTGGCTAATGTAGTTTCAAGATGGAGGGGCAACATGGCGACCGGCATTCGAACCCCTCACCCGTATGTACTTTCAATGGCAGATTATAAACTTACGAGAATACTTTATTACTTGAAAGAAGTAAATATACATTAATGAGCACATATATTTTTGAAAGAACTAAGTGTTTTTTGCTAAGAATCAACAAAAAAAAATACAGTGTAGCTTTAAATATGCAGATTAGATGCTTAAGAAAGATCTCTTATTATTATTATCAATGTTAAAAACAGTTACCATGATAAATGTTTTCAAAATGATTTTAAGGTTTGAGAGAGCAGCATTTATTCAGAAATCATTTGTATCTTAATACATTTTTTACTGTCACTTTTGATCAATTCAATGCATCATTTCCTTTTAAAAAAAACTCTTAGTAGTGTATATTGGTGGAAGAATTTATTGTGATTAGTTCTTTATCAAATGTATATATCTTTTATCATATTGCTGATTCCGCATTTTTATAAAAACAATGAACAACTTCAAGGAATGCTTTACAGTTATTCAACATAGTTATAGGTCAACAAAGACCGCAGTGTTTAAAAATCAATTGCCAATTTCAGCCCTTCATTCAAAACTGTTTTCAGAGGACACCAATACTTCATCAGCCTCCTTCTCAGAGAGCATGCAGGAAGTCCAGCCTCCTAAATCAAAGAAGCCACGTGTGCTGGAGCTGCCATCCTCGTCTACACTGCTGCCTATTGGACTCTCACTGGATAAGGTCAATGCTGCGGTGAACAGCCTGCTGGCCTCTGGCAGTGCCACAAACACCTTAACACCCACAGTCATCACCTCCCATTCCCTGGTGAGCCATCCAGTTCATTATTATGGTTGTTTAAAAACGTGCTTACATGTAAATGTATGTTTTTTAATGCATTTAATTGAGTTAAATTTAAATTCATTTGCGCTATTTGATGGAATTGAATTAGTGCTGCTTGCAATAGCATTGTTAAGATGAAACCCACATGAACACCTCAGAAAATATAAAAATAGTTATTTTAAGCAGTTGACAGCCATGATTTCAACACAATGCCCTCTTTTACCACATACAAGGCACAAAGAGATGACTTTTAAATGAGTGATCACAGAGCTTTAGCATTATATTAGTCTTTCAGTGGAATTGTGCTTTAAGAGCTAGATCTTTGCTTTTGTGAAACTTTTTATAATTATCAGCAATATCTTGTTTTTGTTTTTTTTTGTTTAAGGCAACAATAGCATATGCGTGGTATGAATGGATGCTTCACATGTACCAAGCTCTTACTCACACAGTCTCTATGTGATTTTAACAAAGCCAGAGAGATACGAATGCTTGTGTTACCAGATAACCAAGAACAAAAGAGATACAGCACAATGACCTTGGAAAATTGTTCATACACACACACACAACCTCTTCAAATCTCTCTCTCACTTAGACTCCAGTGCTGTTGACACCGAGTCCGCTGCCATCAACCATTCACTTCTGGAGCACGCTCAGTCCTATCGCTCCACGCAGCCCTGCCAAGCTCTCCTTCCAGGTGAGACTTCCTGTCCACACAGTTTCTGTCCACAGCATGGCAGCAGCACACCATCTGTCTCCTCACACTCCCTCGGCTCATCGCATGGCTGAGAATTTACTCTCTGCCCACTCCATTCATCATAACCATCAAATGCATCACAACATATGACATATTTTCTAAACTTTTCTAATTGTCATGGTACCCGATATCTTATTTACACATTTAGTTGACACTTTTATCCAAAGCTACTTGCAATAGAGATACATACGCACTGTCACAGAGCCTGCAATATTCATAGCATCCAATGGCAGGTTCATTAGAAAGCTGGATTAGGAAACGAGCTGGAGCAGAGGAGAAATAAAGAGAGCCAAAAGATGACTTCCCACCCTAAAATATTCTTTTGATAATTTTTTTATGCTGAAATACAAGGAAATTAATGTCACTACATCAGTGGTTCTCAAAGTGTGTGTGTGGGGGTGGGGGAAGAAAAAGATGGAAAAAAAACTGCCGTGGCAACCGCTTCAGCGGACGGCATCACTAGTTGTTTTTTATGAACTCTCCGCTCCCCTGCCGTTTTCTGGCTGGAAGACATACAAGAAGCTGAGCTTGTGAGGCGGCCGGTTATGTATTGTTCATGCAACACCACATCACTGGAATTTTTTATTTAGTTCTGGTCTAATAATCTCTCTTATTTTTATATTTTTTAATGTTTCAACAGCGACACAAAGTGAAACAATTGCAGGTGTTTTTCATTGCAGTTTTTCCCACAAAAAAAAATCTTAAAATTTTCATACTTTTTAGTGAAATTGGTAGTCAGAAGTGGGGTTGGGCCCCCGATTTTATAAAAGTCTAAAGGGGGGCGTCACCAAAAAACTCTGAGAACCACTGCATTACATGGAGGATTTTTTGGATGATAAATGGTTCTGTAAATTCTGAATGGATGAGAAAAGTTTCAAGCTGTTGTAAGTTAGCCAGCGATTCCCACACTTATGATCACACATTATTTGAATTATGTGTTGTTTATATTATTGTTTACAATAAAATACAATAAAACTAAGCTACAATTAGGCTAATTAACTTATTATTACTACTAATGATAATAATAACAGTTCATCACTCTTAATTGTCGATTACAGTTTTATTATTATTATTAGGCTATTTAATTATAATAAATGTCATTGTTACTGAATTTGGTGTCTTATCACATTTCTGTTGCCCCCTTTTTTTAATTAGTTCATTAAATTAATTTATTATTATTACTACCATTCTCAATAACTAATAATAACAATAAATATAATTATTACTAATTACTATTACTGTCTTTTATCATATTGCTCCCATTTAAAAAGAAATGAACTAAGCCTTAAATAAGGCTCTGCATTGTAGTGATTTCACCATGTTGTCTTTTGCTTATTCCTTTAGTGGATGTCAAATCTAGTGTGCTTAATTTTATGAAGGCTTTGGTTTTATTGGACTCTTGCTCAGAGAAACATGTGAGCATCCTCTGCTGGACAATAGCAGCAGTGCAGAGTTTGGAAGGTTTACACGCTGTTAGTTTTACAGGAACAGGGCCATTAAACCTAACCCTACATCACCTAGTTTTGCATTTTTATTATAGTCTCTTGAATATTGTCCAGTTTAATTACTGATTAGATGTTCCAATGTAAATGTATTACTGTAAATGAGTAAAAATGATTGATAGCAAGCCATGAATGCAGTACATTAAAAAGTGTCTTCAAGCTTAAATCCTAATTAATGCCGTGCTGTTATTCTTGCAGTTCCCCTCCAACGGAAGCAATCAGATCCAGATCCCGGCACTGAGCGTGGACGGCCTATCCACACCTGTCGTTCTCTCCCCTGGACCACAGAAACCTTGACTTGCCATTTAATTCATTTGTCTCTTGCCGTGGTGATTGGCTCACTCCCCAGCCAATAAGACGCTGAGGACGACCAATGAAAGATGAGACACTCCATAACAAGTTCTGCTTCGAGTTGGGCGGAGCCTCTGCTCCAATGACGACTCGACAAGAGGAGTGCGCTCTCAGCTGTCCTTTACGATTGGTTGACAGAGCAGCCCGCTTCTGGGCTTCATGGTGGTATTTCATAGACTATTTGCTCTTTTGTTTTTCCCTTTGCCTTTTATATGATGATCATCAACGGTTATTTATTTATTTTTGATGTTTCTTGGTGCATCATGTGATGTGCATTCCGGAATGCTCAGATTGTGAATTTGGAACTCACTTTATTTTTTGATTTCTCACCGTAACATTATGAGTTATGGACCAGACGAGGTAACCTCTGATTGAATCAAGGCATGAAATGCCATTTACAGACGGAGCATTGCTTTCTTAAAAACTTCTTTCTTTTTTGTGAAAATAGAAAGCATGCATTTGAAATCTGACAGATTAAAGTGCAAGATAATTTTTTTCTTTGCCATTACAAAGACACAAATCAGTTTTTAAAAGGATATGACACACTGTTGTTTTAAACATTTTGTGTTTTTCCATGGACAAAGGAGTCCAAGAGGCATTGAAAATGCCAGAGGAATGTCACGGCCATTCCCGGGATTTGAAGAGGTGGAACCAGGGAGGAAAGGACACAAAAGAGATTCAGAATGATATCAAGATCTGGAATGTGTCAATCTTTTTCTTCAATGAAATCATTCCTTTGTTTCAAAACGTCCTTCTTGTAAATATAAGTTGCACCCATTCCAAGATTTGACAGATTCAATTTTTGGTTCTCATTTTCCTGTTTTTGTTGTTGGTTTTTTAATATTTCTTTTCAAGGAGCCCTTTCTCTGGCAAAGCAGGCAAAGGTTTCAGAAGTGTCATGGCGAAGCGTTGCAGTTTCATGCTTCATTTTTTTTTTTTTTTTAAGGAAAATGCCAGAGGAGACCAAAGACCAGCTGTTTATATACAATCCATCTTTGCATCTCTATCCTTTTTTTCTCTTTCGTTTCACATTTTCTCAGTCTCTTTCTCACGCTGAGTTTCTATTTTTTACTCTGCCACATCAAAGGGCTATAAGAACCTTCACACAACCAAAACGCTCTCTTGTTCTGACACTGTATATAACTGATACATCGACTGGCCAGCTATAAGTGTGAAACTCAATAAGCGTTGTAAATAGTCAAAGTAATTTATGCAGCTGCTTTTGATATGGTTAGTAGTTTTGTGCAGGCCTCTAATGCTATGTTCGTCTGATGTGTTAAAATCACACTCACGGTTGTTACCTCAAAGCTGTCAAGAGCTCGACGCGTCAAAGCTGGCACGCAAATACATTGCGACTCTTTCCTACTGACACACAAAGCCAACGATTATTTGCATATTTTCTAGCGCCTGTAGTTTGTGTATGAAGCTCAAGTTTCCTGTGGGGAAATCATGGTGGTTATATATAGCGTTCTACAGAAAGCTGTAGTCAGTGTTTATGGACAGTAACTGCCTCCACGCCATGCAGCCTTTTCTGTCGTTTAATTTGACCTGAGTTTGCTAAACTCACGCATAACATACTTCTTTTCAATTAAAAAAAAAAAAAAACATTTGGATGGTCAGTGTCTTTCAGCTCTTTAATTTGGTGCTTTTGTTGTTTTATATCTGCGTAATTGTAATCAATTCGGGAGGATTTTCTCGTAGCATGCTGCAATTGCCTATACGTGTCCTCAGATTGTTCTCTCTTGCATTTTGTGCGACTCATGACTGATTTTGTTACGTGCGGAACCAATGCGAACTTGTTCTAATCTCAGTGAATGACTGTTTGTTAATATAAAGCTTTTGAGAAAGGCCTCGAAGATCAGTAATTGTTCACCACAGCTTTCGGTGGGCTATGATGTGTACATATGATGTCACGGGCGCCACATTGAAGTCGACACATTGAATGTTCGGTTCGAGGAGGCATTTCGGGAGTCGCCGCCTCCTCGCGTGTTAAGCACAGTGACCTGCTATATCAGCTTAAATGTGATCAGATTCACACAAAACTAATTGACTTTCATCGGTGAGTTACTTGTGGTTCTTTTACGCCATGCATTGGGCAAAATAATAAGCCTGCAATATCAAATAACTCACTGTGACGATGAATTTAGTGATTTGCGAGTAGTACTTTCCCCATTCGTGATCTTTAACGCAGTGTGGTGAGTCTGCATACTGCTTCCAGCCGTCTTCTCAAGCTTGTCTGGATTTCTGGGATTGTTTGTGCCTCTGAATGTCTGTGCAGCTATGCTCTGTAATGCACTGCGAATGCGTTTTAACAGCTGGTGTCTTTGAGCTAGACTCCTCCTCCTCCTCTTTCCCCTGCTATGATGCTGTTGTTACCTTTACCGTAGATCAGCACCGATCAATACAGTGACAGCACACTTCCCCGAATCAAACTATTACATAGTGATGACTTCATTTGGGTTGTTTACAAACTAGCAAGCTTAAAAGACAGAAATAGCGAGCCATATCTAAAACTATTTCTGTTCTACAAATGTAGAAATAAATGATTTAAAAATCATTGTGTTAGTTCAGACAATGTTTAATATTGTAATATTAACGAGCCTTTGTCATGTTGATGAAATCGCTGCCCCCTTTGAGATAATGAATCTAATGCTGCATGTCTCTGAACCTACAAAGACTGTTTGGATCTTAAGATCTTAATACCACATTAAATAGGCCTTAAAGTGGGATTTCTGGGTATGTGCTCGTCCAGTGACGAACTATTTACTGGTATTAATTGCTTCTAAAAGCTTTGTTCTTTTTTTTTCTAAAGTCATCCCAGAATATTTTAATGCGGAGTAAGGTTTATTGTGCTTGTAACAAGAAAAGCTCAGATTGAATATTAATTTAAAAAGTGTTTTCCCCCCTATCCTATTTCCTCATTAGAACCAAAATTGTGCCGAAATTGTATTTGTGCAAGTTTTTCAAGTTATAAAAAATGTAAATGATTGTTGGTAACCAGCATGTGTAAATGTTCTAGTCACTGAAACCTTTATGCAAATGACATTACATAAAGCCATTTATTGAATAATTGATTGGACCGTAGAGATGGTGGCTGGGACGGTTTTTCTCCTTTGTGAAGGAGTCTTTAAATTATTTCCTAATACCAGCACAGATTTCGTACCATGTACAATTTTCCATTGTAAGACAGTCAATCATTTCAATATTTCTCATTGAGAAAACCTGTTTAATGCTTGTTACCTGCTTATGAAGTCACAAATCCAAGCACCAAACTGGAGATGGAGTTGAATCGATTGTGGCTCGAAACTGTTAAGACATTTGCCTCATTTTGCTTTTCAAGTTACTGAATTTGAACATCTGCGGTTGCCAGATGCTGTAATAAGTCTTTTCACTTGTTGTTTCCTCTTTGAAATGTTACGTGGGAACTGTTCATGTATTCTATATTCAATAATGTGTTGGGAAATCTTGCGCTCCGCATATATTTGTGTAAAAAAAAGAAAAGAAAAAAGTATGCTACTTGTGAAGAAGGAACACGTGGTCCTGAAGGACTGTTGGGAAGCAGATCTCTGCGGCCTGAGCTCCCTTTCCCGGATGAGAATCTCTCTCTGGGAGTTTATTTCATAAAGGGACGGAGAGGCTTTTATTTTTCTGAATTGTCTAAATACTATATTATATGTACTGGAAAGAGACAAAACTATTTTTCATCTGCACATTCTACTTTGTTTGTTTATGTGATAGATATTAATCTTGTTTTCTAAAGACAAAAAAAGACTCGGAACTAATATGAAAAATGAATAAAAGGCTATTTTGTTCTTTACCTTGTTTAATATTCATTTTGTCAGTCTCTATCTATCTATTGGTCATTCTATCATCTATCGTCTGTCTATCTATCAATCAATGTATCTATCGTTCTGTGTGTGTGTGTGTGTGTGTGTGTGTGTGTGTGTGTGTGTGTGTGTGTGTGTGTGTGTGTGTGTGTGTGTGTGTGTGTGTGTGTGTGTGAATATATAGTCACACATTTTAATACTGACATTTTAAAGGTTACCTTTTAAAGAAAATATTTTTTTTGGAATTATTATGTCTTAAATGAGTATACACAGTTATTCACAAATGTATAGGCTATAACTGATTGTAAGGTACACACACGCACACACAGGCCTCAAGTAGAGTAATAGCAAAAAAGATTACTAAATTATGTATAACAACAATTTAATGTTATTGGTCTCGCCATACAAGCACTGTCATTTAAAATGTCATTTGCTTGATAAAATCAAAGACATGAACTGCCAAAAAAAACTTGATCGAGCAAAGAGAGCAAGATATCCATAAATAATCCTTCTTTTTTTTCATAACCTCAAAAATTGGATGATACTACACGCCTCTTCCTGGTGTGAGACTGAAAATTAACACACAAAAATCCAAAGAAAAATCCCTGAGGGACTCTGTTTTGTATGTCATGCCTCCTCCGGGACAGCAGCCCTCAGGAAGCAGAGAACAGATATTAATTAAAGTCAGGCTATAAGACTCAGGCGCAGGAGGACCCGAAGACAACGCTGATTAACCAAACCCCACAATACTCCTCCAAAAACTCACTTTCATTTCTGCTGAAATGCAAACAGAAAGAATGATGAAAGCGTCAGGCTTATTTCAACGTGTTGACGATGTCGGCGCCGTAAGCTACAGAGAAACTGGGAAGAACTGTTGATATGAAGAGATGCAGCATATACGAACCTGGAATAACCTCATGAAGATAAAGCACGTTTTAGAAAGTTTGTCAGGTAGAACTTTTAGTTCATGAACTGTGGCTGTGTGTTCAGGATAGCAGCTTACTTCTCTTTACATCAAAACCTACTGCATGTGAAGTATAGGCTATACACTAGGGTATCACTACACGGAATAACAATGAATAATAACTGAATAGAGTTACAGTCAAATAAAAGTGCAGGACCAAAATCAAACGATTCTTCTTTGTAAATGTCAAATAACAAAGCAGAGACTGTAGAATAAATGATATTTGAGAGCATAAGGCCTTGTTTTATTGCCCTGGTGCCTTGGGCGCAGCTGCAGATGCTCATAAGAGACCTGAGCATCGGGTCGCTGCTTTTTATTGCGCTATGAATGGACTTCATAGCTTCACGCTGCAGGTTTGCTTTAATTGCACCTCACCCAAGGTCCCACAGATGAAGATCGTCAGTAAGGCTCATTAACTCCCAATTAACAGTCTGTTTACCCCAGCCACCACCTGTAAGTGCTCTCGGTTTATGTCTGTTCAGCATGGATCCACAACTCCAGCAACAATAATCCTGTAGATTAAATGAGCACGCTCCAGGGTGGAAGATGAAAATATGTGTCTAAACGCATATCAGGGGACTGAATACGTGACTCCTCTGTTTGGTTTATTAACTGCTGATGTTTAGTTTTTAAGAACTGACAGCTCACTATCCGTGTAGATATGAAAGCCTGATAATTGGGTTGTTCTTAGAAGCCTTTTTGTGTATTACAATTGTTGTTGTTGTTTTGGGGCATTTCATTTGAAAAGGTTACTGTTGAAATTATTATCATTGAAAATGAACTTTGAATAGAGCATATTTTCTCACTTTAGGCCCAAAGTACAGGAGATGTAGGCTACAAGTTGAAGTTCTCCAAAAGTTCAGAGTTTACATGTTTTAAGTATGAGTTTTACAAGGATGTGATAGTAATTACGGTAATTCCGACATGGCATGAACCTTATGCTGTGCGTTATATCTCCAAGTTGCACTACACGAAATTGTTTTCAAACAGGTTTCCTAAAAACTCCAGATGACTTTCAGTCAAAGAATAGCTTTATAATAGTTACAGTATATTTTGTAGTTTGAAGCCAAATCCTAAATTGCTATTTTAACTTTATTACAGTCATTTAGAATTCATATGCTTATATGTTTTTCACACCATGTGGTCAAAATCATTACCTTAAAGGTCCCATTGCATGAAAATGTGACTTTATGAGGTTTTTTAACCTTAATAAGAGTTTCCCTAGCCTGCCTATGGTCCCCCAGTTGCTAGACGTTTTGATGGGTGTAAACCAAGCCCTGGGTATTTTTGAGAAAATGAAAGCTCAGACGGGCGAATCTAGAAATCTTCCCCTTGTGTCGTCATAAGGGGAAAGGTCGCCTCCCCTTTCTCTTCTTTGCCCGCAAAGAGAATTTGGCCCGCCCAAGAGAAAATGAGCTGCGTGAGCACGATGTTTTTTTCCCCTCGAGAGACATGGCAGTTTCTCAGTGTTTGGATGTACAAATGAACACAAAAGTATTTTTTTAGTTCCTTCATCCGAACCTCTGAAGAACCAGTGGGTTATGTGAATTTCTGATGTTCAAGTTCAGACAGATAATCTTTCTCTCAAAGTCGTTCAATACTGTTTATGCATCAGTAAATCAAGCCGTTTCTCTTTGTAGGATGAAAATAAACGAGTTTATCTGGACACTTGCCAAAACTCGTTATGAAATCAATGACGCTGTTACGCTGCACAACGAAGCTCTTACTGTACTTACCTCATGTTTGCATTGGTGAAATCATCAGTGAGAGTGCAGAAACTGCGTTGCAATGATAAGATCTTCATTCACGCGATCAACATGGCTGTCATCTGCTCAATGCTCATCACTGCAACCTTTTATGTGATGGGAATAGATCTAAATACTTAAAAAACTTCGGGATTCATTAATCCTGATAGCTGTAATAGTAAAAACGTATAATAGCTGTAATAGTAAAAGTTTGCGAGAGAGTTCCACATGTAATGCTAAATATTTAATATGCAAGCATGTCAGCCAATCACAGCAGTGGGCGTTTACACTGAAGTCTCACAGCTGACACGCCCCTTCAAACAGAGCGTTCAAATCAGAGGCTAAAATCAGGCTAGGAAATATGCCTTTTATTTCTAAATTATAACAACTTTTGATCTAAAAAACATACTAACATTATAAGGGCACCCCAGGAAACATTCTAAAATAATAAAATAATCCATGCAATGGGACCTTTAAAGTGAAATGCATGAAATGGAAGTTCCAATAGTCTTTTCTTCCTTGTTGCTTGTAGGACACAACCTGATGTTGTGCATCAGGAATTGATTGGTTCATTGAATTGTTGTGGTTTGCCATTGGTCAGTCTCATGTGAGTGACAGGTTTTGACTTTCATAGCATTTATTTTTTTCATACTATGGAAGTCAATGGAGACCAGCAACTGTTTGGTTACCAACATTCTTCAAAATATCTTCCTTTATGTTCAACAGAACAAAGAAGTTCATACAGGTTTAGAACAACTTGAGGGTGAGTAAATGATGACAAAATTTTCATTTTTGGGTGAACTATCCCTTAAGCTATTTTTTTAAAATAAATGATGCAATATTCAAAAAAAATAAAAAAAATTGTCCATTTCAATGTCATGGTGACTTTAAACATTATGTCAAAAACGATTAGAAAAAAGGGACTGCCACAGTTAAGCGGGGTTGATCAGAAACCGAGGGAGAAAATGCATGACCATTTTCAATAAAGTAAAAAATATGACTTATGAAAATTTGTATTTAATCTGTTAAATGTAATTGTGATAAATGGGGACCTGAACATTTGCTGATATAAAAACGAACTAATGTTTTATTTTGCACTAAACACTAGGTTAAATAGCATCAACTCTGTCATATAATTGGACTGATTTTTGTAAGTGGGAAATTTCAAAATCCAGTAATTATATCAGTAGTAAGTCATGGGGACACAAATGGCACCAATTCTTGAAAATGACCCAATCACCATATCAATTTGAAATCTCTTGAAATGGTTCATTCTGTAATAATTAATCTGTCATTTTGAGCAGGTCTCTGAAAAGCCTGAGACAGCACGGTTAATTAGTGTCTGAATATTGGTTTCATAAGAGGTAAAATAGTTCTGCAGTGATATTTTTCTGTGCTACTTATACAATGACCTTTTCCTCTGTATAACAAAAATGAGTGGAGAATAAAGGGGAAGAAAATGAGGCTGCTTTAAGAAAAAAGAGAGAAAACCTTGTTAAAAAATTCATAATAACTCAGAAGCTTGCATGTGATTGTGCAAAGCCAGAGTTCAGATTCCTTTCAAACCCAATGTGAACCAGAGTCCTGCAGTGATCTTGGTTTCTCTCTCTCATGGGTTCCCTTCTCCTCGCTCCAGTGCTCCTGTGTCCTTTAGCATATACTGAATTACAATGACCTATTTTGTCAATGTCGAGCCCTAACGAGGAGAACAGGCGGTCTGCGGCGCTATGACAGTCATTAGAAGCCATGACTGCAGCAACGTCTCATAAACGCAGCAAACATCTTCGCATAAATAACTGCGCTCAATCTACCGCACGAATGAGACGAGACGGTGGACATATCATATCAATATACACAAATGTAATGTGTTTGATTGTGCAGAGGTTTTTATTGGGTTGTTAACTTTAATATTGTGGTTGTTTGCTTTGTGAGCATACGATAGATTTAATTTTTACACTTTTACTTCACTTTGTTAGTCAAGGTTTCTAGTGCATTGCTATGCAGTTGCTCTGACATTAGTCTCTAGGTAATAAAAGACAAAATGTGAGTGGTGTTTTTCCGTGCAGCACTCACTGGCACAATGCTAGTGTGTTGTGGGTGGTTGTCAGGGCATTGCTATGCAGTAGCCAAGGTGGTTTCTAGTGGTTCTAGTGGTTGCTAGAGCATAAAGGACAAATTTGACTGGTGTTTGTCAGTGCACAACTCACTGGCACATTTCTGTGGTGTTTGTCTGTGGTAACAGGGTGTTGCTATGCAGTTTCTAAGGTGCTCTGAGTGGTGTCTAGTGCTTTGCTATGCAGTTGCCATAGTGTTCTGACTGTTTACTAGACCACAAAGGACAAATATGAGTGATGTTTGTTTGTGCAAAACTCACCATCACAATGCTAGTGTGTCGTGGGTGGTTGCCAGGGTGTTGCTATGCAGTTGTTAAGGTGTTATAAGTGGTGTCTAGTGCTTATGCAGTTGCCATAGTGTTCTGACTGTTAGAGCACAAAGGACAAATATGAGTGATGTTTGTCTGTGCAGCACAATGCTATAGTGTGTCATGGATGGTTGCCAGGGTGATGCTATGCAGTAGCCAAAGTCTTTTGAGTGGTTTCTAGTGTGTTGCTATGCAGTTGCCATGGTGTTCTAACTGTATACTAGAACACAAAGGACAAATGTGAGTGGTGTTTGTCTGTGTAAAACTCAACAGTACAATGCTATAGTGTTGTGGGTGGTTGCCAGGATGTTGCTATGCAGTTGCTATAGTGTTCTGACTGTTTACTAGAGCACAAAGGACAAATATGAGTAATGTTTGTCTGTGCAAAACTCACTGGCACATTTCTGTGGTGTTTGTCAGTGGTTACCTGGGCATTGCTATGCAGTTGCTAAGGTGTTATAATTGGTGTGTAGTGCGTTGCTATGCAGTTGTTATGGTGTTCTACTGGTTGTTAAGGCATTAAAGACAAATTTGAGTGGTGATTGCCAATGCAAAACTGTATGGCACAACGCTAGGGTGTTGTCGGGGGTTAACAGGGCATTGCTATTCAGTTGCTATAGTGTTCTGAGTATAGTTGCAAGGGCATATAGGACAAGTGTGAGTGGTGTTTGCCTGTGCAAAACTGTGCTGTGAATCCACATAATTTGATGTAACACGTCTGTTTTTTCCTTAGAAAAAATTATACAAACATCACAGAAAGAGTCTAATAATAGATGTTTGAACATTCAGATTTGTTCTATCATTACAGAACAGACACCTACGTCTCTTCTCGAGTTCACACTGCTCCCCAATGGCCTTCACTGAGTCAGATGCATGGCTCATCCTTTTACACAGCACTTCATGATTCAGCACTCCAGCCCTACATCTGCTCCAACTACACAACTACATCACCAAAAGAACACACAACACAGAACAGCCATACAGCACTGCATTGTTCAATAAAGAAAAGTAATAGCATTGAAAGGTTACTTGGTTGAAATGCAGCTCGAGCCTCATGAGAGAACATGTAGGAGTCGGACAGACTTTTCTCTGATCATGGTATTTAAAGGAAACTCACTTGGCTGTGTGTGTATCAGCGGGCATCTGAAGTCACAAGCCTCTCCCACGGACCGGCCCTGTGGGAATTAATATTTGCCTGCTTAATCCCTCTTAATCCCAGATTTCAAAGGATGTGATTGTTTTTCATTGAGCGTGGCAAAGCTGTAAAACAGCCACAGGTTTCTCTTTGAGAGGACATTAATGACAGTTAAAATGGGCTGCATAGTTTTTATTTAATACTTAAATAATACTGCTCTATATAACAAAACATATAGGACAAGGGCAATCTGTCATTATTATTACGTTATCAAACTGGTCCAAACTTTTCCATAAAAAATATTTTTTCAGATAATCTTTTCAAAATTATATTTTTATTATTATACATTTTATTATAAATGTATTATGATTTATATTATTTGGTGTTTTTTTATTTTCTTTGTTTTTATTTTTTATTTACTTTGTTTTTATATTTTATTTACTTTGTTTTTATTATTATAAATTTTATTATACATTTATTATGATTTATAGCATAATATTTTCTTTTAATATTTTTATGCATTTACAGAAATGTATTTTCATTATTATTATTTAATCAATCTGGTCTATATATATCTATTTTTTATTTTTATTTATTTTTTTTATATATATATATTTTGGCCAGAAAAAAAAAAATATTTTTATATATATATTTTGGGTCTGTTTTGCTTTAAATTATGTTTCAGATTTAATCAAAATTAGGCTCTTGAAAAATGGTCCCACCACCAGAATGATGCACAGATCAAGTAACAATTACTTTTATCATGAAAAAAGTGCTTTAACAAAAATATGAGCTGCAAGTTTCATAGATATCACTGTCTATTTGTTCCTATGATTTTTCAAACTATGATTTATTTTCTCTGGCAATTGACAGCTTGTCATATACTGTCGATAGATCTTACAGGCCGTGAATTGAACCTGGAACATTCCTTTGATGTAGAGGTTTCAAGAGTGTATTTTTATATCTTCTGCACATCAAAGTTTGTGATGCTGAAATACAGCAAACCTGCGAATAAATAAGTGTTCTGATGCCTGGCACTTTGAGGTTTTGTCTGAGGGCTCGATTTTTATCCTTGGCTCCCTATTAAGCTGGCAGTACAAACACAAATGTCACTTTGGTAAGAGAGCATCTGCAGAGAACATATATGTAAATTTAAAGGTTTCAGAAGCATATGGTGTTGTGAAATTTCTTTTCAGAGACCGACAATCTATGACAGTATGTGTGATCTGTGAAACGCATGCCGATTAAAAATAGAAAGAAAACGAAGGCCGTAATGATCACGGGAAGGTCACAGATATTTTTCCATTAGTGGATGAGAAGAGATACAAAAATGGAGCCAATCAGCTCAGCGAGAGATAACAAGCATACAAATCAAATACCCAATGTTTCATTATCGTTCAACATCTTTTTAATCTGTTCTCAAACCAGTTCTGGTGTAGTAGAGCACATTGACCTGTGGGTCCATCCAGAACGCATTTACATTTCAAAAAGAAATATAACAAATATATATGCTGAAAAATTCATATTTTGTTTTGACATTCGGTTTTGAAACAGTTTCATGATTACTAGACAAATTCTCTCTTCAGTAAGAACACGATACGACCAACCATAATGACTCAACAATGACATCACATGCTTTACAAGCAATCGTTCCTTAGGAAGAGAAGAAAGATGACTTTTTATTGTTATGTAATGAGGCTGTAAACATTATCTTCCCCTGGCAAAGCCCCATGGGTGATGCTATTAGTCACCCTTGGTTTTTGTTGTGTATTACAAGCATGCTTTCATGAGCCCAAAACAGCTGGAAGAACATCCAGATGCTAAATGTTCATTAGAACAAAGGTTGATGGTTCTAGGCTTTTATTTTACAGTCTTATAAAGTTGCCATATTTGCAGCATATTTGATCAAACTATCAGCTGCTGAAGAGCTAGAGAGGAGCGTTTCATCATATGAAGGCTACACTTTTGATTATGACTAAATAAAACTGAGGAACTGAATCTGTCACAGTCAAAACACGTGCAATGTTTGAAACTTGCAAGCAGAAACTGCAGTATGAACACAGTTATCATAAAGATTGCCTGATTATTTTCTGAGTTATATAAAAAAAAAAAAACATAACAAGATATTATAAAGCAATACAATAAATGTTACTACAAAGGATGAAAAGTAGAGAACAGTATATAAAAAAAAAATCTATATCCACATATCATAACATGAAAAATGTCAAAAACTTTTTGTTTTCTTGGTTTCAGATTGTCACAATAAAATAAACAAAATATATAATAAAGGTTAAATTCATGAGGAAAATAAAAACGAAATAAAAAACAAAACAATATGTAGTAAATCAAAATTTATATATTCAAATAAATAAATTACTATAAATAGAAAATAAAATTGATGAACAAAATAAGAAAACAAAACAAAAAAAATAAAGAAAAATAATAGCCTATAAAATAACAATTAGGCTATAGTTATAAAAAAAAAAGAAAAAAAGAAAAATGGTTACTAAATATATATATATATATATATATATTATCTTTCTAAACAAAGAAAGTATTCATATTTTTCAAAATAAATGCCTTACGTTTCTTATTGAACACTGTTATGAATGCCAAAATCTTTTGTTTGCTTGGTCCCGTGAGGATAAAGGTTTACGAGTTATCTCTGACATCATGCTTTTGTGTTAAACAGAAACCCGAGAGTGTATGAGCTCAGCGCTGATGGCAGGGGTTATTCTTCATTCTTCATCCTTCATGCCTGACGCTGCCGCAGGAGCTCAACCTGGAGGGAGAGCGAAAACTCGACCATTACATCATTGCTATGGGATACACCGGTGCCCCGCCCCCTGTGTGTCATTGGCGGAGCGACGTGACTTGACGTTCCCATTGGTTAATGACAGCGTAATGGGAAGCAGCGAGGGGGCGTGGCCTCGGCGTGTAGGGGCGCTTCAAATACACTGTAAAAGATGCATAAGGGAGCGATGCTGATGCTGGTGATGCGAGAATAATTTCACACCGGAGGCAAGCTTTCGAACGGACCGAGATGGTGATGATGGACTTCATTTTTAGGTTAAAATAAGCAAACGCAAAATCAAATCAACTGCCTACCGTAGACGCGGTTATTTGCTCAAATTGCAACATAATAGAGAAATAGGTGAGAGTGAGACCCTGGATCGGATCTATCCTACAATCGCTGGAGGTAAGGGCGTTTCTGAAAGCATCCCTTTGGCGTTTGTGGTTTCAGATCAGAAGTTACAAACTCACAAACGGATGCCCCTTCTAAGAGGGAATAAAACTGCTGGTAAATGTACTGTATATATTAAGAGTTTCTGAAGTTTCAGAGCTCGTACCTTTATTTTGGAATCGCTTGATTTTTTAATGGAGGTGATATAGTCACTTCGTCTTCACCTGCTCTCAGTGACCCTGTAGGAAGCATCCAAAGAGCCTGAAATATTTAGAACCACATTAGAAACCAGCCTTTTTTGTTTGTATTATTTATTTGTTATTTTATGTCTTTTTTTCCAATTGGGTCACACTTTAAATAACAGTGATAATTACAATGTACACAGAAATTACTGAGAAAACTATTCTCACTGTGTACATTTGTGGAACTGTTTGCATATTATTATTGGTCTTAGCATTTTAACATGTAAAATATGACACTGTAATTTAAAGTATTATGTGCATGTGTATATGTTTAGAGGTCTTTCTGTCATGCTATAACCTTTGACTTTTAATATACCGAATGCCATCAAAACTCTTTACTGAATTGTGAACATTTTCCAAGTCGTATGTACTTTATAGGAATAATATTATTTAAATAATATTTTATCGGTAAGGATGTTTCATCAAAAATGTAACGAAATAACATGACGTTATAGAAGTGCAGTTGTATTTATTTATATAATTTTATATCAGGCACATCTAGAAGATGTGCATCATAACCTATCGTTGATAGCCCAATTTCGGCAGTGATGTTTTCTTGTTTAAGTGCCTTGTGTTTGCATGCGTTGAACAAAAATGCGCTGTTTAATTATAGCTGCTCTAAATAAAACCGTGCAGAAGACCTCTGAAGTAACACACCAGGAGAAAATGGCCCATGGGAATATGAGTGAACGGAGCAGAGACGGCACAGGAACCCTTAACAGTCGTAATGGATGCTTACATCCTCAGTTCATGTGATCTCACACTCCATTTGATTACTAAGTGCAGATTTATTTCCTTGGGCTGCTTTCCCTGTGTCTTGCTTTAATGATAGAATCCCAAAGTGAGATTTTATTGCCAGATCTTTGTTCAGTAAATTGACAACAGTTTTGGCCTACAATGGTAGACAATTACTAAGTGATATTTCATTGCCCATGAATCTACTTTATTGTATTATTATTATTATTTAGGCATTTGGTAGACTTTCTCTAAAGCAACTTACATTGCATTCAAGGCGTATTTGGAAGCAGGTTTATTAGGCTGCTGTCACTTTAAGACCTGACGCACGGATCCATTATAATGTTACACATGCGTTTTCTTTCTCAACTGTTTACGTTCACTTAAAACATAACTGACTGTGTTTACATGAATACTCGCCAGGACCGGCATTTTGACATTATTTTGTGTGTATTTGACTGTTTATGCACAATAAGCAGCGAACAAGAACTCGATCTAATACTGAGAGGCGGCTTTATGTGCGTGCACTTTAGGTGTGAGTACAACATCTGCGGGAATTGGTAAAATTATGCACAATATGCGCAATCCCACTTCGAAATTCAAGCCCTGTAACACCAACGATATCAACCTATATCTATCTATTCTGCGGAAAATGAGTATTAGAAGCATTTCAAATATTTCAGTGTCGATATGTTGATGATATATCGAAATAATCCAGGTTGGCGGGTGTTAATGTCAAGCCCTGTACATTTATAAATATATATATAAAAAAATGTAATATACATAATTTAAATAAAATAAAATATATCCTTGTTTGGGACCATGGAAAGCTTTTATCAAACAGTTCTCTAGTGGAGGTGTTTCTCAGGCATTAAATGCTAATGCCGATCTCTGTGTGAGCAGTGGTTGTGTGTTTTGTGTGATGAAGTGTCCCACCTCTGGACCATGCTGGATGTGGGATGCGTCTCTCCAGCCTGAGTGGTGAAAGGGTCGCTGCCGGTGCTTTGCATAATGCACTGAAGAGTTTGGGCTGTACAGAGGCACTGTTGCATTAGTTTGGAGAGGTTATTAAGAGCTAGCGGTGCTGTGGGTGGAGAAATGCATCAGGTCTTTTGTGGCCCAGAACAAAATGAACATGAAATAACTCTTGGACTTGTCCTTGAGCGAGTCCTGTCCCCTGAGAGATACTTTCAGCTCCTTCTCTCTCCATGTCTCTGTCAACATTTAGGCTTATCTGTCTCACTCACTTTCACTTTGTCTCTCTTGTCCTGTCCACTTCTTATCTTTATCTTCTTAATCAGAAACGATTCTCGCCTTCACAGGGCAATGTTGAATCAAAGGAAGAGAAAGAGGACAGTGAGAAAGCAGCTCATATCACTTACCATTTAATACCAGGTTTCAGTCGATGAGTAAGAATCTGAATAAGCCATACCCCACAGAAGTGGAATTGGAATGGCTGGAATAGGAATTTTAAATCAAAAGAAATCAAAAGAACTTTAACACAACAGACGTATTTCATTAGTCCAAAAATGATATCAATATTTTTTTTTACTAAACTCTTTATTACCCTTTTATTCAAATTATTTTACAGCACCATACGTCCACCACACTGTTTTCAGATAACAATAAATTAATAAATAAATAATCAAATAAATAAATATTCACTGTAAACTGTGGGGTAAAATAAAGGATTTTAAAATATTCTTAAATGAAATATAGATTTATATTTTTGGAATTTTGAAACATTGATTATTACTATTCTCTTATGGAAATAACTCTTATGTTGTGTGGATGTTAGCTTTTATGGGTATGGATACGGTATGAGTTCCTACTAAAAAAATAATTGTATTAAAAGTAAAACTATGAAAAACTATAGCTTTTATATGCACTCCGTTAGAAATTCATTCTATTTTCATTCTATTTTGACAAAATTCTGGATTTGAATTGGACTTTAAAAGGCATTCTCAGTCCAATCCAGAATAGCGCACAACTCTGTTTAGTAAACGCTGACTCTTGCCAGAGATTGCTCATGTTAGTTTCACAGCCTCAAATATTGCCAGATCTTAACTTTACTCTGTAATGTTTCATTGGAGACATTTAAACAGTGACTCATTAGTCTATTTTATTCACTCAGCCCACTCTCCCAGCAACAGTTCTTACTCCTTTTTTTTATACACCAATAAGTGTATTAATGGACAGTTATCTGCTGTATGGTGGGTGTATGTTCTGGGCCTTTACATTTAATAATCACGTTTTTTTCACCCTGACAGCCCAGTGATAGGGCAAATAACTTAGTGGGCCCTACAATTGCATTTATTGGCATCAAAAAAAAGAAAGCTTTGAATTTTAAGTGTTTTTCACTTGCAAAAATGCTTACGCTGGCTTTTCTTTGATTCAGCATGCATCCTATTTAATTTAAGCGCTGCACTAGCTCCACTGCACATTTTCAGCTTTTATTTGGCTCTCTTCACAGCTTTGGATGTTGCAATGATGAAATGTATCCGATTGTTAAGTCTGACGTCACGCGTGACGTTTAGCCTTTTCCGGGTCCAAGCGCTCCTCTCGTCCAGAAATAACAATGGTGGAACCTGTAAATTTATTTACGATCACGTCCTTCTTAGTGAGGCACCCTTGGCGGTCAAAAAGGGTTTAAATTCCTTTAACACCAACAGAGTGGTTAGTGTAGCTCATCACTCAGGTGGCATAATTAAGGGTAGAGTCCAGGCATCAATGAAAAAGAAGATTTACGAGGTTGAAGTGAGTTAGCTCGGGACACGGGACACAGCACTGCGGCATTGTAAAAACACTCAATAATAACCAAAACACTAGCGAAAGCGGTAGGTAGGTAGAGAGGACCTGGACTTTGGACCCGGAAAGAGTATTATCATGCTACCGCTAACCCGGACATCGAGGTCACTTCTGTTATTTGGGAAAAGCACGTAAAAGTCCTGGCAGAAAGCGATGCATGATACGGATGTAGTGTAACGACGCCCATTTCCAGGAATGCACTAATATTTTGTTGGTAGTACCAGTTTGCTTCAATTATTAGTTAACACTAAGTTGTCAACACTTCGGAAAAAATAATAATTCGTTGTTACACTACATCCTACATCCTTCTGTCAGCTCGTTTTCCTCATTGGCTATCGTTTCGTTCCATTTGACTATCTACAGAGTGCGTGCGCGTTTGTCCTCAGGGTTCTCCTCACACAACAGGATTTCTGATCATAAATATTCAACATGTTGGATATTTATGATTAGAGATTGGTGCGGCCCCGACGTTCTTCCGAGCAGATTTAATCACTCTTAAAGGGATACTCCACTTTTTTGGGAAATAGGCTCATTTTACAACTCCCCCAGAGTTAAACAGTTGAGTTTTACCGTTTTCGAATCCATTCAGCCGATCTCCGGGTCTGGCGGTACCACTTTTAGCATAGCTTAGCATAGATCATTGAATCGGACAAGTCCATTAGCATCTCTCTCAAAACAATTATCAAGAAACTTTGCTGCCGTACCATGGCTCCTCCAGCAGGCGTAATGATATGACGCAGCGCCTGAAAATAGTCGACCATAGTCTACCGAGCTGGGGACTATTTTCAGGCACTGCGTCATATCATTACGCCTGCTGGACCCATGGTACGGCAGCAAAGTTTCTTGATTATTACGCAGGAATGAGAGTATAGTTCCTAGCCATATCAGCCTAGAAAATCGCAACTTTTCATTTTCCGTCGGTCTTAGTACACGATGTAACTACAGAAGAGTGAAGTTTTAAATAGGAAAAATATCGAAACTCTTTGCTAATTTTTTTGAGAGAGATGCTAATGGTCCTGTCCGATTCAATGATCTATGCTAAGCTATGCTAAAAGTGGTACCGCCAGACCCAGAGATCGGCTGAATGGATTCGAAAACGGTAAAACTCAACTGTTTAACTCTGGGGGAGTTGTAAAATGAGCCTATTTCCAAAAAAAGTGGAGTATCCCTTTAACACACCACAGGAAAATCTGATAAGATAATCTGTAGAACCATTAAGATAATCGGGACTTTACCTAGGATTGTCGGGAAAGGAGAATTAGGCCCAAAATCTGCCCGATTATTTTGTAGTGTGTGAGTGCCTTTACGAGATTCAAATACCACCTTGCCTTAGTAGGAAATACTATCTTAGCAAACTTTTAGTTATAATGGTGTCGACTTTATTGTTCCTGGTGCAAGAATTAAAAGGGAAAACGTTTAGCGGGAGTGAGTTACTTTCGGTTTCCAGTGAAGGATCCAGCGTGTTGTAAGCAGTGGCTTAAGAATATGGGGAAAATCTGGATTTTGTTGGTTTTTGTTGCCAATATTTCAAACACGAACACAGTGTTTTTAGGCCAAACTCATCCAGAGGAAAAAACAGAAAGAAACTGTCGTTCCGTCAGTTCTGCACGTACAGGAAAGAAAGCTGTTGCCATTGTCTTCCATTTTTACCACAATGCTGTTTGGAGTAGACAAAGTATGATACAATTTTCAGTGATAAACTTACAATAACTGTTTTGTTAATAACCCTCTGTCGATCCGACTGTCTGTGGGCGGAGATACCAAAATGCAGATGTATAATATGTAATTTTTTACAAAAGCCCTGGAGCTGTCGAAAATAAATCGTTGACAAATTGTTGACAAATAAATGGGAATTTCTCAGTCCAAGTAACTCGAAGAACGTGTAAACATTGTTCATTTACATATACTACCAACATTATAACAATACAAAGCGGGTTGAAAATCGGTGAAGTTACGCTTTAAGTCATGTAAGTGTCATATTACTGTGCCATTAGCAGCAACAAACTAAATTTTATTAATCAAACAGGTTTTCTCAACACTCCACATCACATTAAGTCTCTTTTAAGTTTAATGCATTACCCAACATTTATCAGCCATAGACTGGATTTACATTAGTTTTACATTAGTTAGACAGTTTGTTGTTCAGTGAAGGTTAACCACTGTCACATTGATATTGGTAATTTATATTAATGCGTGAGAAGCCGATGAAGGGTCGGAAATGAGGTCACAAAGTGTTGACAAATTGTGACGGCCCAGATGCATCTTTCCTTCACACCAATTAACAGCTGCTTTTTCCCATTTTTTACCCAATAGTAAAAGGCAAGGATGAAAATTAAAGACCTGCCTGCAGTGCTCTCAATAATTAATAACCCATCTATGAATATTTCATCGGCTCCAATACGTTTGCAGATGTGAGGGGCTGTGTTCAGGCATGGCAAATAAAAAGGAAAGGAAAGTGTACTAAAAGAGAGATCAGCCCCAGAGGGTTATCGGCTACGCACCCTCCTAATCTCCAATCACCACTGTACTACTGCACATCGACGGGGAACAAACCCATTGTCTTGCTCTTCATTGTTGTACTTTGCTCTGATGTATGGAGTCATGTGAACATTTTCATATCATTACGTTTTAATGGTTTCCAGTAGCAACGCATTATTATGTTCTGTGTACATTGCAGAGTGTGAAATGTAGGGCACCTTGTAAATACAATTGTCAGGATGCTTGTTTGTTTCCAGCAAATGTAATCACTTTTAAAAGCTCAAAGGCGAAGATTTAGCAGTATAACTTTTTGCACCAGACTCGTGAACAGCTGGCTGGATAATCTCGCTTAAATTACAATCCGAGCCATTCATTCAGTACACTTCGCTTGGCCACTGACCCGGGTGGCACAACTTTTTATAATAGACACAGTGAATCAAACAACATCTGTATAATTTTTTTCCTTTCAGTTTTTGTATCATGACTTTGGCACATGATATGCAGACACATTCAAAAATCAGATTTTTTGTTAATTGAAAAAAAGAAAAATCAGGAACTGGTGAAACACTATAGAGTAATGATTTTTTATGTATTCTAACTTATTAATATTGATATTAATGACAACATTAGTGTATATGTGACCCTCAACTCATATGTGACCCTCAAATTGAGATGTATACATCACATGAAAGCTGAAGAAATAAGCTATCCGTGGATGCATGGTTTGTTATGATTGGACAATATTTGATACAACTATTTGAAAATCTGGAATCTGAGGGTGCAAAAAAATCTAAATATTGAGAAAATCGCCTTTAAAGTTGTCCATTTATGTTCCCGATTGTGCTGCATTCACTCACAAAAATAAATGTTTTATATATTTACGGTAGGAAATTTACAAAATATCTTCATGGAACATGATCTTTACTTAATATCCTAATGATTTTTGGCATAAAAGAAAAATCGATCATTTTGACCCATACAATGTATTGTTGTCCATTGCCACAAATATACCCGTGCGACATGTGACTGGTTTTGTGATCCCAGGGTCACATACAGTATATGTATGTACAGTGAATATTTAATTTTATAAAAACATTAAGCATTACTATGCAGTGCAACAATTATATTTTCTATAAGTGTGTAATAGTGTAATAATATATAATATTGTAATATTATACATACATATACGTTATATATATATGTAAATATTGCAGTGCAGTGTTTCTTTTCTTTTCTTTTAAATTAGATTATATCCTTAACTGGATAGTTCCAAGAGTTTAAAGAGATTTATTTTTCTATCTATTTTAATTATTTTCATCTTTGTTTCCTTAAGGGCCTTATTACTGTAATCTCTCGACTGTGTATTTACATTACAGATTCACTTACCCACTCAGGTGGTTCTCTCTGTCTCTCATTCACTCTTTCATTCAGCTCTTTCCCAGCTCTCTCTCTCTCTCTCTCACTGAGTCTGTATGTCCCATCACACACATATGCACAAGGAAGCCCCAAGGGTTGGTCCTTTTTGCTTCTTCCTGTCAGGTTGCCATGGCATCACATTGTACGGGGGGGGGTTACGTCCAGAATGACCGTCCCAGTGTCTAATGCGATCGGACAGGCGTGCGGAGTAGTGTCACACTCTACAGCCAGACTGAGACTCAGCTGACGCACACACACACACACACACTCACTCACAGATACTTCTTCATCGCTGAAGGTGATCTGATCTCTGCAGCAGCAGGATGGGCGGACACAAGATGGCTTCTGCTTAAGATGATCTGTCTCCAGTCTGTTAAAGGATCAGCACCTCTGAGGGTGAGAGGGGGCATTGGAAAGATATATCACTTTAAAATCTCACTTGCTTCTCTGAGACAGCAGTGAGATTAAATAGAGAGCAAAACAAGGAGAATTTGCCTCTGATTTGTTGATGAAAAAAAGGCCATGTTGAGATTTGCCATGATACCAAATAAGTAAGAAATCCCAATATGTACTCAAGATCAAAAAGAGCTAATGATCTGAGCTGCTAGCTCTGTGTTCTAACTGTGTGTCAACTATCATCTTTTTGTCTTTTCTCCCAAGAATTCTTCCCCAGATGCTATTAAAATGCACGGGTTGGCAGAATGCGAGTTAGCGCACTGAGAATAGAGAAACACTCTAGCCTTAGGCAAGAAATATACGCAAATATGCTAACGCTGATGTAAATGCTTGGCCAACACATTGCTAGCATAATACTGGTCTCTTCTGAAAGTAGACACACTTGTTATTCTCAGTAGTGTTGTCAGTGTTAACTAAAACTAGATATGTTTTTCAGTAATTGAAATAAAAATTACAAAAACCTAGACTTAAAGAAAATGAATATCTGACAGAAACTTAAAATATTAAAATATTAATAAATGCTATAATAGTGTTTTAATAATAAAGTCACACTGATTTAAAGCCTGTAACTTCAGCTTCTATCTACTTGAATGGAGATAATATTAGAGAATATAAAAAACACAGTATATAAGTAATATATGTCAAGTAATATGTCATAAGTAACTTTGTCAAAGTGAATTTTTAATAACATTAAATCAGGAATAAAACCTGACAGCAATGGTATCATAAATTGTGCGTTTTATGCTCTAATCATACCAAAAAAATAATAATAATTTGTTTATACATATTATATTCCCATTCAGGTACATTAGTTGCATGACTGGAAATAGCTACAAGGATGTTTACCAAACACTTGACATAACAGATACCAGATATTGAATCATGATTGAGCAGGTATGAGCTTCTTTATTACATTATAAAGCTGCTACAGTATACCAACATTTATGATGATATAAATGTGACGAAGGCCAGCTAGTAAAGAGCTGTGCTGGTAAACCTCACTCCCCTGGCCTCAAGAGGCTCACTGGCGACTGGCGCTGTGGTTTTCAGCATCCTTGTTAGCGCGCCCGCCTCCTATGCCGGAAACGCTGGTTCGAATCCCACTCGGAGCAGTGCGAGTAGAACCGGAGGGGTTTCATAAAGTTGGTAAATGTACATTAGTAGTAAATGTAAACGAACATTTACTGTGTTACTGTGACAGTAACAAACCTCAGTACTCAAGAGAGTGATAGGGTTACCCTCATTTGTTTGTGCCATTAAACACATTTATTGGTCAGATAGCCGCTATAAAATTGTGATTTCACTTGCTCAGCATGACTTTCCTGAGAGTAGTTGACCTGAAAGAGAATACAGTTAAATGCTAATATGAGCTATAGCACCCCACGCTTGGCTTGCATACTTGTATTGTGTTATGAATTGTTGCTAAAAGCATTTGCTTTCACATACCTGTGTAGAGTACATTTCAGGCTTTATTCAGACGATTGTGCCATTAGGGATTTTGAGATCTCAAATGTCATCATGATTCCCAGTAGCTCTGTTTCCAAAGAAACAGAACAGCTTGTACGTGAGTAAAAGTGACTCTAGTGTTGTTAAATCTGATCTGTCCAACCTGAACTGCCTAGGAAGCTTGACGACAACTCGACGACAAGCTAATGCAGGAGATTGCATGAAGTGTTTTGGACTTTTATGCACCGATATGTTGTGACAGCACAAGTCTTAGAAGTACATCAGACGTTTGAGGCTCTTTGCAGCAAAGAGGGACACACCCCATCCGTCTGACTGGCCCTCCCCCGTCTCATCTCGCCCCTCTTCAACACACCTCTCAGGGGAGTTCATTTGTGTTCGACGCATGAAAAGATCATAGTGTGGAGGGGGGTGATTGAGGGTGGGTAATTTTTCCCCATCTTGTTTTCATTTCCAGAGCCAGTGCCGTATGAGCGTTCATCCACATTCTGGCTTTGTTCTGAGAATTTTGAACAGGCCTATCGCTGCAATCAAGAGCACTTTCCACAGGCTGAGCAGATTAAAAGACCCCCAGACTCAGCGGAATATAGGCGGCTCATGTCTCTGTGTGAAAAGTGTTGTATTTTCTTCTGTTATACTGCCGCCACACGTGGAATTGTCTACCATTTAAAGCACACAATCTAAAGTCAGGTCTCTCTGAGGTTTATGACATTCACTAATGAAAAGCTCTTTCATATTATGAAAAGTACCATGGTATTTTCTGAACTTCTTGGAGTGTAAATAGCATGGTATATGAATATGGGCACCTAACCCTTCATGATATTTGTCAAAATATAGGACACCATGGTATTATCATCATGGTAAATACCATGGTACTTTTTTTTTTTTTTTTTTACCATGGTATTATGAAAGAGCTCTTTATTACCATGGTTTCACCACAGTACAGTTTTAGGTCAGATGAGCAGTTAGGACAACAGATCACGTAGAAGCACATAAAACCCTGTGCTCTCCTAGTTATTGACTTATTTTGCTTATGACATAACAGAAAGGGAAGTTGCACTTGATTGCATCACTGGGTCTATTTTAATGTGCAACCAGGATGTGTGGTTTGTGAGAGACAAAACTTTGATCCTCTCACTGATGTGCTTTGAACAAAGTTATTGTTACATTTGGTGCACAATATAAGTGTCACTTTCCATCTGCTCAGTGCTCCGTCATTTAACAGCTCTCATTTGAAATGTTCAGGACCCACATTTTACATTGGATGTCAGATGCTGACCAGTACAAAAATACTTTATCCTAAAAAAGTAAAGAAAATTGCATTTAAAATGTTAAGTTATTTAAATTAAATTGATCTACATAGCTATCCAATAATTCACAGTGGAAAAAAAGAAGAAAAAAAAACCCCCTATACCTATAGTCTGGGTCATATTTTATTATACTTTGCGTAGATTTGTTCATGGTTTTCAAGGATGATACCACTTGTCCATGTTGGCATCTGTCTTATTTAACTAGTTTCTACCAAGCCATGAATTTACTTGTCATGAATATTATGCTTTTGACTCTGATTGCATGAACTGAACTGATTGAATCAGTTCATGCATTCCCTGGTAATCAAACCCATGACCTTTGCATTGCTTTTCTATTTCAAGTACAGTAACACAATAAGTGACAGATGTATTTGCATCAACAGATCGTAGAGTTTGATTGGAAACACAGCCTTTAACATCAAAAACACAGCCTTTAATTGTTTTCTATTTCTATCTAGCCTATTTATTTTGCAATATGGTTATCCTAAATATGGGAATTATTTCTATTTTATAGCTATTTTGCCATCCTAACTATACACAGTTATACAGTGAGTTGCATTTTATTATTTGAGTTAAGCATTATTTTTATTTTTTTTCTCTGTTCCCATACAAACCATGACAAGAATCACTGTTATGACTCTTCTAAAGTCAGTTAGTGTTGCCGTTTGTTCTAATCAATGCTGTCGTGCTTTAACTTCAATTACAGATTTGTGAAAACATATGGTGGGACTTTTAGATTTTCCTAGTTTAGTGTCTGTGTGAGTCATGCTGTAAAACCTATTAACAGCTCAGTCTTCAGTTCTTCTCTCGCGCCTCCTGCCTGTTAAATCCAGCTCATTAGCACCGAGCGGCAATCAGGGGAGCGATGCATCACAAACCCTGGCATAGTGGGAGATCAAACGGTAGTCCATCACCAAAGGCTCCTGTTTGAACTGGGGGCATATTTCTTTCTTTTTCTGATGTTGAAAACAAAATGCTTTTTATGACAAATGCCACGTTGTGTTGTTGTATGTAGGTTATTTTCACTCCAAATGTCTTGGTTTGTATTGCGGAAGATTGAATATGTGGGGTAAGCAAATTCAAAAAGTAGCCAAAATGCTTGAGGCTTAAACATGCTCTTGAGATCTCGAATGCCTCTGGCCTGGAGATATTTTGTCCGTTGGATGTTTAGAGTGTGATAAAGTGCTTGGAATCTGTTTTATTGCATTGGTATTCATTTTGCCTTTCCTGCCGTATAGTTGCAGCCCCTCTGAGAGCAGTTACACTCAACGGTTACAAGACCGTGCAATTCTTCCAGGCGCACTTACACTTATGGGAAGATTGTACTGAGACGTATGGTGGAGCACACAGGCTTTGATGTGTGGCTCCTTTCATGTGTTTGTTGGAGCCTGTGTTTGGCAGGTGTATTTTTTGCATGCAGGCCGGAATAATGCTGCACGCTCGCTAACAATTGCTCTCTGTTTGACTAGAATGAGAGATGACTGAATAATCAATTATCAGAGGGATCTCTGAGCACTGGCAGGGGAACGAAGTGTAGGATATTAAAAATGTCAATTCTGGATATTTACTCATTGCAAAAAATGCTGCTTTGATTTGTTTGTGTGATCTTAAGGAGAGCAGAAATTGCGGTCTTTATGTTTAATATTCCTTCTGTGCGTACTGCAACTGATGCTAATAAATATCACATCTAAAGTTGCCGTTTATGTCATTTGCACTCGGCTGACATCATATAATCTGCATGATTTATATGTCTTCTTTCTTTTTCATTTTGCAGGGCTGGATGAGAAAATTCCTGTTTTCCATTTCGCAGAAATCTTCCCTCCAACTGTCAACTACCTACTGGGCACAGCACTCTAGAGATGCTCAATATGGAGAGAACTGCCATTTCCACTTCACTGCTCACAGTCTGTTTTGTGTTGGCTGCGTGTCGCTGTTCCCTTGCGATTCCCTTCTGCCCTGCCCAATGTGTCTGCGAGACCCGCCCATGGTACACGCCTCAGTCAGTCTACCATCAAGCCAAGACTGTTGACTGCAACGAACTCCATTTGAGCAGAATCCCATGGAATATTTCAATTGATACTCAGGTGCTGCTTCTTCAGAGCAACAATATCTCCAGGGTAACCTCAGAGCTCCAGAGCTTGGTCAACCTCACGGAACTGGATCTCTCCCAGAACCACTTCACACAAATCCAAGATGTTGGCTTAAGTAACCTAACCCAACTGGTCACACTCTACCTTGAGGAAAACCAAATTAAAGAGCTGCCTGATATGTGTATAAAGGATCTAGTCAGCTTAGAGGAGCTTTATATTAATCATAATCAGATCTCTTCTATTGGTCCTAATGCCTTTTCAGGCTTGGGGAACCTGTTGAGGCTTCACCTTAACTCCAACAAGCTTGTGGCGATAGACAGCCATTGGTTTGAGTTCCTACCCAACCTTGAGATCTTAATGATTGGGGAAAACCCAATTCTTGGGCTGCAAGATATGAACTTCCACCCCCTCTCCAAGTTGCACAGTCTGGTTCTCGCGGGAATGGGGCTCAGGGAAATACCTGAGGGTGCTTTCCAGGGATTAGAGTATCTCGAGAGTCTCTCGTTCTTCGATAACAAGCTCACGGCTGTGCCAAAGAAAGCCCTGCGTGTTCTACCGAGCCTCAAGTTTCTTGACCTTAACAAGAATCCTATAGTCCGTATACAGGAAGGTGACTTCAGAGACTTTCCCCACTTAGAGGAACTCAGTTTGAACAACATGGAAGAACTTGTGGCGGTTGAGAGGGGCGCGTTCTCAAACTTACCACAAATGGCCAAATTGGAGCTCTACAACAACCCTCACCTGTTCTTTATAGACCGAGCCGCTTTCCTAAAAATGCGTGTCTTGCGCACCTTACTGATCCACAATAATGACCTCACACTTTTGCCCCATGAGATTTTATCCGCTTTCCCCAGTCTGGATGAAATCAGTCTTCATAGCAACCCACTCAGGTGTGATTGTCTCGCCAATTGGGGGCCCATCCTGGGCAACCAATCGAGCCTCAAAGTTCTGGAGCCCCAAATAACTCTTTGTGCATCCCCACCACATCTTGTCGGCCAATCCCTTCAGGAAGTGGTGTCTGCAAGTTGGAATGGGGCAAGCAATACCTGCCTGCCTCTAATTTCCCAGCATGCCTTCCCTCCGCTGCTCAATGTCACCTTAGGACAGCTTCTAACACTCAACTGCTGGGCCGTGGCAGATCCAGCGCCTCAGTTTTACTGGGTGACACCCACCGGTGACAAAGTCACTTCTGAATCTGTTTCCCTAACCTCAAATGAAGGAGGAGGAATGATGAAGAAGAAGCACCGGATGCAAGAACAAGGAGCTCTAGAGATCCCACATGCCGAACCTGAGGATTCTGGTCTTTATACATGTGTTGCTTGGAATGCAGAGGGAGCCGACACCAGAAGTGTCTCTGTGTACGTGGATAGGACCAACTGGCATGGTGGACGCTCTATTGGAGGTCATCATGGGGTGTTGAATACCACCGGATCCTTGATAATCCTAGCAAAAATTGTCCATGCCCAGTCTGTGGTGCTCGAATGGAAGGTGCACCCTTTTGCCGTCTCTTCCAACCATGAGGTGGCACAACCCAAGTGGCTCAGCGCTACCGTAAAGATTGACAACCCGCAGATCAGCTACACTGCAATGGTACCCGTAGATGTCCAAGAGTACAACCTCACACACCTCCTACCTTCCACTGAGTACCGGGTTTGCCTGACCATGGCCGGCACCGAGCAGACCCAGCACTCTTGTGTCAACGTGACCACTAAAGAAGCCAGCTTTGCTGTGGAGATGGTTGCCCAGCCGGCCAATGTGGCCCTGGCAGCCGTCATGGGCTCAATGTTCGCCATCTGCATCATGGCTCTGTTGGTGTTCTATATGGGACGCCGCATGAAGCAGAAATCTTGTCATCACTCTCTTAAGAAATATATGCAGCACACCACCTCCATTCCCCTGAACGAACTCTACCCACCGCTTATTAACCTCTGGGAGAATGAGACGGAAAAAGAGAAAGAGGGCGCTGCTGACCCTCAAAACTCACAGATAGACACTTCAAAAACGTATATGTGGTAGCTGCACAACAGAAAGTAGATAACAGACATTTTAAACAGTATATGTACTGTTGTGTACATAAATGACAAGTATGTGTTACTGATTTGTCATTGTGAAAAATATATGTATTTTTAGATTGTACCCTTCAATGCCAAGCACACTTGGTTGCAGTTGTGATTTGTTAGAAGACCAACAGACGTGGGCAGCAAAACACATTTTATGCTTTTGCATTGCATTGTATTTTCTGAGACTAATTCCACGTTAAGCATGCCAATGTGTTAATAATTCATATAATTTATTCATTCTATATCAGCACGATTATACACAAACACAGATCAACACTATTTATATCGCCTCACACATATCAAATGCGTTCACATGACATCAGATTCACAGATTCTGGAGTTTTTGCATGGAATTTTGCATGATATTTTGGTGCTAACAGGGTGAGTCCTTTCCTAGTTCTCTCACTTCTAAAAATACACCGGTGTGAGAAGGTGACATAAGCGTGCTCGTTGCTCTCATTTGTCTTCAGCTCGTCGCATTTTATCACCTGCATTGTAATGAAAATAAAACCTGCCAGGTGCTATGAAGTTGAAAACTAATTAACTGTCATATGTAATTAATATCTGGAACACAACTGCGCAGCTGTGCTTATTTATTCTTGCATTGTTAAACTATTTATTGAAGAGTGTTTGAAAATGGCTGTGTTTATTAGCACTGCCTGAAAATGTATTTCATAATTGATAGAAAAAATCATTAGCCTATAATGATTATGTGGTTCAAATGCGTGACATTTAATAGCAGACATTCACCTTCGTTAACAATGATGGGGCCGTTCTGTGCTTTGCACCTCATCATGCGCTTGTTGTTTTGATTACTGAGAGATTGCTTCAGTTCTCAGTTAAATATGTTGCCAAACTCAATATTCACACAATTCAGTCTTAGTGTGGTATATTAGGTATCAAGTGAGTGTGGAGAATGAGAACTGAATTGAATGAAAATTGAAAACAAATCAATTTTGTTGTTTTTTTTCTCCTCGCATAGATTAATTAACCTTTAAATTGCACATGCCACCCTTAAAACAATATTAATTTTGTCTAAAGGTTTTGACATGTTTAAAATTGAGATTTGTGCACAATCCTGCATTATATTGATCAATACAAATGTTATGCAAGACACATGCTCGTGTATTGTTGTTCTGTTTTGTATGAGCAAATCCAACATCCATCCAGATATGAATGATTAATAACCAAATCAAATTTTGATCTTTCAAAAGTGTTCTAAAAGGCTCTAACTTTAAAGGTGCACTCAGTAATTTACCCTAATTAAGATTGAAAAAATTACATTATATTTTATTTTTACATTAGAGAGGACTCCAGTCATATCTAATCTAATAAAAGCTTTTACATGGACAACATATGACTTTCTATAATGGCATTTCAAACCGGAAACTTTAGCTTTAGCGTGATGCTGCATTCACATTGCTAATTGTCAGTGTACTGTAAGTCCAAGAAGACTCAGTGCAACATACAAAAATTATGTTATGAATTATTTGAATGGATGTCTGGGTATATTTAGCTCTGAAGGACTGTGAGGAAAATATACTATCTTTTTAACATCTGTTTTCTTGCTCAGTTTTTGAGCTAATTATTGTAATTGTTATTTTTTTGTATTTTATGCAGAATTTTTTTTTTTCCTTTATAATTTGTGGGGATAGAAAATGCACTGACATGTTTGCAGTCAGTTCTGATATGAAATGTATTTCATACCCATGTCACATGATTTTAAGGTGTTCTTTCATCACTGACTGTAAATCACATTGTGTGTTATTACTGGAAGAAGAGCAGAGAAAATGTCACCTTAGATTAAGCATTAAATGTTTCATTGCAGCTCTGCCCTCTAGTGGTGGAGGACACTAATGACGTCTTACACGATTTGCTGTCTCTCAGTGAATAGCAGGGTATTTTGTAATAGAGGAAAAATATTGTTATATTTCAAAGTCAAAATAATGGTTTTACACTGTTAAGACGTGTTGTGACGTCCATGCGCAGTAGTTCAGGAGAAATGATTGTCTGAAGAAACATTTGAGAGAAATAAACACAATATCACTACAACTATAGGCTACAGCTTCTCTTTATTGTTTTTCCTTGAAGTTTATGTCTAAAACTGTTTGAGTATCAATGTATTATTTTTAACTTTAAAATTGCTTCTCCTGAAGAGTTTCCCCCTTAAAACTTTTGTGACAAAGTGCCATTTTAATTTGTTTAATATTAATCATTACATATTTTTTTAATTGCACCCAGCATCAAAATATTTTGGAAGCCTTTATTTTCATAAAATGAGTTTTAACCTTTTCAATTGCTATGTTATAAACCAAGATATCATCCAGTTATTTATGTAATTAACCCAATTACATTTTGATATATTGAGAAGTATTTTCGAAAGGTTTACATTTATTAAAGGTTATTATGGCCCTCTACAACTCTTTCATATAATAATAATGTAGAATGTCCACTCTTATTATATTATATTACATTAAATTCAGTAATTGAAACATTCACATCATAACAGAATCAAGAACCGTATAGTTTGTCATCAACAAAGTCTAATTAATCAGGATTTTTTTAGTTTTCTAGTATATTAGTATAAAGGATGCACTGTAAAACAATTATATGATCAATAAGTTATGACAACATATGTTTTTACATTGCTTTAACTCACCAAAATAAGTTATAAGTTGTATTATAAGTTATACGAGATTACACTCATTTTTAAAAGTCAGTTTAATGTCATTTTAAGTTTAACTTACTTAAAAATCCAAGTTGATTGTACTTAAAAACTTAAGACATCAACTTTTTTTTACAGTGCTATTTTCTTTACTTTTTTTTTTATTTCATACAACATAAACCAGGTTGAGGAAGTATAACAGCATTTTATTATTTGAAAACACAAAATATGAGATATAATAGATTGTGCATCTATATGTTTGATTGATTCTAAAATGAAGCAGAATTGTTTCACTGTTTTTCATGTTGAAGTGTAGAAGTATTTGAACACTGGCCACACTTAAAATGTAGGAATGTCATTGCATTAGAAAACAAAATATGAAGGGAGGTGTCATTTATTTAAAAGACATATTTTCAAAAACAAATAACATTTTTAATGATAATTTATACAACAGAAGGTCACAAATGTTTCATGTTGACTTGAACACTTGCACTTTAATGGGTTAAACCTTATTATATTTCTGCTTTGGGGTAATATCTTAAAAACACAGCTATAAATTCATAAACACACTTTTGCTAAATAATATCCTATGAAACACGATTGTTTACAAGACTATCACATGTCAAAACACATTTTTAAATGATAATTAATATATATTTTGTTTGAAGATGAAGGGTATTAGGCAATTTATGCTTGTTTGGCTGCCCATGAGTCCATATAGTAGCCTACTACTGTTACTAGTTTATTTAGATTTAAAAAAAAACATAAACATTCATAATAAACAGAATGTATGTATGCCTATGTATGAATGAATGAATGAATGAATGAATGAATGAATGAATGAATGAATGAATGAATGAATGAATGAATGAATGAATGCACACACAATTGAACTGACAGCTTCTGAAGCAGAGCACAGGAGAGGCGGAACGAGCGGCGAGACGGAAATGACGTGCCGGTGTCGTCAGCTGTATGTTGATGTTGTGTGGCAACAGTAGGACCGAGGGACGGAAGACAGTTTGTTTTTGTTCTGTTATCCGCTGTTTTTACCCTCAAAACCACCTCCTATTGAATTAAATTCGCTCCAGGGTGAAAGGAGCAAACATTGCGAACTAAAAGACGCTCACGTTTAAATGTTAAAACGCGGTTGGAGTCGTTAAAACGGACACCCTCCCTGAACGGTCATGACGATCCTGCCGAAGAAGAAGCCGAACTCATCGGTCGGTGTGTCTGATCACCCCGACGACCCCGACCGCAGGACCGGCTCCGACCCGCATCAGCACCAGCACTCCCACGGGGTCCGATCGGGTGCGAGGCCTCGCGCTTCCCCGCCACCATGGTCTTATCAAGCCGCTCCGCCGGCGTCCAGAGAGGACAGGCGAACTGAATCCAGCTCCCGGCCGCAGCAGGCCTCTCCTCCGCCGGTGGGCGCCGGGTCTCCGGTTGGCCCGGGGGATGCGGCAGGGATGGCGTGTGTGTCCGGGGGTCGGGCTGAGCTGTCAGGTGGGGTGGGCTGTGGAGGTGGGATGGGAGGGTGCTGCTCGGGGCCTGGGCTCAGTAAGAGGAGGAGACAGGCGACCTGCTCCGGTGGGGTGGCCGGTGGAGGGACCGTACCCGGGGCGACAGGGGGAGGAGGCGGTGGTGGTGGAGGAGGAGGAGGAGGGGGTCCCAGTCCCGAGCAGGAAGAAGGAGCCGGGTATAACAGTGAGGATGAGTATGAGAATGCTTCCAGACTACAGTCAGAGGATCCAGCGACTGTTGAACAGGTATGTGGATGGATGATGTCACCTAATGCTGAGAACCATTGACATGCTGTTTTATTTAGATGTGTGACACGTGGTCTGACACTGTGTAGACACTGGTGTATATATATATATATATAGTTAGATAGTTAGACAAACTGTCAAATAGAGACTTACAGTAGGCAGATATAGGCTACTGTAAATAGATGGATAGATAGATAGATAAAGATAGACAGAACAACAGACAAAAGTATAGATAGATAGATAGATAGATCAAATTATGGATTAACATATAATCAGATTTAACAAATTTAAAGATAGGCAGACAGACAAACAAATTAAAGCAGATATTGATTGTATAAGAAGTGATGACTGGAGATCAGTAAAAAGATGTTTTCCATTAGACTGCACTCAGCATGCATGGTATTATGGATGCAGTGGTTTGTCTTGGCAGGAAACAAGTGTTTTTAAAATGATCAAATTTGCCTGAGTAAATGTAGTCCACATAAAGGTCCAGGCTGAGGCTGTGCTGAGCTCCATCTCCTCTGCTCTTTAGAAGAGGGAGTCTCTTTAAAGTCAACATGAAAGTCAAATTGAGCCTATTTCATTTCTGCCTTATTTTTACTCAATGCATGATATCGTGAAATAAAATTCCCACAAATTCCCAGTGGATAAAACCAAGGCCTGTCCTACATTTTCTTATTCACATCCTGTTTTACTCAGAAATATGTGTTCATTACGAAAGTAAAATGGGTTGCAAAGGTTGACTTTAACCTTAATGGGTTAAACCCTATATATATATTTATATATATATATATATATATTTTACAGTCTATGGTTAAACCTTAGGATGAATGTTTAAAAAAAAAAAATTCTGCTATAAATTCATAAACACTTTTGCTGTAAAATGATATACATTGTAAACATGATTTGGGTTTTGTATGCATTTTAACTGTTATTTCCAAGACAATCACATGCCATTCTTGCAATTTCAACAAGTGATGCACTTTTCAGCATTCTTTGAAAAATAGAAAGATCAAAAGAACTGCATTTATTTGAAATATAAATATTTTGTAACATTATAAATGTCTTTACTGTCACGTTTTATTTAAATCAATGCATCCTTGCTGAGAAAAGTATTAATTTCTTTAAAAAGAAAATGTAGTTTTGTTATACAATACACATTATAAACAATCATACCTCAAATGATGATTTAATGTATTTTTTGTGTATTTTTTTATTTTAAGCCACTAAAAAATAGCTAACCACAGACCTTATTTCATTCATAAATCTAAAACCACTGTTCCAAAAACTCATTAGAAATTCTCAGAGGTGGACAAAGTACACAACTTCCTTACTTGAGTGATAGTACAGATACTACTGCACTGGTCAAATATTACTCCATTACAAGTAAAAGTTGTAAAGACCGATTTTTTTTACTTAAGTAAAAGTACAGAAGTTCTTGTTTTTAAAAGTACTCAAAAGTAAAAGTCAATGCATTGTTTTTTTTATTGTTGTATTGTTACAGTACCTTATGCCTCTGAAGCAACCTAGTGAATACACCGACCAGTTTATAGTATCTGTGGAATTAAGAGCTTTTAGAATGTTACAAAACCTATAGAAATTAAACAACTGAATTGATTAAAAAAAGACAGCCATAATAATCATCTTCACTTTTTCTTATTTAACACTCCTACCACCCTCACAAAAGAAGTACGCATCTATGTGTATCCATATATGCACATTTGAATCAAGTGGTCAGTAAATACAGACTGATCAGAAAAAAAAACCGTTAACAAAGAGTAAAACAGAAATACTAATTTGCCATGAACAAAACTTTCAAACCATTAGTTGTGACAACGATACTGTTGCTCACAGATCACTAGTAGAGAGAAATCTTACTAGTCGCCGAACTTCACGACACGTGACCCTACAAGAGTGGTTATACTGATAGGCTGTTCTTCACCTGCAAAAATCCTATCACGTTTTAGAGACGAGAAAAAATGATACCCTACAAAACTACTTTCTACTCAAGGACCTTGACAGAAATGTAGTGAAGTTAAAGTAACAAGTTTCCAGAAAAAAAATACTCAAGTAAAGTACAGATACTCAGAAAGTGTACTTTAGTACAGTACTCAAGTAAACTGTCCACCTCTGGAAACTCTTGAGAGAACCGATGGTTCAAATGCTAATTCTCTTCTGGGTTTCAGGACTGCAGTCTGACTCTGAACTGGCCTGCATTTTCCTAAAGCATCATAAGCCTAAGTAGATCAGACCATTAATGGGATCATTTATACAATCTACTATGATTTTGATGCTTTTGAGAAACGCAACCCTGATTTACCTGTGACGCATATCTGAACCTCACTTTACCCGGACATAAGGCTCACTAAAATGAAACATTATTAGGGGTGTAACTAACGATACCCTAATGTCACGATTCGATACATATCACAATACTGAACTCACGATACGATATTATTGCGATACTCCAAGACATGTGATAAAAGGTTAACAAAAAATGTACTGTTTATTAAACTGATAAATTTGATATTACATTGTGTGTATAAATGAATATTCTTGGACTTGGTGCTGGAAACCCAAAGCACGGGACAATAGAGACACCAGAATACAAATATTCATGGTTCTGAAGCTGAAAATACAGAGTTATTTTAGACGAATATGTTTCTCTGTCACTGACTAGATACATTTAAAATAATGTAGGCCACTTTTTTACACAGATATTCCCCTATTGCATTATTAGACATTATATTCAACATTATATATAATATTTTAATGTAGTACAGACACTAAAACTCTGAAAATTTTCATTTTTTTCTCACATAGTAATTTTTATATTGGATGAACTATTCACGATACATATTGTTGCATTTTTGTATTGCGATATATTGTGACACGATATATTGTTACACCCCTAAACATTATACCTAAATTCTTTGCTTATATTGTTAAATGATTATTGCAATCATTAACCCCCATTAAATATGAACATATTTGTCTAAGGCCGAGAAAATTGTGATGGGATGAATATGCATAAAATGTGATGATCTTAGAACTTCTTTGTGATGCTCTGTTGACAGTCTGAGAATGCATAAAATAAATGTCACTAACAATGACTTTAGCATCAGAAGTCCGTCTGTTTATCAAGCACGTAATAATGATTCCCCCACTGTGTCTGTCCTGAAGTTTTGCCTCTGTTACAGCAGGAACACTGGTTTGAAAAAGCACTCCAGGAAAAGAAAGGATTTGTCATCAAAAAAATGAAGGAAGATGGTGCCTGCCTCTTCAGAGCTGTTGGTGGGTACATTATTAACCACTTGATGTTCACTCAAAGTCAAAAGATTCAGCATCTAGTTATCTAGTTCATCTATTGGCAATAATGTAGAACTTGGGTGATTGTCCTTGTCAATCTGGCAGAATGCCATCTTACATTTTTATTTGTTGTATTGTAGGATTTGTAAGACGTAGACTGTTCACACACTACTCTTTCTATTTCTGTGATATTCATACTCTACACAGAGTATGTATATTTTCTATATAGAAAACGCAGATAACCTGCTACGTTTGGTAACGTGCTGCATCAAAGCACATTACTATATCTCACATTGCAGTGTCTGGATTTTGATTTCATGTCGACTTTAACCTTCCATTTCCATTGCAACAAATTAAACAGAATTATTATCATCTTATTTGATTAAATACACCAGTGTTTAAAAAGTTTGGGGTTGGAAAATATCAGTAATATTGTGAAATATCAAGACAGTTTTGAAATAACTATTTTCTATAATTAAATATTTGTGTAAATGTAATTTATTCCTGTGATGCAAAGCTGAATTTTCAGCATCATCACTCCAGCCTTCAGTGTCCCATGATCCTTCAAGAATGGTGCTCAAGAAACTTTTCTGATTATTATCAATGCTAAAAACAGTTGTGCTGCTTAATATTCTTGTGGAAACACTCTTGTGATGCAGGATTCTTTGATAAATAGAAAGTTCAAAAGAACTGCATTTATTTGCAGTTATTTTATTGTAATATTATAAATGTGTTTACTGTCACTTTTAATTAATTTAATGCATCCTTGCGAAAAAAAAAAATTTGTAAAAAAAAAAAAAGCCTTACTGACCCCAAACTTTTACATGGTTGTGTGTAATATTTTTTATTTATATACAGTACAGGCCAAAAGTTTGGACACATTACAATTTTTAATGTTTTTGAAAGAAGTTTCTTCTGCTCATCAAGCCTGCATTTATTTGATCAAAAACACAGATTTTTTTTGTAATATTGTGATATATTATTACAATTTAAAATAATTGGTTTTCAATTTATTATACTTTAAATTATCATTTATTTCTGTGATCAAAGCTGAATTTTCAGCATCATTACTCCAGTCTATCACATGATCCTTTAGAAATCATTCTAATATGATGATTCATTATCAAAGTTGGAAACAGTTCTGCTGCTTAATATTTTTTCATAACCTGTGATACTTTTTTAGGATACTTTGATGAATAAAAAGTAAAAAAAAAAAGAAGAAAAAAAAAAGAAAAGAAAAAAAGAAGCAAATGTTTTAAAAATAGAAATATTTTGTAACAACAATATACACGACTGGTCAGTAATTTGGGGTCAGTAATTTTTTTTCTTTTTTTGAAATAAATCAATACTTTTATTCAGCAAGGATGTGTTAAATTGATAAAAAGTGATAGTAAAGAAGATTTATATTATTAGAAAATATTTTTTTATTTTGAATAAATGCAGTTCTTTTTAACCTTTTATTCATCAAATATATTAGGCAGCAGAGCTGTTATTAACACTCATAATAAATCAGAATATTAGAATGATTTCTAAAGGATCATGTGATAGACTGGATGTCACATGTGACACTGAAGACTGGAGTAATGATCCTGAAAATTCAGCTTTGCATCACAGAAATAAATGATAATTTAAAGTATAATAAATTGAAAACCAATTATTTTAAATTGTAATAATATATCACAATATTACACTTTTTTTTCTGTATTTTTGATCAAATAAATGCAGGCTTGATGAGCAGAAGAAACTTCTTTCAAAAACATTAAAAATAGTAATGTGTCCAAACTTTTGGCCTGTACTGTATACAATATTATGTTGCAAGTTTAAACATTTGTACACAAAATTGAATGAAAGATTTAAAATAACAGTTTGTATTCCCGACACATTACCTAGATGCCATTTGCTGGAGAAAAATGTAGCAAACTGCTGCTTGAAATTATTGTTATTACATACTATGTTATGCTAACTAATAGTAATAGTTTACTTGACATGATGCATTAAGCTAAAATGGACCATCTTTTTCTTAATACATGTTCATGATCTTATTCTGCTTGATTCCACTGTAAACTTGCATTTTCCTGATGTTTATTTTTTCCCTTTGATGGAAACATTAAGGAAAACATTTTAGAAAATGAAAATAGGTTGATTTTATGTTGACTTTAAGCCGTGTGCTAGAAGCATAAAATTAATCAGAATATATTATTGGTTTGTTATCAAAACAGCAATGCTTAATAGGAAACCATAGACCTATCTACACAACAGCACTGTACCAGAACAGCCCTCTGGATGGCGCTACTCATCTACATAAGTGAAGAGTGCAGTCAAGCACTTGTGTCAAAACATAACCTGTTATCTGAAGTTTCACATACTGTGAAAGTTGTATTACACTTCAGTTTCAGACACCGAATTCTGTTTGTTGCATTTCTTGCATCGTGAATACGAATGCACAGGTCTTTACGAGCCATTTTAATCATTCAGGGTGTGACGGTTCACCTTTGACCCGTTCCCATAATTTTACATGACTGTCCACTTTATATGTCAAAGTGGTTTTATTTTTTTTGACGCATAAATTCAACATGACTGACGAAAGTGGTGCAACACCAAGTATCTTATTAGCATTTATTTAATTTATTTTTTGTCCAGCATACAACTAAATTATTAACGTATTTCTTTGTCGTTCACTTTCTGTAACTGTGTATTTGTTTAATCTAGTGGACACCATATACATTAAACAGTATATTTGTTTACTGGGATTTTTCCCTCAGCTTTCAGCAACTCTCTCTGCAACCACCATTGTGTGGCATCTCACCCTGTTTCCTCTTTCATTCTCTCTTTCATTCTCTCTTTCGTGTCTCTGTTTCCTTCTCTTGCTCTGTCTCTTTCTCTCTCCTTCATGCACACGTTTATTTCATGAATCTTGTCCCTGTTCTCGTCATCACACCTCTTTCCTTGTGTGAGTTTTATGCAGGGTTTGATAGACGGGCATGTGATGTGCTGACCTACATGAAGCATTCCCATCAGGGACACTGTGCCACAGTTCTTGCACCGCAGGTGTGAAACTATCCATCTCCAAACAATCACTCGAGTCAAACAATCCATGTTATATAACTGGCCCGATGGTAATAAGGCTCTCACAGCCAGTGGGATCATGATAACCCAGGACAGGATAGTTTCTTACAGGATGCTGTTGGTGTGAAGTAATGGATATGGATGTGTATTAGCTTATAATTATTATTGTGGTGTACTAAAATGACCCTGTGGCTTATGAATCTACTTATGAATCTGAATCTACACAAGACATTAGTTTCTTGCTCCCGAAATGTAGCTTTAAATGACCATTAAATGCAGCTTCTTTTTTTATTTTTGGGTGAACTGTTCCTTTAAGACTACACTAATGTTGCATTCCTTTTATGGATAACCAAAGCAGCATCAGATCCTCTTGTTATAATAGAGGCGTAGGTGAGACTTGGTATATTTTAGTTCTGCTTTTTTGCAGAATAATGTTTATTGCACAGAATTAGGAGTATTCCTAACTCTCCTGTGTAACTCTTTTATTTAAAATAGGAAAAAAATCTATCTTCCTATTTTCCAATGATTTGCATACTTATAACCGCATACTTTACTTCAATAATGTATGCTGGCGTGTTGTTTATGAATTTGAGATCGTTCTCATCACATAATAATTAGTCCGTGGCTGTCAACAAGGCAGCAACAAACCAGATCTCTGCTATCAGATTTTGCCCTTATTTTCCTGTTCATCCTCATTGTTTTGTTGTTGTTTTGGTTCTCGTATTATGAAAAGGTAGGTCAGGAGAGCAGTGCTTATTTCCCATGATTATCTATTACAATCCTGTATGACTAAACAACTTTAGATTACCGTCCAATGTAAAATGTTTTTAAAAGAAGTCTCACAAAGGCTGCATTTATTTGATCAAAAATTCAGTAAAAACAGAAATATTGTGAAATATTATTACAATTTGAAATAAATGGTTTTCTATTTGAATAGATTTTCTTTTGTAATTTATTCCTGTGATGCTAAGCTGACTTTTCAGCATCATTACTCCTGTTGAAAACAGTCATGCTCCTTCATTGTTTTCAGGAAGCTGCGATGCATTTTCCTCAGGATTATTTGATGAATAGAAAGTTGAAAAGAACAGCATTTATTTGAAATAGAAATATTTTAAAATATTAGTTTACTTTATAGTAAAATTGAAATCTTTTATAAAATCCTTACTGTCACTTTTGATTAATTTATTGCATCCTTGCTGAGTAAAGGTATTAATTTCTTTTTCTTTTCTTTTTTTAATCTTACTGACCTCAAACTTTTGAACGGTTGAACGTTTTTTTTAGTTTTTTTTATATAAATTGCTTGGTGTAGAAAGCTTCACTAATGAAAAAGGTGAATTTTGAAGAATCACATGATTACTACATGTCACCTTGAATGACTCTGAATTTCAAATTCAGTTTCCCATGTTTAGCACAACCAAGCCTGAATAAAGAGGCTTGTGGCGCTAGTGTGCAAATGCTTATGCAATGTTTTGCAAATTGGTTTGCAAATGATTTTCCAAGGTATTTTATCTCACAGATGTTTATATCCTGAGAAGTCCATTCCATGGTAATTTGTGGTAATGTTATAGACCATCAGTAGGACATTTAAACACACCTTCCAACTATTTTCCACTTGTCTTATATTTTATGCTCTGGACATTCTGTCTAAAACCTTTTTGAGCTGGAAACTGTATTGAAAGGATGTCCACATTTGTGGAGTGCTTTTTTCACTATCCAGCCAAAAGGCTGGACGTTTTACATAATACATTTAACAGATGCATTTATCCAAAGTGACTAAAGGTAGAGGAACAAAAGCAAAAGAAACGCACACGTGCCTACAATTTGTATTTGTCTGGAAATAATGAGTGTCCACTGGTTTTGACAGAGTTTCTGATCAGACCTGTCACATTTCACATCATCATGGCGAGGTGGGTGGGGGGAGTATGTTTCACTTTTACAGAAAGTGAGCCCCCAAGTCGGACATATGGTCACACACACACACACACACACACACACACACACACACACACACACACACACACACACACACACACACACACACACACACACACACACCTACACCTGTGTCTTCTGTTCGATAGTGAGAATTCTGCCACCGTGGTTTCTGTTTTGGTATTACAAAGAAAAAGTTTCAAAAGGTTTTGTGGTTTCACATATCTGCCATTTGGTTTGGTTGAAATGAAATGAATCCAGAAATCTACAACGTTCAACAACTGTTGTAATACCCAGCTTTAGTGTGGTTTTATAGGGCCACGTCCTAAGTATGAAAACAGTTTTGTTGTGAATAAGTCTGAATCACCACATCCTGATGAAAACATTGCTGCATGCCATGTATTCTGTGCTGTAGTAGTTGTTGTGCAGGGTTTTGTGTGGTGAATGCGCTTCTCCTTTATGGTGTGTGGGAAACAGTGTCATGTGTTAGATCCCTGCCCTAGCTCCCAGCATTCTCTCTCATTTCCAGTGCTGCTCTGCTGGTTATCCAGAGCACCGCCCCTCTTTCCAGAGCTCGACCTGGACTCTGGTGAACAGGGAAGCAGTTGACACCATTACCAGCACACACACACACCGGCTGTTTACACTTATGAGCGGGGTGACCTGACCCAGCCAGCTAAACAAACATTAATTAGGCTCTTCAAAACAGTTAAACCAATGTATTTTCCAAACTTTGGCCGTAAATAGCTCAGCCATCCGATGTGAACGCTTGTCCACAGTTCAGCAGGTTAAAAGGTGCAGATTCTTGCACTGTAATGGGAGCGCATTTAAATGTTTTATTTTTTCCAGTCTCCATTGAAGATTAAGGTTACATGGTAGATCGTAATCCTACACTGGAGGAAGTTGAATGTTTGTTCGGGTAACAGTGCACTTGTTTGCTTTTGGCTTGGATTTGCACATTTCTTCTGAAATGCAACAGTGCCAGCTGTGCATTTTATCAAAGACTCCCTCTTTCCGGGCAAACCTCAATACAGAGGGATAAAGGTGCCTGACTCAGTGACCAACTATGTGGGCTGATCTCTCTACTTGGTCCATAACAGTCTGGCTGTGACATTTATTTTGTGACGTATTTGAATAAATATTCAAAAAGCATTGAGTTTTTCGGCTCTGAGATCTGATTGGATGATCCACGTTCAAAGGCATTGTAAAATAGCTGATATGTGCGCACCTGTAGCCTCGGATCATTTGAATTTTACTTATCTACCCACAGTTATTCTAATCAACTCTTTTACCTCGTAGAATAATTGTTTATACTGGAGAAAATCATGTTTCGATGTTGGGAATGGTTAATGGTGGTTTGCGAAGCAGCGTTGTTTTTGTTTACTAAAACTATTACAAATGGATTTCATTATTGAAATAAAGCTAAAATAAAATATATAGCCTGAATATTCGATGAAAAACTTAAATTCAAAAACTGTAAACTAAAATCAGAAATGCTGACTGAAATAAGTTGAAATATTAAAATGACTAAAACTGAATTAAAATCAAATTAAAGTGGAAAAGAAAGTTTAATATAATTTTTTTTACATAAAAATAAAAGCTAATTTAAGATAAGAATAAATACAATAATAGTATTTAAATAATACTAAAATAACACTGCCTTCAGTTTAAGTTTGTTTTAATCATTAATCTTAAGTATGGGCAATAGTAATAGTTATGCTTGCCTTTGCAAACACCACTAATAAATGTTATTGTTTATTGAACAATTGTTTATTGAACTTCTGTGTAACTTATTATGTTATGCATATGATGCTTTTTAAAAGTTTAACCGTGGTAAAGTCACTGTAATGCAAGGCCTACGCTTTTTTGTTTTGTTTTGTTTTTTTACTTTTTCCAAGAACTATTGTGGAGGGTATTGCATCAAAACCCTGTTATTTTTGTAATCTAGGCTTCTTTTGTTCTCTCCATTTCCTCAGAATTTAGTTTAAATATATGTACTTCCTTTTGTCAAGTCAGTTGTTGTTTCCACTTTCTCCTCATGCAAGCTGCTATTTCAGGAACAAGAGTTATTGTCTCTGATCGATCCGAGGAGGCGCCAGTGTAGACGGAGGGCTAAGAACGGCCTCACCTGGGGCAATACTAACCCTAACCTCACATGGGCGAAGCTTTATATGAAAATCGCCAGGATATGCAAAGTGCATTCCAAGCTAAGCCCTGTTTATTTTCCCCCGCACGCACTGTGGGATCACTTCCAGATACCTGCTTCGGTAGTAAACAATACAGCCTGTGCCCTGCCGGGAACCTCTGACGGACAGCTCGGCTGCATTCCTCTCGTTTTGTTGTTCGTCATCTTGTTGTGATTGTAGAGCAGATGCCATAAATGCCATAACATGATTTGACAGAGTGGGAAATGCCAGCCCGCTCTCAAAGCGAAGGTGGGGCTGAAATTCCTCTCTTCCAGATTCATTGGTGCCTTCTCCCCACCTTGCCCTGTCAAAAATTCTGTCATTATTAACTCGCTCTCATGTCCTTCCAAACCTGTATGAATTTCTTTTTTTGTGCAGTACACAGAAAAAACAATAAAATTTGGACCGACTTTCATTGTATGGATAAGATACACTTACGTTGTGTCCCTAATTACATACTAAACACTATGCACTTATGCTATGAGCTATTTACTGTAGTGTATCAATTTTATAAGCTTATTTTGTCACCGAACATCGGAGTCGGATATAGCCCCTCCCCCTCCACTACGAATACAATGCTGCCACAGTTGAGTGCATGAAGTGTCCAACATTCCACACTTTTTTTTTTCAGTTATGGTAATTAAGGGTGTGTTCCCACTTGGCATGCTTGGTTTGATTAAAATAAGCCCTGGTGCGATTACTGTGTTAGTGCGGTTCATTTGAATAAGTGTGAACGCTGCTATCCGAACCCTGGTGTGCACCAAACAAGCGGGCCGAGAACGCTGAAAAGATGGGTCTTGGTCCGCTTCCAAACAAACTCTGGTGCGGTTCGAATGAAATATGAATGCATCACGGACCAAAGACGTAAACGAACCAAAAACGGGACACGATGTCACAAGATGCGACCCTAAGAAATGCTCAAGCATATATGTTTTTTCTCGTCATAGGCGCGATGTGGCCTATCACAGTTCTGTACAGGCATCAGATCGGCGTCTCCTCGCAGCAGATCTGCGTTTGTGTGTGTGACGGAGGGATTCCTGCTGCTGTTTTGACTCCTTTACACATTTTATAAGCTCTTCACAAGTTCTCAGCTGGTCAAAATACCATCATATGTAGGCTATGCACATACAATGTATGCGTTTAGCTCAGAACACAGCATTGTTTTTGATGTTTATTGATGTTCTGTAAGTTCTGTCACCAAATATACATAATAAAAGCCGACCAATCAGGTTGTGAACATATCCCTACCCATATAAGTTCGGTATCTTTAGGTTCGGTGTTAAAATGCCAATGTGAACGCTAAGCAGACCAGGACTAAATGTTTTTCAGTATGAACACTTATCACACTATTTATACTACAAAATGGCATAGATTAGTGTATAAGTATGTGAATTGGGATGCACCCATAGTCATACAAGACTGGAACATGACATTGAGTTAACGATGACAGAATTTTCCTTTGAACTCTACTACTATCCCTTTGAACTCTTGTATTGATTGAACATAATAAAGAAATTTCTCCTAAAACATGAAGTAATGAATTTTGAGGTTACATAAATCTTCAAATCAGTCACATACAGGTCAGCACACAGCATTGTTTTGGATGTTCTGTAAGTTCCGTCTGATATACATAATAAAAGCTGACCAGTCAGATTGTGAACATATCCCTACCCCTTTAGTTTCGGTATCTTTAGGTTCGGTGTTAAAATGCCAATGTGAATGCTAAGCGGACCAGTACTAAATGTTTTTTTTTTTAACAAACCAAGCCTAGCGAACCGACCCAAAGTGTGAACACTCCCTAAGTGCGTCATTTGGGTGTTTGAAGTGCGTTTTTCTTTTTGGAGTTTTCAGTGCGAACACTATTCACACTATTTATACTACAGAATGGCATAGATTAGTGTATAAGTACGTGAATTGGGATGCACCCATAGTCATACAAGACTGGAACATGACATTGAGTTAACGATGACAGAATTTTCCTTTGAACTCTACTACTTAAACCAAATGATTATTTCGGTATTAATGAGTCTACTCCTCCTGGATACTGTTATAAGCATGAGCCCCGTCTGATTGGTCGTGGCGGAGGTGTTGCAACCATTTATAGAGATATTCTAAATGTTACTCAGAAAACGGGTTATAAGTTTATTTCATTTGAAGTACTTGAACTAAATGTTACGCTCTTAGATGTTAGAAAAACATCCCTATTATCTCTAGCCTTGGCTACCGTATATAGACCGCCAGGGCCTTACGCTGATTTCCTAAAAGAGTTTGCAGATTTTCTCTCAGACTTATTAGTCAATGTCGATAAAGCATTAATTGTTGGAGATTTTAACATACACGTAGATAATCCAAATGATGCGTTAGGAGCTGCGTTTACAGATTTATTAAATTCATTTGGGGTCAAGCAAAACGTCACCGGACCAACACATCGTCTTAATCATACACTCGATTTAATTATATCACATGGAACCGATCCAACCGATATAGATATCATTCCACAAAGTGATGAAGTCACTGATCACTACATGGTAACTTGCATATTATGTACTGCTGTAATATGTCATGCAGCGTCGCGTTATCAACCAGGCAGAACAATCCTCCCATCCACCATAGAAAATTTCTCAAATTGCTTATCTAATCTGTCTCAGCTGCTGCCTGAACCCAAACAAACAGATGAACTAGAAGAACTAACTAGCACTATGAGCACCATTCTCTCTAGAACATTGGATGTGGTTGCACCTATTAAATTAAAAAAGGTCAGAGAGAAAAATAAAGCACCATGGTATAACAATACTACGCATGTTTTAAAGAGAGAAACCCGTATTTTAGAGCGTAAATGGAAACAAACTAATTTAGAGGTCTTTAGAATCGCGTGGAAAGACAGTATGTCACGTTATAAAAAGGCCCTAAAAGCGGCCAGGGCTGAGCACCTCCGCAAACTAATAGAAAACAACCAAAACAATCCAAGGTTTTATTTAACACCGTGGCTAGACTAACAAATAAACAGACGTCACCCGAACAAAATATCCCGTTACAGTTCAGTAGTAATGATTTCATGAACTTCTTCACTGAGAAAATAGAAAGCATCAGAACCACTATTGTAAACGTTCAATCTTCAATCGCGCCTTATAATTCATCTTCAATTATCACCCCGCAAGAACAATTACAGTGCTTTACAACTATAGAACAAAAAGAGTTAAATAAACGTATCACTTCATCTAAAACAACAACATGTTTATTAGATCCTATACCAACTAAACTACTGAAAGAAGTGTTACCTGTAGTGGAAGAGCCTCTCCTCAATATTATTAACTCGTCTTTATCTTTAGGTCATGTTCCAAGAACATTTAAACTGGCAGTTATAAAACCTCTCATTAAGAAACCACAATTAGATCATAATAATCTAGCAAATTATAGACCCATTTCAAATCTTCCATTTATGTCTAAAATATTAGAAAAAGTGGTGTCCGCTCAACTGGGCTCTTTCTTGCAACAAAATGATATCTATGAAAAGTTTCAGTCTGGATTCAGACCGCATCATAGCACTGAAACTGCGCTCGTTAAAATCACAAAAGATTTACTTTTAGCTTCTGACCATGGCTGTATCTCAATACTAGTTTTACTTGATCTTAGTGCTGCGTTCGATACTATAGATCCTACATTACTCTTAGATCGACTACAAAATTATACTGGTGTTCAAGGACAAGCACTAAGCTGGTTCAAATCATACCTATCTAACCGCTACCATTTTGTCTATTTAAATGGAGAAAAATCGACCATAACTCCAGTAAACTATGGAGTGCCGCAGGGATCTGTATTAGGCCCTCTGTTATTTTCCATATATATGATGCCACTTGGAAATATTATAAGGAAACATGGAATTAGTTTCCATTGTTATGCTGATGACACTCAAATATATATTTCAGCACGGCCGGATGAAAATGCTAAATTTTCCAAATTGACAGAGTGTGTTAAAGATATAAAAGATTGGATGACGCGTAATTTTCTTTTATTAAATCCTGACAAGACAGAGGTAATACTTATCGGTTCAAAAAACCGCCCACAAAACCTCGCACAATACAACTTTAACATCATAGGATGTCCTTTTACTTTATCCTCTACAGTAAAAGACCTGGGTGTTATACTCGATTGCAACCTGTCTTTTGAAAATCATATTTCATATGTTACAAAAACAGCCTTTTTCCACCTTAGAAACATTGCTAAGCTACGTAATATGCTATCAGTTTCTGATGCAGAAAAGTTAGTTCATGCATTCATGACCTCGAGACTGGATTACTGTAATGCTTTATTAGCTGGTTGTCCTGCATCCTCAATAAACAAGCTACAGTTAGTCCAAAATGCCGCCGCTAGAGTTCTTACGAGATCAAGAAAATATGATCATATAACACCGATTTTATCATCACTGCATTGGTTACCTATAAAGTTCCGTATTAATTACAAGGTATTGCTACTGACTTATAAAGCCCTAAACGGCTTAGCTCCAGTCTATTTAACGGATCTTCTATCGCCCTATAATCCATCGCGCTCTTTAAGATCACTAAATTCAAGGCTTTTGGTCATACCTAGGATATCCAGAACCACCAAAGGAGGGAGAGCATTTTCACATTTGGCTCCAAAACTCTGGAATAGTCTTCCTGATACTGTTCGTTGCTCAGACTCGCGCTCCCAGTTTAAAACTAGATTAAAGTCGCATCTCTTCAGCCAGGCATTCATATAATCCTACAGTTCAAACCAGTGGCGGATACAGAATGTCATTAATAGGTGGGCCTGGTGAATATACGGGGGGGCCTCGGATTTTTAAGCTTATATACACGCCCAGTGGCGTAACTTTGCTAAATTAGATATATGTACATTGTACAATAACATTACGATGTCCAGCAATCGATTTAAATAGTAGGCTACATGGTGTTTAATTTGTCGTTTAATGAGATGTAGCCTTATATATTTTGTCAGTGCTGACAATTTTTGTGTGACTAAAATACATAGATTCGCCTATTCAAACAACGTACACCTAAATGGTCCAGTGGTAGAACTTTCGCCAGCAGTGTCAGAGGTTGTGGGATCTAATCCGCACCAGTTTAGTTTTTTTTCTCATCAAAACTGATTATGTTCATCAGTGGTTGTATATCAAGGAGGGACATGTGTGCATTATGATGTGTGATTTCACCAGAACGAATAGAGTATCCGCAACGGATTGAAGCGCGCGTCCGGATTGAAGCACGAGCCACACGAGAGAACACTGTATCAGCGCCACTGATCGCAGCGGCAACGAGCACTTTCATCACTTGATTTAAAAAACACAGTTCAGCGCTAGATCGTCTCTTATTTAACAAACGAACGAAATGAATGCTCTGCTGGTTAACTGGAGATGTTTAATGTATTTGTAGAATTGGTACATTAGTGCCGCGAGATGTTTAAAAAAGTGGTGGGGACATGTCCCTCGCCCCACCCGCAAATTACGACTATGTAACACGCCTGATAAATATGTCAACTATAGCAGATCAGTACTTAGGTAGTGAATTTAACTACCTTGTACTCATGTCAGTCAGCCCTCCCGGCTGCTTTAAACCTGAAGTTCATCTGTCTGTTATGCGACTCGCATGTAGACTATCACAACGTTAAGTCAGTGCGCGCACAGAGAGCGGTGTTGCGTGATAGCATCACTGGACTGACACATGATATGCCGACATAATATTTTTCTTTTGTAGCTATTTTTCGTAGCTATTGTACATAAATGTCCTCAGGAAACTATTACAATGACATTATTTATTAATTCATTATTATTATTATTATTATTATTAAAATTAAAAATTAAAATTGTTTTTATTAATCTGATTGGGCGGGCCACCGGTCAATCTGGGTGGGCACGTGCCCACCCAGGCCCACCCATAAATCCGCGCCTGGTTCAAACTACAATCCGGCCTCTAGCTCATAAATGCCAGAGGAGAACTGGCCCCCGACTGAGCCTGGGTTCTCCCAAGGTTTTTTTTCTCCATTAGGTCACCTGATGGAGTTTTAGGACACCATTAGGTCACTTGATGGAGTTTTTCGGTTCCTTGCCACTGTTGCCTTTGGCTTGCTCAGTTGGGGATATTTTGGGGATATTTAATTTAATTTTATCAATCAATAAATTCCTCTTGAAATTTGTTGTATTATTTTAATTTAATACTGTGAAGCTGCTTTGATACAATCTGTATTGTGAAAAGCGCTATACAAATAAACTTGACTTGACTTGACTTGACTATCCCTTTGAACTCTTGTATTGATTGAACATAATAAAGAAATTTCTCCTAAAACATGAAGTAATGAATTTTAAGGTTACATAAATCTTCAAATCAGTCACATACAGGTCAGCACACAGCATTGTTTTGGATGTTCTGTAAGTTCTGTCACCAAATATACATAATAAAAGCCGACCAATCAGGTTGTGAACATATCCCTACCCATATAAGTTCGGTATCTTTAGGTTCGGTGTTAAAATGCCAATGTGAACGCTAAGCAGACCAGGACTAAATGTTTTTCAGTAAGAACACTTATCACACTATTTATGCTACAAAATGGCATAGATTAGTGTATAAGTACGTGAATTGGGATGCACCCATAGTCATACAAGACTGGAACATGACATTGAGTTAACGATGACAGAATTTTCCTTTGAACTCTACTACTATCCCTTTGAACTCTTGTATTGATTGAACATAATAAAGAAATTTCTCCTAAAACATGAAGTTATGAATTTTGAGGTTACATAAATCTTCAAATCAGTCACATACAGGTCAGCACACAGCATTGTTTTGGATGTTCTGTAAATTCCGTCTGATATACATAATAAAAGCTGACCAGTCAGATTGTGAACATATCCCTACCCCTTTAGTTTCGGTATCTTTAGGTTCGGTGTTAAAATGGCAATGTGAATGCTAAGCGGACCAGTACTAAATGTTTTGTTTTTTAACAAACCAAGCCTAGCGAACCGACCCAAAGTGTGAACACTCCCTAAGTGCGTCATTTGGGTGTTTGAAGTGCGTTTTTCTTTTTGGAGTTTTCAGTGCGAACACTATTCACACTATTTATACTACAAAATGGCATAGATTAGTGTATAAGTACGTGAATTGGGATGCACCCATAGTCATACAAGACTGGAACATGACATTTAGTTAACGATGACAGAATTTTCCTTTGAACTCTACTACTATCCCTTTGAACTCTTGTATTGATTGAACATAATAAAGAAATTTCTCCTAAAACATGAAGTTATGAATTTTGAGGTTACATAAATCTTCGAATCAGTCACATACAGGTCAGCACACTGGATTATTGCAGATGTTCTGTAAGTTCCGTCTGATTTACATAATAAAAGCTGATCAGTCAGATTGTGAACATATCCCTACCCCTTTAGTTTCGGTATCTTTAGGTTCGGTGTTAAAATGCCAATGTGAATGCTAAGCGGACCAGTACTAAATGTTTTTTTTTTTTTTTTACAAACCAAGCTTAGCGAACCGACCCAAAGTGTGAACACTCCCTAAGTGCGTCATTTGGGTGTTTGAAGTGCGTTTTTCTTTTTGGAGTTTTCAGTGCGAACACTATTCACACTATTTATACTACAAAATGGCATAGATTAGTGTATAAGTACGTGAATTGGGATGCACCCATAGTCATACAAGACTGGAACATGACATTGAGTTAACGATGACAGAATTTTCCTTTGAACTCTACTACTATCCCTTTGAACTCTTGTATTGATTGAACATAATAAAGACATTTCTCTTAAAACATGAAGTAATGAATTTTGAGGTTACATAAATCTTCAAATCAGTCACATACAGGTCAGCACACTGGATTATTGCGGATGTTCTGTAAGTTCCGTCTGATTTACATAATAAAAGCTGACCAGTCAGATTGTGAACATATCCCTACCCCTTTAGTTTCGGTGTTAAAATGCCAATGTGAACGCTAAGCGGACCAGTACTAAATGTTGGTTTTTTTAACAAACCAAGCTTAGCGAACCGACCCAAAGTGTGAACACTCCCTAAGTGCGTCATTTGGGTGTTTGAAGTGCGTTTTTCTTTTTGGAGTTTTCACTGCGAACACTATTCACACTATTTATACTACAAAATGGCATAGATTAGTGTATAAGTACGTGAATTGGGATGCACTCATAGTCATACAAGATTGGAACATGACATTTAGTTAACGATGACATAATTTTCCTTTGAACTCTACTACTATCCCTTTGAACTCTTGTATTGATTGAACATAATAAAGACATTTCTCTTAAAACATGAAGTTATGAATTTTGAGGTTACATAAATCTTCAAATCAGTCACATACAGGTCAGCACACAGCATTGTTTTGGATGTTCTGTAAGTTCCGTCTGATTTACATAATAAAAGCTGACCAGTCAGATTGTGAACATATCCCTACCCCTTTAGTTTCGGTATCTTTAGGTTCGGTGTTAAAATGCCAATGTGAATGCTAAGCGGACCAGTACTAAATGTTTTGTTTTTTAACAAACCAAGCCTAGCGAACCGACCCAAAGTGTGAACACTCCCTAAGTGCGTCATTTGGGTGTTTGAAGTGCGTTTTTCTTTTTGAAGTTTTCAGTGCGAACACCACTCACACTATTTATACTACAAAATAGCATAGATTAGTGTATAAGTACGTGAATTTGGATGCACCCATAGTCATACAAGACTGGAACATGACATTGAGTTAACGATGACAGAATTTTCCTTTGAACTCTACTACTATCCCTTTGAACTCTTGTATTGATTGAACATAATAAAGACATTTCTCTTAAAACATGAAGTTATGAATTTTGAGGTTACATAAATCTTCGAATCAGTCACATACAGGTCAGCACACTGGATTATTGCAGATGTTCTGTAAGTTCCGTCTGATTTACATAATAAAAGCTGATCAGTCAGATTGTGAACATATCCCTACCCCTTTAGTTTCGGTATCTTTAGGTTCGGTGTTAAAATGCCAATGTGAATGCTAAGCGGACCAGTACTAAATGTTTTTTTTTTTTTTTTACAAACCAAGCTTAGCGAACCGACCCAAAGTGTGAACACTCCCTAAGTGCGTCATTTGGGTGTTTGAAGTGCGTTTTTCTTTTTGGAGTTTTCAGTGCGAACACTATTCACACTATTTATACTACAAAATGGCATAGATTAGTGTATAAGTACGTGAATTGGGATGCACCCATAGTCATACAAGACTGGAACATGACATTGAGTTAACGATGACAGAATTTTCCTTTGAACTCTATTACTATCCCTTTGAACTCTTGTATTGATTGAACATAATAAAGACATTTCTCTTAAAACATGAAGTAATGAATTTTGAGGTTACATAAATCTTCAAATCAGTCACATACAGGTCAGCACACTGGATTATTGCAGATGTTCTGTAAGTTCCGTCTGATTTACATAATAAAAGCTGATCAGTCAGATTGTGAACATATCCCTACCCCTTTAGTTTCGGTATCTTTAGGTTCGGTGTTAAAATGCCAATGTGAATGCTAAGCGGACCAGTACTAAATGTTTTTTTTTTTTTTTTTACAAACCAAGCTTAGCGAACCGACCCAAAGTGTGAACACTCCCTAAGTGCGTCATTTGGGTGTTTGAAGTGCGTTTTTCTTTTTGGAGTTTTCAGTGCGAACACTATTCACACTATTTATACTACAAAATGGCATAGATTAGTGTATAAGTACGTGAATTGGGATGCACCCATAGTCATACAAGACTGGAACATGACATTGAGTTAACGATGACAGAATTTTCCTTTGAACTCTACTACTATCCCTTTGAACTCTTGTATTGATTGAACATAATAAAGACATTTCTCTTAAAACATGAAGTAATGAATTTTGAGGTTACATAAATCTTCAAATCAGTCACATACAGGTCAGCACACTGGATTATTGCGGATGTTCTGTAAGTTCCGTCTGATTTACATAATAAAAGCTGACCAGTCAGATTGTGAACATATCCCTACCCCTTTAGTTTCGGTGTTAAAATGCCAATTTGAACGCTAAGCGGACCAGTACTAAATGTTGGTTTTTTTAACAAACCAAGCTTAGCGAACCGACCCAAAGTGTGAACACTCCCTAAGTGCGTCATTTGGGTGTTTGAAGTGCGTTTTTCTTTTTGGAGTTTTCACTGCGAACACTATTCACACTATTTATACTACAAAATGGCATAGATTAGTGTATAAGTACGTGAATTGGGATGCACTCATAGTCATACAAGACTGGAACATGACATTTAGTTAACGATGACATAATTTTCCTTTGAACTCTACTACTATCCCTTTGAACTCTTGTATTGATTGAACATAATAAAGACATTTCTCTTAAAACATGAAGTTATGAATTTTGAGGTTACATAAATCTTCAAATCAGTCACATACAGGTCAGCACACAGCATTGTTTTGGATGTTCTGTAAGTTCCGTCTGATTTACATAATAAAAGCTGACCAGTCAGATTGTGAACATATCCCTACCCCTTTAGTTTCGGTATCTTTAGGTTCGGTGTTAAAATGCCAATGTGAATGCTAAGCGGACCAGTACTAAATGTTTTGTTTTTTAACAAACCAAGCCTAGCGAACCGACCCAAAGTGTGAACACTCCCTAAGTGCGTCATTTGGGTGTTTGAAGTGCGTTTTTCTTTTTGAAGTTTTCAGTGCGAACACCACTCACACTATTTATACTACAAAATGGCATAGATTAGTGTATAAGTACGTGAATTTGGATGCACCCATAGTCATACAAGACTGGAACATGACATTGAGTTAACGATGACAGAATTTTCCTTTGAACTCTACTACTATCCCTTTGAACTCTTGTATTGATTGAACATAATAAAGACATTTCTCTTAAAACATGAAGTAATGAATTTTGAGGTTACATAAATCTTCAAATCAGTCACATACAGGTCAGCACACTGGATTATTGCGGATGTTCTGTAAGTTCCGTCTGATTTACATAATAAAAGCTGACCAGTCAGATTGTGAACATATCCCTACCCCTTTAGTTTCGGTATCTTTAGGTTCGGTGTTAAAATGCCAATGTGATCGCTAAGCGGACCAGGACTAAATGGGTTTTTTTTTAACAAACCAAGCCTAGCGAACCGACCCAAAGTAAGTGCGTCATTTGGGTGTTTGAAGTGCGTTTTTCTTTTTGAAGTTTTCAGTGCGAACACTATTCACACTATTTATACTACAAAATGGCATAGATTAGTGTATAAGTACGTGAATTGGGATGCACCCATAGTCATACAAGACTGGAACATGACATTGAGTTAACGATGACAGAATTTTCCTTTGAACTCTATTACTATCCCTTTGAACTCTTGTATTGATTGAACATAATAAAGCCATTTTCTCTCAAAACATGAAGTAATGAATTTTAAGGTTACATAAATCTTCAAATCAGTCACATACAGGTCAGCACACTGGATTATTGCGGATGTGAAATGTAAAAAGCATAGGTCAGCTTTCAACTATCTTTTTTTTTTTTTTGTCCAGCATAGTATTTCACTCCTGGACGCCATGTACTGTAGCTTTGTGGCAAACATGGAGCAAAGTTTGATGCCATGTTGGAATCAAGGGTTGCTAGTAGATTCCTTGTCATTACATTGATCAACACCTTCTGGGACAGGAAAGAACAGGTTTCAACACATGCACCGCTCACGTAACATCATTTAATAGTGCTTGGTTTCTATGAGACGGGAAATGGTGAAGAACCTGAGGATGTTGACTAGTTTGATCCAGCGTAAACCAGTGAGTTTGAGTTTTCTGGCATGATTGCAATTTGCTTTAGAGCAGATGTCAAGGAGCATAATTCAATAGCGAATGCTGTTTATAAAGTCTGTTTAACCAAAAACCATTTTGAAACTCAGTTGTAAAATGGTTTTAATCACTTGACTCGCAGACGTTGATTGTGATAAGACCGTCTGCACCCTTTAACTTAGTTTCCTCGGGTCTTCGCTGCCTCATGACCTTTTGCACATCTGGAAAGCAGATGCTCAGCAAGTCTCCCCAACTTTCACCTAGACACCACCAAGAGTGTAAGAGCTGCATCTTCTCTTGCCAGGATATAGAAAACAATGTCATCACCAACACTTGGCATCGTCTCTTACCAAACCAAGCTGTTGACGAAATCGTTTAGACACATCATTGAAGTCTGGAGTTTACGCTAGACTGTCAGTGGTCCTCTGTGACCTGCATTGGATATGCCAGTAGACAGCATGCCTGGTTGCAATACAGTCTCGTGAGCGTGAATGAGTGTATTTGACCGTCGGTGTGTTTCTGGGGCAATAGTAAGCACTGTGTTACTCAACACTCTCATGATCAACGGCTGACTTTTCTGGCATTAATAAAAGGCAGTTCAGTCCGTACATAAGCCATTCTTCGATATCTAACTGTACTTCCTCAGCACAGGGTGTACTTTGAAAAGACGTTTGTGATCTGATCCCCAAATGTGCTTAAGAATCAATATGTATTGATCTATACGATCACAATCTCAAATTCATAGTCTATTGAAGCGCTGCAGATAAGTGCGCTGAACACACGGTAGTCAATAAGGCCATTGAGTGGAGTTACCTTTGGGACTGCTGTAACTGCTGTCTGTTTTTAGAGTACCGCATCGATTTGTTCGTTTGAAGAGCATGTTTACTGATCAGTTGAGCTGTCGAGGTGGACGTGGCCTGTTAGATGTTATTGTGACCACTGGAGTCAAGGAGCACATAAGTGCAGGTCAGAGCGGTGATCTCAGCTCTTTCTGGATGGACTATGCAACTCATGTTCCACACTGTCATATTTGGACATGGGGATAAAGGTTTTATGAAGTAATTACAGTAGAAATATCTATTATGTCATATCTGTCTGCATCCATAAGCAAGTGTAAAATAGCCTATAGTTACAGAAATAGTTCACCCCAAAATGACTATTCTGTCATTGTTTATATGCCTTCATGTTGTTAAATCTGTATGTCTTTTTTTTTTACTTCTGTAAAACATAAAAGGTCATGCTTTTCTTAATGATACGCATTACTCTTCGTAATGATACCTGTGGCTTTAAAATAGCACAAAAAAAAACTTGCCATAAAGAATCATAAAAGTCCTTTATTTGACACATGCATTATATTCCAGTTCTTCTAAAGTCATATGTTAGCTTTGTGTGAGGAACAGGCTTAAATTTGGATCTACGCATTCAATTAAAAGATCTGACTCAAAAGAATTAACACAGACATTACACAGGTGCAGATTTTCAATGAATGACAATTTAAATTATCAGTCTCTTTCTCACACAAAGCTATCATATGAATTCAGTACTTTGCAATGTAGCGACCACATTAATTATTTTTTAATTTAATTAAAAAAAAATATTATACAACTAAATATACTAATTTTTAAATATTAATATATATACAGTGGGGAGAACAAGTATTTGATACACTGCCGATTTTGCAGGTTTTCCCACTTACAAAGCATGTAGAAGTCTGTAATTTTTATCATAGGTACTCTTCAACTGTGAGTGATGGAATCTAAAACAAAAATCCAGAAAATCACATTGTATGATTTTTAAGTTATTCATTTGCATTTTATTGCATGACTTAAGTATTTGATACATCAGAAAAGCAGAACTTAATATTTGGTACAGAAACCTTTGTTTGCAAATTACAGAGATCATACTTTTCCTGTAGTTCTTGACCAGGTTTGCACACACTGCAGCAGGGATTTTGGCCCACTCCTCCATACAGACCTTCTCCAGATCCTTCAGGTTTCGGGGCTGTCGCTGGGCAATACGGACTTTCAGCTCCCTCCAAAGATTTTCTATTGGGTTCAGGTCTGGAGACTGGCTTGGGCACTCCAGGACCTTGAGATGCTTCTTACGGAGCCACTCCTTAGTTGCCCTGGCTGTGTGTTTCTGGTCGTTGTCATGCTGGAAATACCCAGCCATGACCCATCTTCAATGCTCTTACTGAGGGAAGGAGGTTGTTGGCCAAGATCTCGCGATACATGGCCCCATCCATCCTCCCCTCAATACGGTGCAGTCGTCCTGTCCCCTTTGCAGAAAAGCATCCCCAAAGAATGATGTTTCCACCTCCATGCTTCACGGTTGGGATGGTGTTCTTGGGGTTGTACTCATCCTTCTTCTTCTTCCTCCAAACACGGCGAGTGGAGTTTAGACCAAAAAGCAGGGGGATCTTGCGTGCGCTGCAGGATTTTAATCCATGACGGCGTAGTGTGTTACTAATGGTTTTCTTTGAGACTGTGGTCCCAGCTCTCTTCAGGTCATTGACCAGGTCCTGCCGTGTAGTTCTGGGCTGATTCCTCACCTTCCTCATGATCATTGATGCCCCACGAGGTGAGATCTTGCATGGTGCCCCAGACCGAGGGAGATTGACCGTCATCTTGAACTTCTTCCATTTTTTAATAATTGCGCCAACAGTTGTTGCCTTCTCACCAAGCTGCTTGCCTATTGTCCTGTAGCCCATCCCAGCCTTGTGCAGGTCTACAATTTTATCCCTGATGTCCTTACACAGCTCTCTGGTCTTGGCCATTGTGGAGAGGTTGGAGTCTGTTTGATTGAGTGTGTGGACAGGTGTCTTTTATACAGGTAACGAGTTCAAACCGGTGCAGTTAATACAGGTAATGAGTGGAGAACAATGTTGTTTTCGTCAACGATGACGATAATGAAATGATTTCGTTGACGCATCTTTTTTTTATGACGATAACGCGACGATGACTAGCTAAAAATGGCTCTAAGGTGACTAAAACATGACGAGACGTTTTCGAGTTTTCGTTGACGAGACGAGACGGAACGAAAATTATTATAGTCTGACGTTCACAATGCATGTCACTCGCCACACATCTTCTATATGAGGTGCCGGACTGGACAAAAGCGAAACGAACTGCGCGAGCAAGCGACAGTGCGCGAGAGAGACCGAGTGTGTCTGTACGCGAGAGAGACCGAGTGTACGCGAGAGAGACCGAGTGTACGCGAGAGAGACCGAGTGTGCGAGAGAGACCGAGTGTACGCGAGAGAGACCGAGTGTACGCGAGAGAGACCGAGTGTGTCCGAGCATTAGTTTAGTAGGCTAATTGGTACAAAGTAATATATAATTATTAGATAACTTAGATTATAACATAAATTATTATTTAAATAATTATATAATAAAGCCACAATTGCCAAAGTAAGAATGTTTTTATTCCTGGCTTTTTTGGAGTAAAACAGTGATTCCACTGTTACCACTTTATCTGTGTGTAATGTTGTAGTAGCTCAAATTGAATTGAGTTACAACACTCGAATTGCAACACTTGCTACAACCTGTCAAACCTAAGCCCATTTCCAATACTTTTTAACCTAAATTAATTTGTTAAAGACTATTTTTTTTTTTTTTTTTTTACTACAATTGACTAAAACTTGACTAAAACCTTTTTGTGTTTTCGTCGACTAAAACTTGACTAAAACTATTAAGTTTATAAGTGACTAAAATGTGACTAAAACTAAAAAGCATTTTCGTCCATAAGACTAAGACTAAAAATAAAAGGGCTGCCAAAAACAACACTGGTGGAGAACAGGAGGGCTTCTTAAAGAAATAAAGGTCTGTGAGAGCCGGAATTCTTACTGGTTGGTAGGTGATCAAATACTTATGTCATGCAATAAAATCCAAATTAATTATTTAAAAATTTGTTTTGGATTCCGTCTCTCACAGTTGAAGTGTACCTATAATAAAATTACAGACTTCTACATGCTTTGTAAGTAGGAAAACCTGGAAAATCGGCAGTGTATCAAATACTTGTTCTCCCCACTGTATAGGTTTTTGAGGTGCCTTTTTTGTTATTTTGGAAATGACAGCCTCAGTTGGAATTCAGTTTCATGAAAAGCGTGGCCACGAAAGAAAGTCATACCAGTTTAGAATGACATGAGATTAATAAATAATGACAGAATGTTCATTTTGTTGTGTTTTGTCCCTATTAATGCCTTTTTGTTGCCTTATATAAAAGTGTTTCTCTGAGTACCTATCAACCACCCTTAACTATGGTAAAATTACTGTAATGCACATATTCTCTTGTGTAACATATTGCTTCAGTAACATACAACCCCAATTACAGAAAAGTTGGGTCATTTTGTAAAACGCAATCAAATCAAGAATCTGTGATGTGTTAATGCTTTTGAACCTTTATTTGACTGACAAAAGTATAAAAAAAACAAATTCAGTGTTTTCACTGGCCAAATTAATTATATTTTGTAAATATAAACTAATTTGGATTTTGTTGGCTGCAGCACACTAAAAAAATTGGGACAGAGACAAAAGAAAGGTGAAAAGATTACAGAATATCTAAGTTAAACTTTTGAAAAAGTCCACAATTAGAAGGTGAATTGGTAATAGGTGAGGGTATCTAGTTAGGGTATAACTAGCATCCACCAAAAGCTCAGTCTTTGCGAGGAAAGATGGGTCATGGCTCACCCCTTTGTGCCAAATTTCATGAAAGAAGTGTCATACAATTAAAAGAAATCACATTTCTCAATGAAAGATTTCAAAGTATTTAGGTCTCTCACCATCTACCATACATAATATTGTGAAAAGATTCAGTGAATTCAGAGAAATCTCGGTCTGTGTAGGGCAAAGCAGGAGACCTCTGTTGAATGTAATTAAAAGGAAAGGTGCTTTACTTTACTGGACCAACTTTACTGGAATTAGGGTTGCACATTTGCACAGTATATGCATGCAGGGGTTTTAAAAAAAAAACTTTACTTAAAGCCTTTATGTATAATGTATAATAAAAGTATTCAAAATGCACGTTCTAGCGCATATGTTTTAATAAATAATTGTAACTTATTCGTTCCACGTTCCAAATAATTTATATAAATATAAATGCATTATAATACTTGAAATTGAAATTGGTGGTTTGTCTTGTGTTTAAATGCATTATACTTTCTAAAGGTGTAACAATGAATAGATAAGTATTATAATGTCTTATAACTGTGGTTACAATTACTCATGATATCATACATTGTATTATATGGTGCATAATTAATGCATAAAAATACTTTTATAATGCATTGTATAAAAGTAAATTGTTACCGATTTGTTTTATTGAATCTTTTTTTTTATAAAAATTTTTGTTTTAAATAACATTTTGCTTTAGAATTTGCTTTCATGACAGAAGCACTTGAGCCGCCATGAACAAACCTGATGATCACGTTCTCCAGCTTGATTTGAGATGCTCCAAAGAGCATCTGGAGCTTCAGTGGAAGACAATCTGACCTTCCACATGACCAGTCACATATTTGCTTACGTTAATACCTAGAAATAGTGCAGAATCTTGAGTATTTCTTTATTTTTCAAAATTGTTTTAAATGTGGTCTTATAATTTGAAGCCCACTGTATATGCATCAGGTTTGGGTTGTTGCTCTTGTTCATACTATGCAGTTTTTTTTATTCTCTATTTGCTTTTCGTAGCATCCATGTTGTTTACACATGACACACTTCCTGCTGCTGAAATACGTGAATGAAGCTCCAAAACTAACGTAGGGTGTGTAAAGTTCCCGGGAATCTTTGACAAATTCAGCTCATTGTGATGTCACTGTGGCCCTGCTCTTTGAGGATAAACCTTATCGATGACCGCCAGACCTCAAGGGCAGGTCTGAGCTCTCTCTCCTCTTCTCTGAGTTTAAGCTGGGCCTGCCCCTTTCTTAGAATCGAGACACTATCTGCGGCCTACATTAGTGGAAGTGAGCTTGTGGTTTTGTTTTTGCTTGGTGGACCTCTGCTCTTCTCTTTTCTCGTGAACTCTATCAGCGGCATCGGTCTTTCGTGGTAAACCTACCCAGTGTATTTCTCTTTTCTGCTTTATATATTCACTGTCGATCACTTCTCATCAAAGTGTCCACTGGCGGCAGAAAGGTCAACCACCAGCTTTCAGTGTTGGGAAACGTCCTATTGCAGGGTGATCGTTGCGGTGGGCTAGTCGCGTTTTCACTGCAGTTGAGACACAGTTATGTGAATGTAAACAGAAATGTCTGCCTGTTTTCTATGTTTGGTTGCGTGATCAGAAGAAACCGTATAAGTAATACAGAGATCACGAATTTCGTCTTCTGTACAGCATTTTTATTTTTATTTAATTTTTTTAGAAAGACAACATACATATATAATTTTTTTATTTTTTTTTAACTAAATTCTGATAAATCAAGCAAATGATAAGTTATTTGAGGTGCAGCTTGCATAAAATGGTTGGAAAATATCATGTAGGCTTATCACGTGTATCTTGGGATCAGAATATCTTATCATTTATATTATACTTTTATTAAGCAAGGATGCATTACATTGACAGTAAAGACATATATATATAATGTTTCACAAGATTTATATTTCTAATAAATGCTGTTCTTTTGAACTCTCTATACATCAAGAGTCCTAAAAAAAAGTATGCAAAAGTATTAAATATTAAACAGCAAAACTGTTTTCAACATTGATAATAATAAGAAATGTTTCTTGAGCAGCAAATCAGCATTTTATAATGATTTCTGAAGGATCATGTGACACTGAAGACTGGAGTAATGATGCTGAAAATTCAGCTTTGCCGTCACAGGAATAAATTATATTTTAAAACATTGTAATTGTGTTTCCCAATATGACAATTTTAACTGTATAGTATTTTCAATCGAATACAGCCTTTGAGAGCAGAAGAGATTTCTTTCAAAAACATTAAAAAAATCTTTTGAAAGGTAGTGTAAAGGTGTAAAGAACTTAGTATTGCCACCCAGAACATTCTTGGAAACACCCTAGAAACCACTCAGAACATCTTAATAAATACAAAAAAATTCTTAGTGTGAAAAACCCAATGATGCTTAGGTGTTTTAGGTTGTTTCTAGAGAATTGCTAGGTGGTTCATTATTGGACCAGGTCAAAAGAGCCTGTGAAAAGTAAGTTGGGCCACAAAAGTATTAACATGCCTCTCAACATGATGCCACATGACTTTTATCATTGTCCATAGCATAATTCAGGATCTATCACATAATACAGTTTGTCATCATTTACTCACCATCATGTCATTCCAAACCTGTAGAAGATATTTTAAGTGTCTCGAAATAATAGTTTTTTTGTCCTCAAAATAAAAGTCAGTGTGATCCAATGTTGTTTGGACACCAACGTTCTTCAAAATTTCATTTGTTCAACAGAAAAAAAGTCATACAGGTTTGTAACATCATAAGGGTGAGTAAATGATGACAACATTTTCATTTTTCCATAAACTATCCCTTTAAAGTTGGGAATTTTGGAAATCCATTAACCAAGTTTAAATGTTGAAAATGCAATTTAGGTCAACAAACATACTTAAGGAACTATTTTTCTTGAGTACTGTTCACTGTTTGTTCATGCAAAAGTTCCAGGCCCCACGTGGCAGCACCACTATAGTAAAGCTGTTTGTTATTCAAATTTGGGGCGAAATCAGGAAAAAAGCGAAGGCAGGTGTTGATCATCACACATGAGTCAGAATAATGCAAAGGAGCCGAGGGGAATCCCTGATTCTCCCCCGCAGCACCCACTGACGACAAGTCTGGTTATCCACTGCACTGTGCTGTAATGAATGGAAAGGGTAAGACATATGGAAATACCAACAACAGACCAAATGGGGAACCAAAAACAGACCGAATCTCCAGCTGCTGTTATCCAGTGTGTGAGCTAAAATCTTCCGAAAGACAGCTTCAAATGTTTTTAACAAATGAACTTGTGTCTTAAAGGCTCACTTCACCTATTTAGACAAGTAAAAGCATTCATTGATCTAAATGGAGATTTTTACTTGACAAAAGTTGGCTTCAGAACTAAATTGTAGTGTTGCATCAAACGCATTGACCTTTAAATTAACACACGTCCAGCTGTAAGCATTCATAAATGGAGGTTCCACTTTTCCCAAACAAACCTTGGGAGTGACATCTATATCTAGCTCATAAAAGCAACATGGACCTGCCAGAAACTGCAACTATTGTTCGTTTCGGGAACAGAACGACCAGTTCTTTCAGAGCAAATTAATATCCTAAGAAGCACAGAGCGTTCACACATTGCTGGATGTGCCAATTGCAGTAATGAACGGGTCCTTAATCAAACTTTATGAGAGCTTTTGCTGTAGGATATTCGTTTCTGCAACAAAGACTTCCTCTTCCTTAAACACGCTATTCCATTTTATCAGATATGGTTTACTGGGCCTCTTCTGAGAACTAAAAAAGTGCAAGTGTCTTAAAATAAAGCACCTGTATTGGTATATTGGTCTGAACTGTCATTTGAAGCTTGTTTTTTTTAAGCAAAGCGAATGCAACTTCCTTAGTCTGTTCAGAAGTGTCACAACAGAAGTAGGCCGATGCTGCGAAAGAGGAAATTGACTAAGAGATTCTGAGAATCTTTGCGGCAAGTGGTCATGTGACTAGCCGGAATGAGCTTTGAGGCTGAAGCTCATTTGCATATCGCTGCTTTTGCAAGGAAAAGGTGTCGGCCTCTGAGTGGAGCTCGTACGCCCGTTTGTTTACATCTGTTCCCTATTTGGGCCCCCAGTCTCGCTTTGAGTCACTCACTGGCACTTAAATGAGTATGATAAAGCCCGCCAAAAGTGGCGCTTGCAGAACGAGCCATGCAGCTTTTGCATGCATGCATGCATTACAGAATTTGCCTACAATCAAACCCCTCAAGGTTCCTCAGTAGTTGCTTGCTCCCTATAATTTTGTTAGGTGTTAAAAGAAAAACGATTTGGAAATGTCAAACAACCATAATAACTAACATGAACAGTATTTTGTTTTGCAACTCACCCTGTCCTCCTGTCTTGTATTTGTTGTGCAATTGTTATTTGTATGAGTTTAATCTAAAATTAAAGACAAAAAATGAAATGCATCGAAAACATTGTCTGGCATGCAAAAAATGTGTGCTAAAATGAGGTGTACTGTGTATTGCTACATAACATAATTCAGTTATAACTTTTTATTTTGCAGAGACACTACAATAAATGTAAGAAAATGTAAGAAAATGCAATAAAATATGAAATGCTCTTAACTGCTGTAAAATTATTGCATGCAGAGACCCTATTGTTAATTTGCACATAACCGTGGTATCATCCTCTTTATACAGCTGATCAGGTTTACGGAGACCAGGATATGCACGAAGTCGTCCGCAAACATTGCATGGATTACTTGGTATGTGATGTTCTTTCTTTGGGATCATCAGAGTGTACAAAACCTGATTATGTTATAATTTCTGTATGATTTTACTTGCAGATGAAAAATGCGGATTACTTTTCAAACTATGTGACAGAGGACTTCACTACATACATCAACAGAAAGAGGAAGAACAACTGTCACGGGAACCATATTGAGATGCAGGCTATGGCGGAGATGTACAATCGGCCAGTGGAAGTTTATCAATACGGCACAGGTCAGCACAGGGTCTAATTTGCATTATGGTGTCCATAAAATGTAATTTTGCACATTTAACTACACTGTAAAAGATTATATGATCAATAAGTTATGACACCATGTTTTTACATTGCTTTAACTCATCCCAAGTTTTGAAAAAAAAAATTTTTTTGTAAGTTATAAATTCAACTAATTTTTTAAAAACAGTTTAATGTAATTTAAGTTGAAATGACTTAAACATCCAAGTTGATTGTACTTAAAAATTTAAGGTAGCAACTTTTCTTTTTTACAGTGTCCACTATGCAAGTGCCCTTAGTGAATAGCGATGATGAATATGACAATTATTTTGTGGATGTATTGTAAGGAATTACATGTACACATGCAATATGTTTAACAGACACTGAAGTGACGCATTTTGCTCGTATAGTGATGCAGTTGTATATCTTGTTCTCGATGTTTCTAAATGTTATTTTGATGGCCTCTTTTAGAACCAATCAACACGTTCCATGGCATCCATCAAAATAATGACGAGCCAATCAGAGTTAGTTACCATCGGAACATTCACTACAACTCAGTTGTGAATCCCAATAAAGCCACGATTGGAGTTGGGCTTGGACTTCCTGCCTTCAAACCAGGGGTGGGTACCTGCAGCTGCCACTAAAGTCAACATGAAATGCCATTCGCAACCTATTTACTTCCATAATCTGATATGTTAATGAGTGAAGCAGGATATTCAATGAGAAATAATGTTGAGTGGGACAAGCATATATATTGGGGTTGGACAATTAAACTGAAACACCTAAAACACTTGGTTTTAAACCACTATAATTTATTAGTCTGGTGTAGGGCCTCCTTTTGCAGTGAAGTTAGTGCTTACTGTGAAGTTCTTCACAGTGGCCAGAGGGATTTTGAGCCATTTCTCTTCCAGAACAGTGGCCTGGTCACTATGTGATGCTGGTGGAGGAAAACGTTTTCTGACTCCCCTCCAAAACACCCCAAAATGGCTCAATAATATTCAGATCTGGTGACTGTGCAGGCCACGGGAGATGTTCAGCTTCACTTTCATGTTCATAATACCATTCTGTCACCAGTCCTGCTGTGTGTATTGGTGCATTTTCATGCTGATACACGGCACCAGCTTCAGGGTACAATGTTTGAAGCATTGGGTGCACATGGTCCTCCAGAATGGTTCGGTAGTCTTTGGCAGTGACGCCCATCAAGCACAGTCGGGAATGCCATGATATTGCAGCCCAAACCATCACCGATCCACCCCTGTGCTTTACTCTGGGCAGCAACAGTCCAGATGTTACGCCTCTCTGGGGCTTCTCCACACCACAACTGTGAAAAGACAAGTGAAAGTGGACTCATCAGAGAACAATACATGTTTCACATTGTCCACAACCCATGATTTCCTCTTCTGGCACCATTGAAATTGACGTTTAGCGAGTGACCAAAGGTTTAGCTATACCATAAATATTGACTGTGGAACTCTAATGTTATTTTATTTAAATGTCCAACTCATTTGAACTATATTACATAAGAGATTCACAGTACTTTTTGTAACGTAACATAAAGTAATCCGATAGCGAGGACATCTTTTTTTAAGTCTCATTAAGGTGAGAATAGCTGGTGATTGTGTATTTTCAGTGTGAGATATGCTAACTGCTGTGGTTGACCCCTCTGAGTTTGACACTGTGGTGTCACTATCGTCTATGTGTATTCCTTCACGTACACCTCCATCTGCCTGTGCAAGAACAGCCATTTTTCACATCATTATAATAATACATTTCTCGTAATATATTGTTTAATTAAACAGCTTGCAGAGGTGGACTGTATGTTCTACTCAGGAGTGTGTAACAAAGTCTTTGTGGGTTTGTGAATTGGGAAGTCCATCGTCTCGTCGGAGTGTTCCTCCAGTTCACTCATTCAGTTCTGTCAGCTGATCCACAGTCTGAATTTGGAGACAGTCGTCATCAAAGACAAAAAAAAGACAACAAAGTGTGACCTGCAGTGTCCCATTTTCCCTGACTGCTCTGGGTGGAGAGGGAAACATTCCACATGTCGGTGGTTTTCGGGGGAGACCCATTAACAGCACACTGTTTTGTTTACGTGCCACATGCCTTGTGATAATTTAAGCCGAGCAAAGAACAAAGACAGATCATACCTTCCTATCAAAAATATAGCTTGTGTGTGTGTGTGTGTGTGTACATGTTTTTCTATCCCGTGGGGACTTAAACCTGAATGCATACAGACTCTATCTATCTATCTATCTATCTATCTATCTATCTATCTATCTATCTATCTATCTATCTATCTATCTATCTATCTATCTATCTATCTATCTATCTATCTATCTATCTGTCTATCTGTCTATCTATCTGTCTGTCTGTCTGTCTGTCTGTCTGTCTATGTGTCTGTCTCTCTATCTATCTATCGGTCTATCTATCTATCTATCTATCTATCTATCTATCTATCTATCTATCTATCTATCTATCTATCTATCTATCTATCTATCTATCTGTCTATCTGTCTGTCTGTCTGTCTATGTGTCTGTCTGTCTGTCTGTCTATGTGTCTGTCTGTCTGTCTGTCTGTCTGTCCTTCCAATTTTGAACTCTTTTGACTTGCATTTGTATGAAAAGAGATAGACCGCAGAGTGATATAAGAGACAAAAATATTTGACTACTCAGTGCCATGACCGACCAATCAGAATCAAGTATTCTGGAGAGTTGTATAATGAAGTTCTTTAGGCTAAGTGTAGGTGGTTTACAGTTGTCATCAACTGTCATCAACCCTTTTTATGAGATGAGGATCATCATCAGTGTCCGTCTCTTAAAAAAAGATGTTTTGCCTAATTTGCATTTAAGCTTGTTTTTCCTCCTCCCACAAATCAGCTCCTGTTCAGGAGACATTTTTCACCTGTCACCCGAGGGGCAACACTGTGGCCTTTAACCGCTTCTCTGTGTCTCTCTCTGTCTCTATGCAGTTTGCAGACCAGTCACTCATGAAGAATGCAATTAAAACATCTGAGGAATCTTGGATTGAGCAACAGATGCTGGAGGACAAGAAGAGGGCCACGGATTGGGAAGCCACCAATGAGGCTATAGAAGAGCAAGTGGCGAGAGAATCGTACTTACAGTGGCTTCGAGACCAGGAGAAACAGGCGCGACAGGTGTGGGACCTGCCCGTATTAATACTAATCCTACGAACTACCTAACATCATGTCTCATTCAATCAGAACCTTTAGTTACATTCCTAATAGAATGACTGTCGGTAGGAATCAGGTATTTGACGTGTGATAATTACAAAAACCATTGGCGTCATAAACTAATCGCTGTCTTTAACGCTGATTGCACTGGAATTCCGCACACGTAAGCTGTGATAACTGCTTCATAGGTGAAGGTACACAAAGACTATCGGTTTCGCAAAGACGTGCAATCTATGTGGTTTGCGTTTTCACACTTAAACCAGCTGTGAACAAGACCCTTCTTCACAGAAACAATAGGCTTTCTTCTAAATCAGCTTTTGAACTGAGTGACACCGGTCAATCAGAGGGAAATCGTTGAAGATGTGCTTCTGAATTGAATATTGTCATATCATCTAAGCAAACAAAGATCAAATATTTTACGCAAACCTTACATAATCCTACTTTCCATAAATGTACTTAGTACGAATGTTTACTGTTTTGAATGACAAGCTATAAAGTCTTCACAATCACATACCGATTAGCCTGTTGACTTGTGATTTGTGAATAAACGTGTTTACTTTTGTAACTCCCTCAGCCACGTAAGGCCAGCGCTACGTGCAGCTCCGCCACGGCTGCGGCCTCCAGTGGTTTGGAAGAATGGAATGCCCGATCTCCACGGCAACGCAGCTCCGCCCCCTCTCCGGAGATTCCTGATCCTTCGCATTCGGACACACCCCCTAAGCCCCCCTCCCCGGCCGGAGCGGCCCTCGCACTATCCAAACCCCCGTCACCCTGTGCACCAGGTCTGTTATCAGTGTTTTGCAATAAGGACGGTGTCATTAAAACTAACAGTATGATGCATTTCCTTCAGCGAGCCAATTTATGGGGTAAATGGCACATGAGGTTCACGGATGATTAAACTGATTATAAGGGTGAATCTCTGGAAACCTTTCTAGAACATGTCTGGCTCGTATTTCACCTCAGAATCTGAAGGAATTCAATAAGAAATTATATTTTGCTCTAAGAAAGCCTGTTTGTAAAATTTTAATTCTCATTACCGTAATGTACACTAGCATTCCACAAGTTTGGGGTGGATCTTTTTATTTATTTATTTATTTATTTATTTATTTATTAAATGAAGTGCTCACCAAGACTGCATTTATTTGATAAAAAATGCAGTAATATATTGTGAAATATTATTACATTTTTCTATTTTAAAATATTTTAAAATGTAATTTATTCCTGTGATGCAAAGCTGAATTTTCAGTATCATTACTCCTGTCTTCAGTGTCACATGATCCTTCAGAAATCATTCTAATATGCTGATTTTCTGCTCAACAATCTTTGCATAGGACGTTCAAAAGAATAGCATTTATTTGAAATAGAAATCTTTAGTAAGATTATAAATGTCTTTCTTGTCACTTATGATCAATTTATTGCATCCTTGTTTAATAAAAGTATTAATTATTATTTTTTTAAACTTACTGACCCCAAATTGTTGCATATAAACCAAAAAATATTCAATATTTATGTAAAAAAACATTATCGCAATTATTGTGGTACTGTATAACAATAATGCAAATATAATGAGAATTATCATTAAGAATAATGGTAACTAAAGCATCCAGATGCATTATAGTAATTAAAATGTGCGGCTAAATTTGCTTAATTTTAATGAAAATAAGTTCACGATGCAAAAAAACAACAAAAAAAAAACCTTTTTTTTTTTATGCAAATTTATTTATTTTTGTAGGTTAAAATGTTACATGTCTTTTTGTGAAATTCACTCAAAACCACTTTGCAGGGGAAGCCACATAGATAGAAACTAAATCTCTATACTTTAGTCTTTCAAAATAAAGATTTCCTGCGTTCCGTCTCGCCGTTCAGGTCCCAGTAACCAGGCTTGCGTTGGACCAGACAGACCCAGCTCGTCCTCTCTGGTGTCTCTGTATCCAGCACTGGGCTATCGGGCCATTATGCAAGAGATGTCCCCTACTGCTTTTGGTGAGGAAGTGGAATCATGCTTGCCAATTCGTCTAGCTGTCCCGCCTGATTCAATATGAAAGAATCCTGGGCTCAGGAATGCCATGTTAATCACCGCGCTCGCTCGCCTTCCTCATGCGTCTCACACAGCTTGAATCTGTGATGTGATCCATGTGATTCAGCCTCGAAATGGACCCAGGACTCATGCAGAAAGCAGCGTGTACAGTTATTATGTGCCGTTAAATACACTTGATTGTAGTGGAGTATCGGCACACCCCAGCTACTGTTGACAGCGGCTTTGTTTCGGCTAAGAACTTAAGAAGGTGCAAATAGGGAGTGAATGTTTTTCACAAATTGAACTCTTGTAATGGATCAGTCTAAAAACTCTGGCTTCACCTACTCGTTCTATTTTGCACATTTGAGAATAATAGTAAAAGCATTAAAACAATAAAAGGCATTTTTATGAAGTTCCAATGTATGTTGGACACTTGTTGCCTGCTTTTCTTTCACTATAACGTCAAATTTATCTATCAAAAAATGTAATCATTTTATATTTGTAAAGAAATGCACATGTGTATTTGTGTTCAAAGCTAATTTCAAGCATTGGCTTTTGATAAGAAATTCAGTCATGTGTGTTAAATCTTTGGACTTGTAATGTGCATATAATATGTTTTTATCTATGTGACCAAACCGTGATTTGTTTTGTTGCTCTTGTTTTGCAATAGGACTAACAGACTGGGAAGACGATGAGATATTGGCGTCCGTCTTGGCCGTGTCACAACAGGAATACCTCGATAGCATGAAGAAAAACGCCATGCATAGAGAACCTTCTCCAGATAGCAGTTGATAAAGGAGGGTGAAGGCACAATCTGCAACCGAAGCAGGAGGCAGATACATGGGGATCAAACCAATCACATTCTCTCCATCATCATGCAGTTCACACTGTCCTTCCTTTCCTTCACCCATCCATTCATCCATCCATCAGTTCATCACTGGCCTCAGCCATCCAGCAGTAATGGCCCATTGTTGTGATACTCGCCTAACCACTCCTTTTCTTTCTTACGCCATCATCATCATCATCATCATTGGACTTCTTTAGGTGCATGTGAAAATAAACATGACTGATATCATTATTGAATACATGGGGAAATAAAAAGTTATTGAAAAAAAAAAGTCATACTTTATCCTCTTAATAATTGATTAATATAATCTTGTTTTATTTTCTTGTTTGAGATGAAAATGCTCTTTTTTTTTTCTTTTTTTCTTGGAATAAAAAAAGAACTTTCTGAAGAAATGTACTTCTTTGTTTGGCGTCCTTTTTGTGACATCACTAACAACATTTGATCGTTTTTGGACACACTTGACTGAATTTGTTTCTCATTAACTTAATTACCTGAAGCACCTTGCAAAACTAATTGCAACATTTAACTTTTTGATCTAACCCACACCAGTTGGAACAAATGGTGAAGAAGCCAACAAGTGTCCATCATAAGTGTGAACTATTTCCATTCTGTTTAAAACAGCACAACATTTACAATATTACATTCATGTGTTGAGTTCACAGGGTTCATGTGTCACAGTTATGATAGACTACATCACTAAAATGTTTAGATTTTTTTTGTCTTAGATTCATGTGATTTTGTCGTTTTTGATGACTACTACCAGTCTCAAATGTAGAAAATAGTTTTATTAAAGAATGAGGTTTGTGAATATTTGACTGGTAGTGTATGTGGAAGGATCTTTGATGCATGCAACTTTAATGCATTGCTGAAATCTACCAGTCAAGTGTCTCAAAAGGATTGCAAGGACATTAAAGTCTGGTAAGTCAGGTCTGCATAAAGTATTGGCAGACATTATCATTTATCTATTAAAAGTTCTGTATTTTTTTTGCATGTCATCATCATGGAGGTGAAACTACATCAGGTTTTGTAAATAGCTGATGTGGGACTGCCCCACATGCACAGAGCATGCTGGAGAATGAGTCATAATAGCCTTCAAACCAGTCTAAGATCATCCCTGTTTATATGTGCCAATGTGCGCAATGTTTTTCATAAATGATTGTAATTTCAACTACATTATAGAGTATTTACATTTTTGACGATTTTTTTTTTTACTACTAGTAAGTAATTCAATAGTGACTATGTTTTTCATTGCTATTGCTATTCATTATTTACAAGTGCTTATTACTTTGATACTAATTACTGTCCAAATGTGGATTCAATTCTAATGTTACTGTTAAAAAACAGAATTATTTTCTCATTTTGTGTTCAGATCTATTCACTTCCAAAATGAATGCATACGAATTGTATACCAGTTTTTTTCTGGTATTCGTTTAGTACTAGTAGCATTTATTAATTACTAGTATCTATTCCAGGTTTATTTGTACCTATTTGTGAGACACTCAATTGGCATTAATCTCCACTAACTGTTTTTAAAATGAAATGTCTTTTTAAAGAAAATATAAATATATATATCAAGAATAGTCGTCATGTTTATTATATGAATTTCATTAAAAATGCTACTAGAAACAGTTGCATTAGTGCATGGATGATTTAAAAAATGTACGCGTTAAAAAAAACCTCAAATGTATTCCTGTCATCGCACGCGCGCGCGCGCGCTTTCTCCGGTACGTTAGGCAAACGGGAGGTGGCAATTCTTAGAATTTTAACCACCGCTCATTAATATTCCTTATTTAAAAGTTTCAGCGCTGTGATTGGCTGTCATTTCAAAACACTCAAGCGTGTGAGCCAGAAAGCCAGGCGGGTTCGTGAGAGTGGGCGTGTTTACACATGTAAACTTAAAACATCAACAAACTGAGATTATTCACAGTCTGTGCGAGCGTTTGAAAGAGAGGACACATAGACGCTCACTGAAAACGGCGGAATTTGAACTGAATTGAAAACAGACAGTGACTAATCATAACAGACTAACATGGATATGCACTGCTGAGGCGGCTGACGGTGATAGCTGAAGATATCATTTGGGTTTTTTATTTTTATTCTTATAAAAACTGAAAATGTTGGATACACGTATTGTTGACCTGCGTTTGGATCAGCTGGAAGACGTTAAAGCGAAAAATGGTGAGTTCATTATAATACCGAACAACAAAAATATACAGATTTGACTTGTATAGCAATGTTTGAATTTGTTCTAACACATTGTTTTATAGTACTTAACAATTAAATAAATAAAAAAACGCTTTTTCAATTTGAATGTTATCTTCATTCAGATGCATAATTTAGAATAAACGCCATTCATTCGTGGTTATGTTGTTTCTTGAACATTATTGTGTTTATTTTCAGTTAAAGAGCACTTTGAGAAGCAGTATAAGATGGGAACCCTTCTGGGAAGCGGCGGGTTCGGTTCTGTGTTCAACGGACAGCGCATTTCTGACGGGCAACAGGTAAAAATTATAGAAAAAAATAAAAATGTTAATTATTTTCACCCTCATAAATGTAGTATTCTAAATGACTTATGTTATGATTTTTAGGTCGCTATTAAACAAATATCCCGTGACAGAATTCAACAGTGGGCAAAACTGGTGAGTAATCTTTCATATAAATGCTTCTCTTTTTTTCTTATTATTTCCCTTACAATAATTTTTTTAAAAATTTTTTTAAGTCAGGACCTGCTTGAATAGCCTACGTACCAAAAAACGAAGTAAAATAAATATGATTAACAGCGCCCTCTACTGTTAATTATTATTATAAAAAATTTTTACCGGAACAGAATCGTCTTAATACAGAAAGTGACGTAGGCGTGACGATTCGGAACAACCTAAAAAGGGAAACTAAGTGGGCTTTCCCTAATGTGTCAGAACCTGTTTCATAGACTTAATCAACAAGATAGACTTGGTTTCAAAACAACAAGTACATTTATAGGCCCACAAATGTGACATGAAATTGTAGTTCCCCCTTATAAATAACATTTAGGGAGTTTACACCTGCAGTAGGGAATTTTTGCAGGGAAAATATAACTGTGTAATAAAACCATTTTCAGAATTTAAACTCAATAATGATCATTGTCTTTTTTAACTCCCACAGCCTGGGGAAGCAAACGTGGTCCCCATGGAGGTCGCTCTCCTCCTGTGTCTGGGTGGAGGGTCGGGGTCGGTACCCGGTCACCGCGGCGTCATCCGGATGCTCGACTGGTTTGAGATGCCGGGTCAGGGGTATCTCATTGTGTTTGAAAAACCCCAACACTGCCAGGACCTGTTTGACTTCATCACTGAACGTGGGGCCCTGGAGGAGCCCATTGCACAGAGGTGCGAAAAAGGAGACAGTCTTATTTTGACAATGACTTCTAACAGTAAACTCCAATACTGATGAGAATTGTCTTTTTCAGGTTCCTCAAACAGGTCATTGAAGCCCTCCAGTTCTGCCACTCCAAGGGAATTGTCCATCGGGACATCAAAGATGAGAACATCCTTATTGACACCCGCACCGGTGACATCAAAATCATCGACTTTGGTTCTGGCGCTCTGCTGAAGGACTCCATTTACACTGACTTTGAAGGTAAGGCAGCTTTGAGGTGGTTAGTGCGTATTTATGAATATGACATGAATGTGGATCAGGTACGAATGACCCCTCTGTCTGTTTAGGTACCAGAGTCTACAGCCCTCCAGAGTGGATCCTCCACCAGCGTTACAGCGCTCGTCCGCTCACTGTGTGGTCACTGGGCGTACTTCTGTTTGACATGGTGTGTGGAGACATTCCCTTTGAGCGGGACAGCGACATTGTACAAGCCACTCCGAGTTTCACTAAACGCATCTCCAAAGGTGAGCCCTCAAACAAAATGAAATGGGAATCATCAACCCTATCTACTTTCTTAAAGGGGTAGTACGCCCAAAAATGAAAATTCTATCATTTACTCACCGTCATTCAAACCTGTTTGACAGGTTTGAGATATTTTAAAATTTTCAGGTCCCATTGCATTTTTGTCCATACAATGGGAAAATGTGCCAATAAACTATGTCAGGTTTATTCAACCTTTATTCTGTTTCATTTCAGAATGCCAGTCTCTGATTCGCTGGTGCCTCTCGTACAGGCCGGAGGACCGGCCGAGTTTGGAGCAGATTTTGCTGCACCCTTGGATGATGGAGACCTCTGAGGACATGGGAGATTTGCATGCGGAAAGCAATATTAAGCCAAGCCTTTAAATCCTGAAGGACTTTTCTCACACACTGTTTCGTTTTACACTGGACTTACTGAACTCTAGTTGCTGGCTTCTGGAAACTTCCTTATTTATTTTTATTTGGCTGCCTTCAACGTTGGTTTTTGTTTCATATGGACTTGTGTTCTGTGCTTCTCAAAGCTCTGGATTGATGCAGTTCTACTTTATGAGTGAATTTTCCCCACGACTACAGCCATCACAGCTCAATGCAACAGCGGGAAACGTTACTTTTCTTATTTATTGCTTATTATTTATTTTTTCAGCCACGTACTAATTTATTTGTGCGCTCTGTGGTTCATGAAGTTTCAGAAGCAGCAAACTGTGTTCGTTTTGTTCGTCTGTTTGTGTTGTTTTAAGTTCAAACTGACTTAAATGACAGTGGGTGGACTTGCAGTCACTTATTAGACTGCGATGATACCTGGTTTTACAGGTTTTTGCTGTACAGTGATATTCTCTCCCTGTTCTAAGGGGTTTCAAAAAGACTGGATCTGCTTTCCAGTCTTTTGATGGGAGGCCTGCCGTAACAATAATTCAGGCTCATGTGGATCTGTTCCCATTGATCAACACACACTCTCAAAGAAGGTGCGACAGAAGAGAAGAGGAACATTCCTGTGGATCCTGTTTACTCTAAATTAACCAATTCACTAGGTGGATTCCTCAGAGGCATTAGCCTGGCGGCTTTTGGTTTCTGTTGGGATTGTTTGTGAAATACCTGGTCTGTAACTTAAAGAATGTCGTCAGGACACTTCGTGCTGAACGTGCTCAGATATGTGTCATTTTGTTGAAAGTTCCCAAAGGTCAAAGGTTTGACTAGTGTCATGAGGGCTTCAACCACTAACCCACTAGTGATGTTTACTAAAAAGGGCCAAGTGAGTTTTTCCTAATTGTTTGATTTCATTATAACACACCAAAGAGATCTGCCTTAGTGCTTTATGTGAGGTAAACAGATACATTTGATGTGACCAAAGTTTGGGTCCAAAACAGCATTGCTATGTTCAAATTCAAATCAAATTCTTTGATTTGAGACTTTGAAATTGAATGTATGTGAATTGGACCTCTCCTAACATAATGTGTAATGCATTTGTGTAAACACTGGGGTATTTTTTGATACAGTCAATTTTATGAAAAACAAAATCCTTGCCATTTTTGCTTGGGTTGGCACAACAACTTTGCTGTAAATACTTGTGTATTGAAATACTTGTGTACTGTGGCTGCTGTCACATGATGTTTAATTTATGAGATTCTATAAATAAAAAATATAGAGGTGAAATATCTATATTTAAAGAAACATCTGTCTTGTCTTTTTATATTGTTTTGCTCAAGCAAATTAATTAAAAGAAATTAAAAGAGGAACTGCTGCCAATTTAGTGGCTAGATCTAAATAGTGATCATAGTTTTCTGTTCATACTTCAAATTGAGGAGATATTTGAACAGGTATCTCCAGTCAAACCATTCAGGTCACTAGTGTTTAATGAGTTAAACTTATCTTTTGACTCTCATTGGATCTTTATTTAGGAAAATGTATATTTAAATTATCTATAGGAAAAACTACATTTGATTGTGATGTCTTAGACTTAGAGAGAATGATGAGACTATGCGGAATCTATTAGGTGCTGCTGCCCCCTACTGGTCCCTGTGGCTTCTCTACTGCACCTACCAGGATGTATTTGACTGTACTTTCCCCCCTCCAGTTTATATGAACTAATGTATTAGTAGGATTGTTCAGCTAAATAGAAATTAAGCCATTGTGGATGGATTGGGATAATGGAAAAGGGAAAATAAATGCTCAAGAGAAAAAGTGTAAAAAAAAAAAAAAAAAAATTCCCACGGACAGTTACGGGAAGTGATTTTGTGGGACGTCAGTCATAACGACCTCATCTGTGCTGTTTCACCAAAGTCTTTTAAGGCTAAAGTATTTGGTTTAATTGAGCAGCGGCGTGGAAATGATATCATTTAGCTCTGTATCATTAAAGATCGAGCGGAACGTGTGAGTTTGTGGGCAGAATTAAGTTCATGTTCGATGACGACGATGGCAGAAGCAGGCAATGAAAGTCCAAACAAAAGCTCTGAAGGCACAACATCTGCCCACAGACAGAAGGAAGGTAAAAAAACAACTTAATGTCATCTACTATCTCTCTGATTCAAACACAGGACTCGATGCTTTGGCTGTCAGATCAAATGCATTTATCATAGAATGAATTTATTTTTTTATTTTTTAAGTGTAGTTTTTACATGGTATAACGTTACTAAGATCGTTTCAAGAATGCCATGGTGCTTTTTGCATTCAAACAATACAAGTACAAAGACGTACCATGGTAAGGAGGATTGTCGACGTGAAACGCAAGTTGCGACAGTTTTCTCTTTCCTTTTGTGACGTACGAGTTAAAGAAACTGGCAGCATCCGAAATCACATACTTTCCTACTAGTAGGCAAAAACAGTATGTGACAATCATAGGTTACTGTACGTTAGGCAAAAAGTACCCGGATGACCTACTACTTCCGGCTAAATTCTGAAGTGTGCTTATGATCGACATTTTACTATCCCATGAGGCCACGGGAGAGGATGTGAATGGAGGTTAAGTAATACAACTGATGCTGGTAGGTCACATGATGAGGACAACATGTTGAATGTAGTACATCCAGATTACATTCATACTACATAACATACTTTTTAGTGGTCGTGAAATGATTTCTTATTCAAGATAAGTACCTACTCGAGAGAGCATGTGTTTTCGGAGGCAGCCACTGCTTCTCGAATGCGATACAAATGTATGACGTCACTTTGTAGGCCAACGCAGTAAGCACGACACTGGTTTCCTCAAGAAAACCCAATAAGATTTTCCCATAGGTTTTTGGATAATCGCTAAGAACAAGATTTGTGATGGACAAAACGTGCAAGTATGACGATACTTGCACGTTTTGTCCATCAATATAATTATCACAGATGAACACAACTTTTATGAATTCTGAAGCCTAAATGCAGTCGCCAGAAGTAAAAAGCTAAAGGTAGGCTATAAATGAACTACACCACGGTCCCACTAATTCAACGTCACCATCACTAAGCTTCCGACAACATTTTCAGTTTTTATCTAAAAACATTTTCCCAGACCGTTTGAGTTAGAATAGTTTACTTTATAAGAGCACAATTATAAGCATAACGATGCTATAAAGCACTGAGTTTACCTGTTCGGCGTGATGACGCTTAACCTCCTCGACAGCCTCTGTACTGTAGTCCAATTTAGCCACTTGTTAGCAACCGCCTTTTTCAAGACACGTAGCAGCTTAAAAAAATCCAAACTGGGGTAATATTTATGTATTTTATGTCGTAGAATATAACGTGAAAAGTGTCTTGAGCTTGTGTTCACCACAGACCTTATTTCAGCCATTTAACCAAAATCCCATTAAAAAATGGAACCGGAAGTGCTAAAATGCTAACTCGCTTCCGCGTTTTGGCCTACAAAGTGATGTCATACCTGCACCACTCGATTGATTGGATGGTTGTGGTTTGCTATTGGTGGATCTCATGTGAGTGACTGGTTGTGCCGCCCTCACGCTGAAAAACACATCATCAGAGAAGAGTTGTCGCAGCAAGAGGGAGAAGTTATTTTCATTAAAGATTACGAGGGCAAATCAATTAAAAAATAATATTGTGCACGAATAAATAATTCATAAAGTCTATATAGTCCACCTGGCCTAATCATACTTTTGAGAAGATTTCTCAGGAAAGGGTTTGCCCTTCTCACATTCTATTATTATTTCTTAGTGAATGCCATTGATAAATGAACTTGTTTGCCAGGACATAGTTTCCACACGCAGCAGCGTGAATTAATTGTCTGTAAGAAGTATTTTCATCTGTTTAGGTGTGTCTTTAACTGATGATAATGACTAGCTACATTCAGAAAAGTGAGGGATGTCCATGCATGTTGGTGTTTGTCAGTGTGTATTATTTCCAGATTCACACTTTCAGTAAGTCGTTACAGAAGCATTTGTGCCTATAACAACAGGTAAATGATAACTAAATATCCCTGACTTTTGTCTCATGCAGTTAAGATAATGAAGTTCATCAGTCTGGTGATTCTGGTGATCCAGAATGCATCGCTCATCTTCAGCATCCGCTACGTGTGGACACTGGCTGGAGAACATTGTCTGGCCACATCTGCTGTCGTGATGGCAGAGATTCTTAAAGTCCTCACCTGTCTGTTTCTCATCACGATGCAGAAGACAGGCCAAACATCTTCCAATGGTATTGCTTGGGTTGGCAGAACGATTTTACTCTAAATACCTGTGTCCAGAACAATGTAATGTGACTGTTGTCAGATGATGTTCCATGTAAGAGATTTCATAGATAAAATTTAGATTTGAAATATCTGTTTTAAAAGAAACACTTGTCTTCTTGACCATTATATATATTTTCTAAAGATAATAAGAGAGACCTAAATAATGGTAAATATAAATGATATGCATGTACTGCCTTTTTGTATAAGAATTTATTCAAATAAAAAATATGCAATAATGATACAATTTGTCTTTGCCTTTATTTTTAATGTATGTGTTAAGTCACTTTAACAAATATACAATCAAAATCAGCTGTTAATAAATCTGATCAATGTCAATATTATTACTTATGAGGAGAAATTTGTATTTAAGCAATAAAGATGGGTATTTTTACTTTTATACGCCACATTTCTCAGGCTTTATAAATGTTGTTATATTTGTGGGGGTGTTTGTTCAGCCTCAAATAATGCCAGTTAAAACTCATAAAGTTCAATATGAATCTAACCTGTGTATATTTCTTTGCTATAAACTATATTTATCAATTTAAATTTTTTACCATTAACTAACATTATTACATTATAAAATGCTTATGTCTCGTGGTAATAAGACTATGCAATGATTGTGTGCTTCTGCCATCTAGAGGTCCCTGTAGAGCAACACATCATTCTTCTTGAGAGACAGTTGCAATGGATTTTTTTGTCATATTTAATTTATATTTTAGTTACCTGATTACTTTTAGTTACCTTTGTTTGTATTGATATTTTTTTTCTTTTCTTTTTTAAATTCAGACACAAGCAAGCATAGATGAATATACTTAAAAAAACAAACAATTAAGTCAATTAAACGTTATAGATAGCACATATTTAATTAAAGGGATACTCCACTTTAAAATGAAAATTCTGTCATCATATACTCACCCTCATGTTGTTTCAAACCTGTATGAATTTCTTTCTTCTGCTGAACAGAAAGGAAGATATTTAGAAGAATGTCAGTAACCAGACAGTTTCTGGTCTCATTGACTTCCATAGTAGGAAAAAATATATACTATGGAAGTCAATGAGACCAGAAACTGTCTGGTTACTGACATTCTTCTAAATATCTTCCTTTCTGTTCAGCAGAAGAAAGAAATGTATACAGGTTTGAAACAACATGAGGGTGAGTATATGATGACAGAATTTTGAAAGAATCCCTTTAAGAATTAAAACTAGATTTGAAATGTAATAGCCGTATGTACTTTAAATATTTTTTCAAATAGCAAAAGTAACAATATATTATTATAAAAAAATATTTGTTTTCCAAAACAAAGCAGAAAAAACCGCATCCTACATTGCTTCCATTTTCATAATTTTCTTTCAGTAACAACTAAATTTCTTTGGATTTTGTCAGTAAAGTCTCCATGGATCGCATAATTCCCTTACAAAAATACTTTGGCTATATATGAAACCACCGGAGGAACCATACCACCCTAATACCATGCCATTTGATTACATCAAAGTGCATATTGCAGAATGCAATGCTATTGCTAATACCATAGTAATTTTGAAGTACTTTTTATGCCATTTCTTTGATTCGAGGCTGCACGCGGGCGGCGCTAATACGTTTCCGTAGTTCAGATCGCGATAGAGCGAAGAAGAAGAGCGTGAGCGCGTGTGATTGGTCGAGGCTCAGTCTCGCGAACGGCTACAGGAAGTGATTGTGTGCTTGGGGACGTCAACACTTTTCCTCGAGCACCTCTGATCATTCCGACCTTATTCACCGCATATGTGAGCCGTTTCATGGAGCAGCGGTGGGGAAACTATCATCAAGCTCTGTAATCAATACAGATCGAGCGGATCGTGTGAGTCTGTGGGCAGTATTAAGTTCATGGTCGATGATGATGATGATGGCAGCAGCAGCACCAGGCAATGAAAGTCCAAACAAAAGCATTGAGGATAAAACATCATCCCGCAGACAGAATGAAGGTAAACAACAACAACAACAACATAATTTCATCTTCAGTATGCTATCTCTCTGTACACCTGCCTGTTTAAGGACTCTGATTTGGCTGTCAGATCAAATGCAATGAAGTGTGAAAATTTAACATGGTGACCATAGTTACCTTCCCAAATACCGTGGTTACCACATCCTACTATAATATTACCATGTGTTTTGGACATACGCCATTCCAGTGTTTGAAGTACAATGTAAATAACATGGGCCATGGTATCTGAATATAGGACTATGATATTGCTGTTTGATACTATCACTTACAAAGATGTACCATTATCTTGGAGGATGTACATGAGTTTGACAATCATTCAGGAATTTAGCAAAGTGCCATGGTATTACCATCTGATATCACTGTAGCATGGTAGTACCGTCCCAGTATTGTTCTGTAAGAATATTCAAATAAGGAAAAATCAAGATCAAAATACATGTTTTGTCATCTCTCTCCTTTTTTAACTCTCTGATGTATGAATTATAAAATCACAAAGGCAAACAATATCTATTTTTTGTTTTGTTTGACTAAAAACAAAAATATAATCATTCCCAATTTACTTAGAGGGTGTTGCACATTTGTCCACTGCAACAAAGAAATACAGTTTCATGAACAAACATAAAAAAAATGAAAGTTAGTTAATGCATTTGGTATCATGAACTATTTGAATATTTTTGCAGGATTTATTAATCTAGGTTAATTCTGTTCATTTCTACGCAATTAACCATTTATTATGAACAAATATGAATAAACAATTCTGTATTTTTAATTCAACAATCTACATTAATAAAACTGGTAATAGTCAGTTCATACCTAATGCATTAACTAATGTTGACAAATTGCCAGATTTTTCGAACCAATTTCTCTGCCATTGAAACATCTGTGAATGTGTAAAAATGCCACAGTAACAGAACTCTACATTGTAATAGATGGCATACATAAAAAGGGATAATCGTGGGCGTGGTTTGCTCTTGTAAAGCTCTTTGAATTTCCTCAGACAGTGTAAAAACTCCAATGTCATCTTGCAGACAAAAGCACTTTTCATATCATCATGTGTCTTAATGAGTTTTGACGGCGTGGCAGAAGGTGTGTGTTATACGTCAGTGTCTAGATGAGTGACATTCTTTACAAAAAAAACGTAAACTGGCGAAACAGGATCACGTTTTCACAGTTCCTGTTTGTCTTGTCTATAGAAACTGTCTATAGTTTGCTTGTTGCCTTTATTTCTGTCTTTCATCTTGTCTTCTCACATTTTAATCCAATTTTAGTTCGATAATTGTGTAGTTTTGGCCATTTGGTCTCCAGTAATGTGTCAGTGAACTGCATTAATATGTTTCTACACGCAGTGGTGTGAATGAATGAAGTGTCTGTAAGCAGGGTGTTGGCACCGGACTGAGCAAACACTGGCCCAGTGTTGACGTGCATAGGTGTGTCCTAACTGAAAATACAAGCTAAACATTGACTAGCCGCATTCAGAAAAGTGAAATGCTGACGTCAGTGTTCAGATCCGTTTCCAGTTTCACGCTTTCAGTGAAAAACCTGCTTTTTGTTGACCAAAATATTCTCGTGCTTGTCTCTTGCAGTCAACAAGAAGTTGAAGTACATCAGTTTGGCGATTCTGGTGATCCAGAATGCATCGCTCATCCTCAGCATCCGCTACGTGCGGACGTTGCCGGGAGATCGTTTCTTCCCCACATCAGCCGTAGTGTTGGCAGAAGTTCTTAAAGTCTTCACCTGTCTGGTCATCATCATGATACAGAAGAGAGGTGCGTTCACTGGAGTTGTGGCCTGTTACGTGTATCATATGTCTTAAAGGGATTCATCACCCAAAAATGACAACTCTCTCTTACTCACCCTCATGTCGTTCCAAACCCGTTCATCTTCGGAACACACATGAAGATATTTTTTAATGAAATCTTGAGAGATTTCTGTCCTTCCATTGACAGCTACAAAAAGTTTATAAAGACATCGCAAAACTAATCCATATGAATCAAGTGATTAAATCCAAATTTTCTGAAGCGACTCGATCGCTTTATATGATAAACAGATTTAGTCAGTGGAGGCACAGAAATCTTTTAGATTTCAGGGTGAGTAATTGATGACAATTTTTTTCATTTTTGGGTGAACTAACAAAGATGGTTCTAACAAGATTAATGTCTTATCCCACAATACTTTTCGGGTTGAGCAATATTTATGTTGATTATTATTTAAAATAAATGCCATTTTGATATTCTGTTTCATGCAATGACACTCATATAATACATGTTAGGGATAGTTCACTCAAAAATGAAAATTAGCCCATGATTTACTCACCCTGAAGCCATCCTAGGTGTATATGACATTCTTCTTTCAGACGAATGCAATCGGAGTTGTATTAAAGGACAAGTTCGGTATTTTACACTTAAAGTCCTGTTTACTGATGGTTTACTGAGTCCAGATCGTTTCTGATGAAATAGAACAGTTAAGATTAAAATTTGGACACATGCTCCTGTCCCGAGAATTTTAGGTTTCTTTCGCTTTCCCCAAAACCTCTAGAATGGGTGTATAGGTGCACTGGAACACTCGTTCCTAAAACGCATTAAACTTTAGTTTACAAAGACGTGAAACTCTCCGAGTGGTCAGGGGTGTTCACTGATATGCTCACACAAAAATCGCTGCAAAAGATGCTTTCCAACAGGTGTTTTACCATTCGTTGTAAAACTGTGGACCTATTTTTCCAAACGCATCACACCCGTATTCTTCCGTTGAGAGCTTGAATAATAGACACTCCAGCCCAGTTGGTGGCGGCGGAGTAATACCGTACCTCACAGCACATCAAATACAAGTAAATGGAGTTGGACAAAAACTAAGATAAAACCTGTTGGAAAGCATCTTTTACAGCGATTTTTGTGTGAGCATATCAGTGAACACCCCTGACCACTCGGTGAGTTTCACGTCTTTGTAAACTAAAGTTTAATGCGTTTTAGGAACGAGTGTTCCAGTGCACCTATACACCCATTCTAGAGGTTTTGGGGAAAGCGAAAGAAACCTAAAATTCTCGGGACAGCAGCATTTGTCCAAATTTTAATCTTAACCGTTCTATTTCATCAGAAACGATCTGTAAACAGGACTTTAAGTGTAAAATACCGAACTTGTCCTTTAAAAAATGTCCTGGCTCTTCCAAGCTTTATAATGGGAGTGAATGGGTGTATGTCTTTGGAAGTCCATCAAAGCGCATCCATTTATGATTAAAGTGCTCGACACGGCTCTCCGGGGGTTAATAAAGGTCTTCTAAAGCGAAGCGATGCATTAGTGTAAGAAAAATATCCATATTTAAAACGTAATTTTTTTTAGGTAGACGGCCGTACGCATCGATTTACGCCAAAAGAGTAACCCTTGAACTTGGCGCACAACGTAATGACGAACACGGTTGCCCAGCCCTGTTTGTTTGAACCGCGAGAGGCGTCAATTGCCGTCATTACGTTGTGTGTCAAGTTCAAGTGTACTAACAAAAAAAACACCACTTCTACTACTACTACTACTACTACTACTACTACTATTATTATTATTGCAGCAGTGTGTCTGATAACAACGTGTCTCTTCTCATTTTTGTTGTGTGTAAATGCAGGTAATGTGAAGTCCTTCGTATGGTTGTTGTATGACTCTATATTCATCCAGTATTCGGACACACTGAAGTTAGCAGTTCCGTCACTCATCTACACTTTACAAAACAACCTGCAGTATGTGGCCATTTCCAATTTACCAGCAGCCACTTTCCAGGTAAGACTTCTCCACTATTTATTTATTTGTGTGTGTGTGTATATATGTATATATATGATATAAAGTTTAATGATATGAAAATATTGTGTGCACAAAATGTAAACTAAACGAACATGTATTTCTCACCCCAAAACATGTTATGTTCAGTCAAAACAAGGTTGTCAGTGTAGATTTGAAACTTACAGAACGTTGCAATGATTCATTTCGTTTTTGTAGGTCACATATCAGCTGAAGATCTTGACCACAGCGTTGTTTTCAGTGCTGATGCTGCGGAAGAGTCTGTCTAAAATCCAGTGGATCTCACTAGTGCTGCTGTTCGCCGGTGTGGCGATCGTCCAGGTGGAGCAGGAGAGTGGAAAACAGAAGGAGGCTTTGACCGGCACCAACCAGAACTACTTCAAGGGCTTGGTGTCCGTGATTGTCTCGTGCTTGTCCTCCGGGTTTGCCGGCGTTTACTTCGAGAAGATCTTGAAGGGCAGCTCTGCCTCGGTGTGGATGAGAAACATCCAGCTCGGGATCTTCGGGACTCTTTTGGGTCTCCTCGGCATGTGGTGGAACGATGGCGCCGCCATTGCTGAGAAAGGCTTCCTGTTCGGATACACTCCCCTTGTGTGGGGCGTCATTTTCAACCAGGCGTTCGGCGGCCTTCTGGTGGCTGTGGTCGTAAAATACGCAGACAATATTCTCAAAGGCTTCGCCACCTCTTTTTCCATCATCGTGTCCACGATCACGTCCGTCTACCTCTTCGGCTTCCACGTGGACCTGATATTCACGCTGGGCGCGGGATTGGTCATAGGAGCCGTCTATATGTACAGTCTCCCCAAACCAAACACCAGCACTTCCAGCACCAGCATATCTTCACCCAGCCACAGCAATGGAAGAGACTCGGAGCTGGAGGCTTTCCTTCCAAAGTCAGTGCTGGTGAAATGAAATGAGCCACCTTATCTGTGTCCCCTTCCATTAATCGCTCTTTACCTCTCTCGTGGAAGTCCTAACTCTCTCCTCTTTCTCATTTCTCTCTGCTGCTGTGGGTTTGGGTGCTTCTGTGAACACTTCTAGGCCAGATGAATTATTTAATTAATTTGGAAAGCACAAACCAGAGAGACGTAGACTTAGGTTTCACTGTTTACAGTGTTTTTTTTTTAATACCAAAAACAAACAGTGGCATTTTTCACCTGGGATATCTGTCGAAACTCTTTCCAACATCTTCACCTCCCTTCCCTGTTTGCCTTAAACAGCATTTTCCTGTTAGACAGCTCGATCTCGGGGGAAGAAGACGTGAAGCAGGGGAACGTTGGGCTGGATTGACTTGAAATCTAATGGAGGAATCTCACAAAACCTGTAACTTCCACTTCAAAATGAAGAGAAAAAAATGAAGAGCAAGTGCTAAAACAAATGATTGCATTGTGAAATTTAAGCATATTTAACTTTCAAATTTCAAAATCAATAATATATATTTTTTGCACTTTTTGGTAATGCAAATTTAGAAAAAGAATGTGTTTATTTGTTGTGAAAACAATGCAAAAGTCACAATCTTAATGGTCCACATAACGCTAGGCTTAATTTCACTCACAGAAAATATAATTGATCAAGTTCCTCTAATTTCTATTATTGTGATTTTTGGTATGAAATTTACCCAGGTATCATCTCGACAGGTTTTGTGAGATTCACCCAAAGCTTCTTCTACATGCTCAGTACTTCGCCCCGAATCATTGTCTCGTGTAAATAGAGAAAAAGAAAAAGAATGGTTGAGAAAAGCTGTTTGAATGTCTGCCATGTTTAAAGCATGGCAATACCTCATGGCAACACCTCTTAGGTTTGTACAGTGGCAAGGAGCGCTTGTTTCACTCGTATCTGTAGCAGTAATGTGGCACTTTGTCGTCTGCGTGTTGGCTTTGGTTTCATACTGGGTGATTTGGGCTGATATAGTCGAGGAATCAGATCAAGGGAAGCTTTTAAAATCAGCTTGCAGGGAATTATAATATAATTTACATTAATCTCAAACATTTTTCTCTGCAAGTCCTACTCACCCATAATCAATGTGTTAAGCGATGCCATACAGGGCATGTCTGAAAATGAGCTTGAGATTGAGCTCAATTAACGCTATTAAAATGTGTTTTAATATGCTTGAACTCGAAATATTTGACGGACAATCACTTAACACATTGTTTCCACGCGGATTCTTGCTTTTACCACCATCGGCATTTTCAGCTCACAGCTCTTTACTGTTCAGGAAACTGACTAACCTGGTCATTTTCTAACCAAATGGCACCTTAGTGAAAGCTCCTCTGTTTGCTTTGTGTGTGCAAATGCCTGCGTCTCTATGTGAGGGGGACTAGTTTTGCTTAACCAACAACTGGTTAATGCTGTGCCTTTCTCAATCAACTTGTGACTGAATGGTAACTATATATGTTAATATAGTTCTTACACTGTACATAATATCAAAAAAAAATCTTCTTTTTATGATGCAAAAAAGTCAAGATTTGTGGATTTATCTTATGTTATGTATTGTACAAACAATTTTGTGCACATATTTGATACAAATATGCCAAAACTGTTCTCAGTAAATCCCCACACACACCTCAAGAGAACGTCCTGGTATAAAATGAATGTTTTTTTGCAGTAGGAAATATGCTCACCAGAGCACAAATGGAAATTTGGTATCATATTGGGGTAATATGTTGTGGTGGTTTGGTAAAGAGGCTTTTTTTTTTGCTCTTTAAAAGGGTTTAATATGCATGTCAGAATTCATATTAGCTTAAAAGAACTGGGTTAAGTGCTGTAAAGTAGATTTTAATTCCTTATTGTTTTGGGTGAAGAAATATTGGCCGCAGTGTTTTTTTTACTTTCTTTGGTGGTTCATAAGCACTAATTGACTTTAAGTCAACATGAAATCAGAATATGCTCTGTTTATTACATGCTTTTGGTCTTAATGTGCACATTATTTCTAAAAAAAGAAATGTTTGTTTTATCTAAATATAAAGTTTTCCCCATCCTCAAAATTGCTTTCTATGGAAGCTTGTTTCTGCCACAGAATAAAAAAATAAAAAAAGGTAATTGCAACTTTTTATCTCACAATTCTGACTTTTTTCCCCCTTGCAATTCTGACTTATAACACGCAATTGCAAGTTTATATCTCGCAATTCTGAGAAAAAGTCAACATTAAACAAGCTTCCATAGCTTTCCTTTTTGCCAGTTGTTAATGTAGAAATTGAAAGGATGCTTAATGTTAATGTAATAAATAATGCTACAATAACAGCAAATAGAAATTTACATTAAAAACTTCCCATTTATATGTAATACCTGCTTTCCCGATGGAACCAATACCTTTTGTGATGGTAAAAAGGCTTGTGAATTACGTTTCATGTTGACTTTAATTCAGAAATTGTGATATTACTAGTTCCCTTCAGCTTTAAAGTTGATAGTCTAGATCTTAAACCCCATCATGGGATTGTTTTTAGAGACTTTTTCAGAAACTAATGAGCCGAGAGTGGCCTCAGGCAGCTAAAGCGATTTTGTGTGTGTGTGTGTGTGTGTGTGTGTGTGTGTGTGTGTGTGTGTGGTAAAAATATGTTATCTAGATATGATTGTGTCTGTGTGTGTGTGTTTGGGTATGAGAGAATTTACTACAAGCCATTTTATGACACAAAATCATGTAAATCTTTCATATCTGTTTATGAGAGATTATTATGATGGTGTTTGACATGATGGCCTTGAAAGATATATCATCATGAATATTAATATGGGTCACAAAAGATAGAAGCATTTTCAGTGAATCACAAAGAAACAAGTACAATGTGAACTGAAAATACTGTATTTGCTTTCTTTTGTATGTTTCGGCTCATTTGGTGAATAGATCTGATTTGAAAGAACTTGAGCTGAAAGCGGTCGCATGTACAAAAATATGAAACGTTGCACATGTCCAGTTGAGATTTGTTCAATTTTGTGTTCTGTGACAACACCTCATCATTGCAGAAAGACTGCACAGATTTCATCATCACAGCTGATCAATCAAGGACGGCCTCTGTTAAGCCCTGTCTCTGGCACTATGATGAATATTGTAAATAGTCTGTGAAGAGTTGAAGTACAGCCCCTGCTGGCTAATTTCTTATAGTGGCCTCTTTCTTGAGGCTGACAATAAACATCGAATAGAGAATAGAGTTTCTGTTTCTTATATGAGCTTCAAAATGTTATCTTTCTTGTGTGTGTGCGTGTGTATAATCCCACTTGAGAACTAAGTGAATACATGAAAACGTATTATATTTCACCCGAAAATTAAAGCAAAAACAATTTTTTTTTTTTTTTTTTTTTTTTTTATGGAAAAATATGAAGACTATTTTTAGGATTTTTTTTAATTTGTTTTTAGTCAAAGCAATAATTTACTGACAATTTCTCCTATACTCTCATTGCTGTGTTTAAGGTAATATATCTGGATTTTCCACTTTGGGGTTTTTGAGGTTTAGTTACTTTCTAATTCCCATGTGTTCTTTAGTGATTCTCATTTCTGTAGGTTAGTCATCTTTACGCTAAAATAGTTATGTAATATTTAATTTACTCCGTACACTGAAAAAAATAAATGATTCGTTGAATTAAATAAAAAAAATTATCGTAAATGGTTGCACACAATTGATTTTTAGCTACATTTAAACAAATGTATTAAGTTGAACTTAATCAATTTTAGTTCAACTTAATGCATTTGTTTAAATGTAGCTAAAATCAATTGTGTGCAACCATTTACGATTAAAAAAATTGATTAAATTCATCGAATCATTTTTTTCAGTGTATAAATTAAATGCAGTAAAACAAATGCTACCCTGATGCATAAATATTAATAGTTAATAAATGAGAAATTTAGTTGATCATGGACTTCTCATGATTTGCTGATTGAGCTTTTCATACATCAAACTATTCCACTTTACCTGTAAATACAGTTTTAAATAATTTAACAGGCTTTTTAGGACACATGCTGACATAAAGTATAACCAGAACAGGTTATCAGAGGTGATTTTGCTTCATTTCTGCATGAGCATAACTAACCACTAACTGATCTCTTGCATAATAATGTTAATGCACCCCTTATATATATATAATCTGCATGGCCAAAGTATGAGAAAACTTGAACACCACATCCATCTGTAGTATGGACTTATTGAACTTTTAATTTCATAACCATTGTAATTAATCAGGCAGTCGGTCCTCCATTGAAGCTTTCATCTTTATGGATTTGCATAAGGGATGTTGTCATGATGCTGGAACAGAAAACGGCACCATTATATTATTGTCTTGTACTTTTATCGATTCTTTGTTCCTGTTAGTAATGGGCGTCGTTCAAATAGCCAAATCTGTTCATTTACAAAGGTGTCTCCACATACTTTCAGTCATGTAGTAATGAGAATTTCTACCAGATACCTTTCAAATATGAGCAATGTAAGGGTATTTACTTCGGCATGACTGTATGATATTCAAGAATGCGTTGCATGTATAAAAACAAGCAAACACTGATAAATATGTATGTATATATAATGTTAAAGTACACATATAGTGGAGAAATACATAACACCATATTATTTCTCTGTTTCTCTTTGTTAACTGTGCAATTAATGTGTCCTTTCTCTCTCTTTTCTGTTACCATTAGTCCCAACGCCCCGGGAAAGAAGAAAGGAAATTGACAAAAACATGATACACGAGAAGAGATGATGAGAACACATTGTGCCTACAGGTCCAACACTCCTGCCCTATTTCCAAAGGAAAAGATGAGGGTTATGTTTCAAGTGCCTTTTTATGCTCACAATATTAACTCCGTTACAAGTGATCGTACTTCTAAACTAAACTGTGCTGACTGACTTTATGAAACCTCATATTTATACTGATACCTCACTATCACTCATGTTATGCATTTGATATTGTCATCGACTGAAGGTGTAATATTAATGTAAACCGGGAATTTTTATGTTTTGTATGCTGGAACTGGAAAAGTACATTTTTCAGTGGCCTTATCAAATTGGGAATTCAGAAGCTGCTGCCTTATTATGAAATATTTTCTTTCTTCTCTTATTGTAGTTTTGCTTTTTTACTAACAAGTGCTTTAAGTGTAATAAGTGGGAAGTGGGGGGGTAAAAAAAAAAAAAAGTTCATGGCAATAAGTGTAGGCTATTGTGATGTCAAAACATTTGGTAGCTAACTAAACATCATTTTATTAAGTTTAGTGACAACATGTTACCGTGTTTACATGGTGCAATGACTGGTAGGCTTCTGCTTTTATTATTGCTTGATACAATTTTTACAATTTCAATTCTTTCCGATCTTTATTCAATATTGATTCAGTTGGATAAATAGTACAGTAGATACATGTTAATTTTTCTCAAGAAAGAAATTCTCCCATAATGGCTACAGAGAGCCCTGTCAGCTGGTATTTTTAAAGGTTCAAAATAACAACTCAAATGTAAATGCGGTTAAAATAAATATAATGCGTTTTTTATTAACGACTTTATATTACATATTTATTATATTTTTTACTTATATCATTAAAATATTATAGAGCACATATTTAGCAAAATACTCATTTATAGGCTACTAATACTAAATATATTATAAAATTAAAAATAAAAATGTCTAGCTAACTAACGTGCTATGGTCATCATATGGCTTTCCTGAGGTAAATGTAAGGTTATGTGACATTGTTCTCCAGCTGTTTTATTGACCTCTTTCCGAGGTTGAAAAACACTGATTGATCGATATTATGTGAGGCATAACATTTCGATAAGTTGTACTGTATCTTTCAACATACCTATTATTGTTTATTCGTGTTTATTTACTATTAACTGGTAGTAAAGAGAGATGATCGGTTCATGCGCCGCTTGAACTGAGGAGCTACAGTGATCTATACATTTAAAAGCGCCAAAGCAGTATTTATTGTTTGAATTTCATAATCAAATTGACAGAATTTGAGAGCTGAATTAGTTTCATAATATCAAAAGGAACGTCTTGTCTGTCGGTGTCAGTGTCCTCGGCTTCACGTGTGGCGTGTGTGAAAAGTGAGAGTTGGCAGCTCTGCTTTGTGTATTAGTGCCTTTAACATTTCAGCTGTGCTTTGTGTGACAGAGTTTCAAATATACTTTAAATAATCAAGCAAATTTTTCTTTCTCCACAGTGCACTTCAGAAACTCTATTTCATATTGTATTATATGCCAATGAACTTTAGTTCACCTCTTTAGAGTACAAAAACTGCATTTCTGATCTAAACATATTGTGAATGCATATCACCGTGCTGTACAAGTTTTGTTTTAAAATATCTATTCTAGATTATTTTGTATTATTATTGGCTGAGCAGCAGTAAAGTGTGACTGAATTGCAGTGGGCATTTTTCAACCTTGTAAACATACAATTGCGTTATCATTTCATCATTTGGACCTAAAACTAAACTAAATGTTTAATCATTTCAGAAGATTAATCAATATTATTGTTGTATTTGTGTTTGGAATAAACATGGTTTTGAATGTGATTTGCCTTGTTGATATTAATACAAAATGATGTTATAATATTGTTAGCTTGAGTGGGTTTAACCCCAAAATCCCTGGTCTAATTTTCCCCACATTTTTCACCTGATATGATCTTTGAATCTGGCAAGAATTCCTCGATTAAGCTGTAATTTTTCAACAGAACAGTTTACATTTTAAAGAGAGCATTTGAGTGAATTAAACGACTTTTTGAAATAGATTTATGACAATTATTATATATATATATATATATATATATATATATATATATATATATATATATATATATATATATATATATATATATATATATAATATTATTTTATTTTATATATATTTATTTATTTTATTTTATTTTATTGTACAGGGACTTTTACACTAGCATTTCCCCGGCTTCGACACAGGAAGTTGAGTCATGCCGTAGAGTGAGTTGGCACGTATACCGGAAGTACATTAGTGTGAAGTGGAGTCAGGGTGCAGTAGAAGTTTTGACAGATTCCTGTAGGCCTTTCTGCGAATATTACTGATTTTACTTCACATTCTGTAAGTTCTAATACAGCTATTTATTTAATTTCTCTTAAGTCAAATCAGAGCTCTTATGAATGCGAATAATTGTGTGTGTACCTCAAATAACAAAGCGGATTTTCTGATATCTTGTGCTGCTCTGACAAGAGACATGTTTATGTATGTAAGTTTGTTGACATATGTATCCCTACTATTCACACTTAATTTTTTTTACTGATATATTTCTATTTTTATCTAGTAGTACAACGTCTTATTTTTTCCTCATTTGCAGTCAGTCTAAGCAGTTCTTGACTAAATACATTAGTAATTCGTTCTTAATATGTTATATTTGATAAGATCTGTCAATAAATGTTTATTTCTCTCTTGATTATAAAACAATTTAGGTGTGAAAGTATGATTTTATGCCTTTAAATTCTAATCTATTATTAATTATTTGATAAATATACCTGGTCTGGCTAGTTTTCTTCTGTTTAATGAGCGAACCTGCTCTCTGTGAGCAAGTGAGTTTGGATGATTTACTACAAAACCCAGTAAGTTTTTCCTTGTATTTGACATGCATTGGTTTTTGATCATGTCTCAATCTGTAAAGACCTCAGATGGTCTCATCTTGTGTCTGGGGTTCTCTGTTGTAGACATAAGATGGTGCTGTTGTATCACTTTGATGATTTAATGAGCATCACCTGAGGTCTTGAGTGTCTAATTTTTTTTTCATGATAATAAAATAATATGAGTTTGTGAGTAATAGAAGTTATGAGTTTAATTATTTCGTTAGTAGTACATATAGGCCTGGTTTCACAGACAGGGCTTAGACTAAACCAGGATTAGACTTTATTTCAATTAGGGCATTTAAGTAGCTTTTTATAATCATACCTTAGAAAAAACATGACTGATGTGCATCTTGACTTATTTTAAGAGTTGCTTTCAGTTAAAACAGCTCAAACATGCATTTTAATCTGGGACTAGCTTAAGCCTTGTCTGTGAAACCGGGGGATAGTTTCCCAGATCTTGTGCCTGTCACATGCTTTAAGCTAAATTAAGTTAACAGGGCCTGGTAATTGATGTCCATTTAATCAGATTGACTGATCACTTCTTGATATGTCCTCACAGACTTGCAGGTAGCCGTCATGAGTCTTCAATGGACAGCCGTGGCTACATTTCTATATGCCGAGGTATTTGCGATACTACTACTATGTGTCCCGTTCATCTCCCCAAAACGGTAAGTTTCATGTGTTAATGAAATGCATGTTAAGTTAATAGTCCACATAGTTAGCATAGCAATCTTAATAACATCTGATAGTCGTCAGGTTCTGAAAACTTTCACTTCTGATCCATTTTTTTTTCTCTCACACTAGTTTTCTTCAACACTGGCCTCTTTCCAGGAAAGATCTTCTGATCTTTAGCCTAAAAGAGTATTGCCAGTACTGAAATGTGTCCATTTGTTGCGAAATAATGTTGTGCTAAAGCCCTAAAAATGAAGTTCTACTCTGAGCATTTAGTTTTTGATTTGGATGTTTTTGATTTCAGCACTAGTACCAGGATAATTAAATTCTGTGCAATGCTTTTATTTAAAAAAGGTCTTGTGAGGGAGTTATTTCTTAATCTGAGAGCATTCACATGATCTTCAAAACATTTCAAAGGTTGTTAGGTTGGGGCACTTGGTAAACATTTTCCTTGAATCACAAAGAAACACTCTGAGAAGCATTTCTTGTTGCCTTTTTGAGGAGTCGCACAGATTCTCAAAGACATTGGTGCTCCCTATAAGTGTGTTGTAAAAATGCAAACCTTAATGATGTTCTTTGGACTTGTTGAGAAAGATCAGTGTTATCTTATGTGCCTTTTTGCCCTCTGTTTATTAAGGTTTTATCTCTGTCTAAAATCGCTTTATCTTTGTAGATGGAGCAAATTTTTCAAGTCTCGACTGGTCTCTGTCATTACGACATATGGAAACACCGCCTTCATCGTCATCATTTGTATCCTTGTCTTTCTGCTCATAGGTGAGCTTGAACACACCTTTACCGCATCATTCCCATTGAGCAGTCTTCTTCAAACTTAACTGCATAAATGTACACACACCCACACACGGCAATGAAGTCAGTATGATGTTAAAGAGGATATATCATTAAAAATACTATTCACGCCGTCCCCAGTCCACACAGACCATTTGTTCAGAAATAATCGCTGTATTCATGCCATAATGCGCTCATTAGCATATGACTGTCTGCAATTACATATTAATGCTTATTTAGTATTCAGCAGCTTCGCAGGGGTAAAGATTTTGTACATTATACACATTATATAAAAATGATATGAAAGTATTTGAAAATGTGTATGAAAGTATGAAAAAGTTAGTCATAACAGATGATTAACATACACTACTGTTCAAAAGTAAGTTATATTTATACACACACAACTGTTTTAAGAAATGTTGAGATGTATTAGAATGATTTCTGAAGGATCAATGAAGATTGGAGTAATGATGCTGAAAATTCGGCTTTGACATCACAGGAATAAATTACATTTCAAAATATATTCACATAGAAAACGGTTATTATAAATTGTAATTATATTGTAAAATATTTATATTTTTAAATTAAATTAATGGAGCCTTGGTGAGCGTAAGAGACTTCTTTCAGAAACATAAAAAATGAATTTGGCAATTTATATTAATTGAGTATATGCAACAATTTAAATAAAACATTTAATGTGTAAATTTTGACAGCCCTACAAACATTACATTTGTGCAAATTCTCTTTTTGACGTTTGCATGGAATGAACTAGATTTATGAATGAAAAATAGAAACCAAAGTTTGTGTTTCTGACTCTACAGATGCATTTAGAGAAGTGAGAAAATACAGTGTGTCGGAGAAAGTGGATCTGAGCAACAACCCTGTGGCCATCGAGCACATCCACATGAAGCTGTTCAGGGCCCAGAGGAACGAATACATCGCCGGCTTCGCTCTTCTCCTATGTTTGTGAGTGTTGTTTCTCCCTCTCTTGCCATGTTTGTCTCATTTTCTGTGACACTCGCTCCCGCAGGTCTCTCCCGCTTCTGTATTTTACCCACCTTAACATGTGCATATCATGTCTCGCTTTGGCACTGGTTTTCTGAACACGATCAGTTACACGGCCTGACTTCATTTTAGTTGATGGCTCTCAACAGATTTTCTGGACAAGCTTTTAAACAGAACATCACCCTTTCAGAACAGGGTCGTTGGGTTCTCCACATTCTGTGCCAGAGTATTCAAAAAAGATGTGCAAGTTGTTTGATTTTGACTGTGTTATGTTACAGTGCCTACTAAAGTTACCAGCCAGCTGGCCAATAACGTATTTACTCACCAAACACCTTTTCATGAGTGTTAATTTAGGACCCTGAGTGTGCAACTACTGGTTGCTTTCAGTAGGTTTTGTCCTCAACTTGCCAAATATTTCTCCGCTGTCAGTGTAGCCAAGCCCAGCACTGCTGACCTCATCTGTCAATAAATGAGACCATTCACCGACTCAAGGACATCGATTACTTGCGTCAAATCAAATAATGTTCAGTTAGAATGTTTATCAGTGATATTCAGTTCAAATAGTATCAAGGTTATATTATTGACATATATTACAGGTCATGTTATGAAAAGTATATAAACTTAATTAGAACTACTACAGGTGCAACTCTGTCATATGACAATAAATAAGCCAGGCTTATAATATGCAAATTAGTTACCATGTGCATATTTGATATTAAAAAGTATATAGAATCTTTTTTTTTTTACATGATCCACAACTGTAGTATGTAAGTGTATGGAGTGTTACAGGAATCCTAAAACCCAGAAACTTCCGGTTCCATCAACCCCAAAGTCAATGTCTTGACATAATGTCTGGGGTTAACACAAGCTCGAGATATTCTCACGCTTTATTCTACGAAATAAAATGCATTATTAACACCCCACTCGTAAAAAAAAAAAAAATCCTTTTACGGGTTGTGAAAAAGGCGGTAATAGAGTTTGTCGAGGACATTGACCGTCATCATGCTGAACAGGAAAACTCATTAGTCCACTTTCACAGTCACGTGTGTATAATCACGCTCTTAAAAAACTATTCTATCTCAATTTTCAGCGAAAATAAAGAGTGAAAAAGCTTAGGGAGGATGACGTTGAAGTCATGTGACCATAGTGTAGTTTGTTTATAGCCTAACTATTATTTATATAGCCTATATATAGCCTAACAATTACCGCTCTATTAAAGCACCGGCCATCATGAGCATCAAAATACATGTGACACATTTTTTGGAGGTGGGCGTAGATACAGTGCAATTAAGTTGGCCAATCACAGCAGTGGCCGTTTACTTGCGTTTCTGAAAGATTTAATGCCCCTTGAAATGAAGTGTTTATGAGTGAAAAATTTAATTTTCACAAATATTAAGGCATATTAATGCAAAAAAACTTGGCAAACTTTATAAGCTAACCCATAGAAACATATTATAAAGATCTGATAATGCATTTTATGACCCCCTTAAAGTTAATTAAGAGACATGAGCAACTGCTTATGCTCCATGCAAGATGTTGGTCACAATGTCGAGATTAGCACCAGTGCCAACTGGAAAAGGCCATATAAAGTCATACACATTAAGTGTGTGGAAAAACATGGTTGGATATTATTTTGTATGTTTTCTGTAAGTTTGCTACAGTTCAAGCTTACTAATTTTACTAGCACAGATTTATCTTGCATCTCCACCATGTTGGAGACAGTGTCTTTATTTATAGTCATGAAAGGTGAATGAGTTGTGTACGTGTGAGACAGACAGAGAGCAGAATATGTCGCTATATTACAGTAGACATGGAAAGAATCTTATGTTGAGCCGGTTAGGGGTCCCCCACACTGTTTCCGTTCACAAACCATGGGTACTGAACTTCTCGCAGCCCAATTGGCCGGTTCGTTGTTGTGCACTATACGCAACGTTTAAGAGTCTGCCAGCTCCGCATAGTTTTTCCTTACAGGGGTTTCACCATATTTTCTCTGAATGGCATGTTATTTATATCCTTCTGGATGACTACTACATCCATTAGCGATACTACTTCCCCTGACTGCTGGGCTTGAGTGTCGTTTTCGTAATCACACGGACAGCTGCAGGACATGTGATCAAGCAACTGGTGACGGGTATTATATTTAGCCAGTGTTCATTGCATTCTCACTGGCCGAAAGGCCATGACTCCTGTTACAAAATGGACCTCTTCATCCTTGGCAGCAAACGCGCAGATGCCACAAAGGTGATTGAAGCAGCGTATGACAGTCTGACATGTGATTCAGGCGTGTTATGATTCAGTAGGCGCCACACATTTCATAGTCCCACTAGTTCACATAAACTTCAATTAAACGTTCAAACGTTAGGCCATGTTTATGTTTACAGAACTTTATTATATTAAATATTAATCAAAAATGATTCACACCTTCACAAAATCCAAACATTCCGTGTAAGAGTAAAAAAAAATGACGTAACATTATTTATAGTAAGTTTATTTGATTCACAGCTTATTTAGAGTTTTGACCTCAACAACCCAACTGCATTTACTGCAAATAGTCTAAACTAAAAGATTGTTTTGGTAATTGTTCTACACATTGTCATATAGATAACCTGAAAATACTGTAGTTTATTAAGGTTATTAAGGTTTGTCTTGCTAACCACTCTTACTAATAAAAATGGGGTAAGCACACTTACATTCTCATTTTAAGAGGTGTTAAATGTGGTTTGATTTGTTTACATTAGTTAATGTATTAGGCTGACTAACATGAACCACGAGCAATACATTTGTTACTGTATTTATTAATCTTTGTTAATCTTAGTTGAACAAACAATGAACAGCTGTATTTTTATGTTACTTCACACAGTGCATTAGGCCAGTGTTCTTCAACCCTGCTCCTGAAGGACCCCCAACACTGCACATTTTCTTTGTCTCCCTAATCAAACACACCTGATATCACATGGGTTAATGAGCTGATGAGTTGAATCAGGTGTGTTTGATTAGGGAGACAAAGGCTGTTTCTCAATTCCAAGAACGCAAAGAACAGACTTGCGTTCTCTTTGAGACTGGTCTTGCCAGGCGACCTTGAAAGAACGAACTCGGAAGGACGCGAGAACACAGAACGCATCTTTATGAGAATTGAGATGTGCTGCGATGCTGCTTAACTGACCATCTCGGCAAATACAACACAACATCACAAACATATGTCACATCCTTTTAAACATTTCTTTCATATTATTATAGACATTGTTTTCATAGTTTATATCTTTTTTATTTTACCATGTGTTTATGAGTAGCCTATGTGTTACCTATGTTTTGTCAATGTTAAGATTCTTTTTAATATGCCAATAAAAATACTGCCGCTTTCTTAAGGTCTTTATCACTTTATTAAAATGAAGCAAAAGAGACCGACAAATGTAAACTTTCACGAGCTGTCACGTATTTCGAGCTTGCAGCGGGAATCTCTTAAGTGAGAACGAGAAGTTTAAAGCTTACAGCCTTCCGTACGTCGACTGCCCGCAACGTCTTCTGGGATTTTTAGCGGTTCGATTCTCTCAAGTCTGCATTTGATGCATCCTCGATATCAAGGACACATCCGGGCATTTCATGCGTCCTCTGTACTTGCGTTCTTGAGTATTGGAATTGAACTTCGACGGTTGATGATGACGTAGTACGAGAACACAAGGACACAAGATCACTGAAGAACGCATATTGAGAAACAGCCAAAGAAAACGTGCAGTGTTGGGGGTCCTTCAGGAGCAGGGTTGAAGAACACTGCATTAGGCTAACTAATGTTAATAAATACAACTTTTGATTTAAATAGTGTAGGCTACTAGTAAATGGTGAAATTAACATTAATAAAGATTAATAAATGCTGTAGAAGTGCAGTTTATTAATAGTTAATGTTAACTGATCTAGTTAACTAGAGTTTAATAAATGGAAGCTTATTGCTGGGTGGGTAGGGGTCGGTGGTGATGTTTCTCGCCTTTCTGATAATTCTAGTGTCGTAGTGTGAGGCTATGGTAGGCAGACCTCAGCCAATGATCTTGGAGGCTCTGCGCACTACTTTCTCTAGCTGTTGCTTATCCTGACTGGTCATCACGCTTTCTATGACGGCTCGGTAGAAATGAGTCATGCCTTTCTGGCTAACCGCAAATTTTAGTGAGACTGATGTTCAGGTCCCATGAGAGGGACTGGTGTATGGTGGTGTCCAAGAAGCAGGAGACCCTCTCAACAACCTGATCATTGATGGAGAGGGGAAGGTGCTGGATTGCCTTCTTTCTAAAGTCCACTATCATCTCGCACATACCTATAGACTGAACTCGTAATGTGCATGTGCACGCCATCGGCGTTCTCACTGGTTCGCGTTTTTGAAGTTTGCGCAGAAAGAACGTAAGAGTTTTCTGTTAAAACGGTGTCGTGTTAGCGGCCCCAAAGTTAATAACTAATGATCGTTGCGACGGAAGTGAGTCAATCAAACTAGCTGAACTAACTTTATTCTAGAGCTGCTTTAAAGCCAAAACAATCTCTGTTACTTTAATTTCCTATTATCAATGTAAAGCCGCTTTGGAACAATCTACATTGTTAAAAGCGCTATATAAATGAAGATGACTTGACTCGACTCTTTGGTCTTAGATGTATTGAGGATTAGGTTATTGTCCTCGCACCACCATATGAGAAATTTAATATTATTTTTACTTGTTTTGTTTGCGTTTGAGTTAACATGTCTGTACTGTATAAGCATGTACACTAAGGGATTACCTATATGCCTCCATATTTGGCCAATACATTTTTTTAAAGCACAGAATAGGTTAAAGTGAATGCAGGTCACCTCAGATCACCTTGTTACCTCATACAGAGCATTTGACCAAGGTGTGGGCTTCTCTTGCATTTATGCAAGTTGTGGCTGTCCATGGTTAAACCAATCTGCATTATGGTCACAACAGCCTTTAACAAAACCTTGAACCCTTTTACACATGTGGACATTGACATGAATGCATTGCATGCCGCATGCCTTTAGCCTCTGCATTCAAGCACACGGTTCAGATGTCATCAGCCTGCATCTCTCAGCTCATCTGGTTTTATGAAATTGTAATTTTAGAAGACTGACCCTGTTAGGTGAGGAGAATAGCCAAAATGTGTACACTGGCTTTAGGTTGGCAAAAAACATTTGATATGACTATGGTCAAGTGGCCATATTTGTTTATGTAATTTTGATCACACTTTATATGTCCTTAACTACTATGTAATTTTTGTGTTCATGTTGTATTGTGAAACACTTTTGCTGCTATTGAGGTGGGATACGGGCAAGGTTAGGGACAGGTTTGGTGGTATGGGTAGGTTTAAGGGTGGGTTAAGGTGTAAGGGAAGGGTCAACAGTGTAATTATAGAGAAATTAATTACAGCTATAATTGTAGAAATCTTTTGTAAATAGAAGTACAATGTAAAATCACATATGTACACAATAAGTGCATTGTTTCGAATGATTCGTTTAAATGTTAGTACATGGTAGTTAAAGACGCCTAATATAAAGTGGGACCCAATTTTTTGTCATGCTGCCAGCCGGCAGTGATTAATGAACATTGATGTTACTTAGAAGTGTTTCTAGGAAGTTGTTGTGCTTGGACAAGAAGTGTTTCATGCTTCAGGAGGGATGATTGGTAACCCAATCTCTGATTTTGGATTGACCATTTGTCCTGGAGTGGACCGATGTTATTCCTGCAGTCCATAGAAATGTCATACGCTCAGCATCGACTCCTCCCTTTTAGATTTGCATGTTAAAATGAGCCATATGTTATTCAAATGAAGTTATGTGTGTGCCAAAGTACTCTTACTCTGAAATTCAATATATACAATAACGTGTTTTGGAGAAAAACATTTATTTCAGAATGTGATTTTAATTTTTTTCACTTCAATTCTTTTACTTCAATGAAAAGTTAGATTTTTACAAATTTTGAATGAAAGATCAAAAGGATAAACAATGCAGATTTATTTTTTTTACAGCCATTTTTGATCATATTTACCAGGGGTGCCATTAATTCTGACTACAACTGTATATATATATATATATATATATATATATACAGATTATGTATATAATCAAATTCTATATAAACGTTCTGCAAGAAATGCCTTATAAGAATGTTATAGAGTGTTTAATATTTAATCCATGTTTAATAACATAAATGTCTGGTTTCACAGACAGGGCTTAGATTAATCCAGGATTAGGCCTTAGTTCAATTAGGGCATTTAAGCAGCTTTCATAAACATGCCTTAGAAAAAAAAACATTACTGATGTGCATCATGAAACAAAACAATGGCACTGACATGTTTCACGATATATCAGTACAAATTGCTTTGTTAAAACAGCTCAAACATGCATTTTAATCTGGGACTAGTTTTAAGACTTCTCTGGTAAATCAGGGGAAAGTAGTACTGGTAAACTTAAAGGATTGCTATGCTATTGATAGGGCCTTTTGAGTAGTTGCTCTGTGGTCAAAAGGAAGCACTCAGCCCTAAATCTGTATGATATATTCTAGTCTCTAGATTTGGCGAAGGTCCATATCTGGGATTTTTTTTCTTTTCTGGCAAGTGAAAATTATGCTTCAAATCTTAAAGAATCATTCATGTCCAAGCACAAATGTGTGGGACGAGTTACACAATGAAGTTCAATGTTTAGATTTGGGGGTTTGTTCAAATAATAGTAATAGAGATTCTTGCCTTTGCCAGCACTACTAATTATGGCAAAATCTGTGTCAGTACAATGCAGCGTAGGCTGCAGCGGTGAGCCGTAATGATCAGATACACAATGACTGTTTAGTAAATCCACTTGTGTCTGAGTTGATGTTGTTGTTTTCCCTCCAGGCTGTTGAGACGTCTGGCCACACTGCTGTCTCAGCAGGCTACACTGATGGCCTCTAATGAAGCCTTTAAAAAGCAGGCGGAGGGAGCAAACGATGCTGCGAAGAAGTACATGGAGGAAAATGAGAAACTGCAGGAGGTGAGAGAGAGTTGTGTATGGCAGTGCCGGTCCACTAAAGCTTTTTCATGACCCCCCCAAAGGCTTCCAAGGTGTGGTAACTTTTACCTGGTACCTGGTTAATGGCCAATGGTGTAACTACAGGAAGTGTGGCCTGGATGAATGTGCTATATAAAGGAACCGTTCACCCAAAAATAAAAATTCTGTTATTGTTTACTCATCCTCATGTGGTTGTCTTTGACTAAATGTCTATGACTAACACAAAAGAAGTTGGTAAGATGCTCTAGTCTAGTCCCTCAATTCAAAAAAGAAACAATGAAGTGACTAAATGATGACAGAATTGTAATTTTGAGATGAATTGTTCCTTTAATGACTGCTAATCTCTTTGTGCTTTATTTAAAATTCCACATGCACTTCATTAGAAATGATTTGATGCTCTGGTGAGTCATCCCGGTTTGTTAGGTGTTATCCGTCTCTCAGACCTCAGAGAAACTGTCAATATCAATATCAATATCATAGTGCTGCAGACTTTGCACTTTACCTCTAGATGGCAGAGTTTCACATTATGTCTAGAATTAGAATTAGAATTAGAATTTCAAAAAACTGTTTTTTCTGCATTTGAATATATTTTAAAATATAATTTATTCCTATGGTGGCAAATCTTGAGCTGATTTTTTTTTTTATGTGTCCATTAAGTAAAGTATTAATTTCTGACCCAACATTTTTAAATAGCAGTGTATTTACCTCTGTATGTATTTATGGTCAGAATAGATGTTATAAAAATATTTTAAAAGTTACACACACACACACTCACACACGTAAATATTTAGACTTTACTTGTGAAAAAGTCGTACATCTTTAAGTAGGGTGAGTTTTCCAAAGGTTTGGTTTAGTGGTTGGTAGCTGAAAGGTTCTAGGTGACGATTCACCATTGTGCACTTGATGCACTTAAACTCATTTGCGTCTGACGGACTTCCAGGGAAATTCAAGGGAGCTGCCAACCAATTTGTATAGTTAACATCTGTAAAATAACCAGCAGCACAAACAATGTAGAGGGGAACTATAGTTCATTTGATCACTTCCACATTGGCAGGCCTTCTCGAATTCAGTGGAAAGAGAAAGTGGCGAGTGTTATTCTGTGCCTTCAGGGTAGAATATATATATATATATATATATGACGCAGAGCTCACATAAAACAGGACACTATCAGAGAACCACCGATGACACTCGTTTGCTCGAGGCAGCTTTGACATCATCAAACTTTGTCATGGCTGCATTTCAATAACTAATCACTCTTATAGCACTATATTAATATTTCTTGAGCATTCTGGTTTGAGTAAGGGTTTGTTCTCAATCTCTTAACCCTGAGTATTAAGCTTCTGTTGTTAATTCAGCCTGAATTGGTAACAGGCTCAGTTCACGCTTTGTTTGGTAGACAATTACAGTATTGCATATTCTGCAATAAGTAGATTTGTAAGTGTTAGACTTAGATTTAAGTTTGAAAATTTACCATTAGCCTTCATGGCACGTTTAACACTGTAATTATAGTTTTGAATTATTAATTTAATTGTTATTTATTTTATTTCCAGTTTATTTCAGTTTAGTTTTCTCTATAATTATTAGTTTAGGTTTTCTTTTAATTTGTTGATTTTTAGTTATTTTTATTTTTAAAGTTTTAGGAATGCCAAAGTTAATACACTAACTAGTATCATTTAAAAACAAAAATTAACAGCGTTACATTTCTCAGCAGAGTCTAGTTATTATCTCGTGGCATTTTCATGTTTAATGCATTCAATTATTATTATTATTAGTTGTATTATTTATATACTATTATAGTATTTATTAATATTTTGAATTAGCTTTTATATTTTATTATTTATATTTTATTTCATTCTGTTTTAGTACATTTGTTATTTGCTTTTGTCATTTTTAGTAGTTTTTGGTTTTTAAAACATATTTCTATATAGCTTTAATATTTATTTCAGTTTTAGTACTTCAACCTAAACTTTATTTCAGTTGGTTAAGTCAAGTCATTTCTAATTATTGTTTAATATTTTTTAAGTTCTAATATTTCATCTGCATTGATCTGGTCTTCCTTGCATATATTTAGCCACTTTTACACTTCACTATGTGACTCACCTTGTGTTCACCTTTTGATTATTGTAGCCAAGAGAAACAAATAAATGCACTGACTGTCATAACAATGGCAAAACAGCTCGAATGTGGGATGCCATTTGCAAACACTGGTATTTCCTGGATATGCATGTCTAGTTAGGTATTAAAGCCCTAGATACAGTAATCACATGCTGTGTTATTGGCTTTAGCACATGTAGTTTGTTAGTATGTAGATGCCTGAGCGTGGAGAATGCTGGGATAGATTAGCACGGCGTGGCTCAATTACAGTGCTGACGTGCAGTAGGTCACCGCTTTGATCTTTGCATGCAGAAGCATGGGACACGTGGGTTATCAGACACATGGACATACTACCATAATTTACATCTGTCAAATGTTATAACACCATAAACAAGAGCACAAGCCATACTGACTGACAGATGGTGAAATATTTCAATTTAGTAAATGAAGTTTGACTCCAGCAGAATGAGGCCTGTAAATCTCATTGTGTTTTGGAAGCGTCTGGGCTGGATGCGTGTCCTTGAACAGGGTGAGATGACCTGACCGGCCTCTGTGATCCATTTTGCTGTTGTTATTATTGTTTGACGCAAAGGTCAAAAGAACCAGTATTGGTCCTGTATTGATCTCTGATCTCTGTCCTGGGTCAATCCATCCTCCATCACTGTCCCCAAGCAGGTGTTAAAGCGCTCTCACATTTAATCAAGTGAGAATAAGATCATGAATTTTGCATGATTCTGCTTCATAAAATGAAGTTATATTGCAGCTATTAGTTACATGAAATGTTTTTTAATAATTCATAATGCAATTAGCCAAGACGACTCCTTCGGTAATAAAGCACTGATCATTTTCATGAGGGTGTGGCGGTTGGAATGGATCATATTCTACACTTTATGCACTTTACTTTTTAGCAAATCCACTTATAATGTTAAAGGGTTAGCTCACCCAAAAATGAAAATTCTGTCAGTAATTACTCACCCTCATGTTGTTCCAACACCGTAAGACCTTCGTTCATCTTCGGAACACAAATTAAGATATTTTTGATTAAATCTGAGAGCTGGATCACTCCTCCATAGGCTTTTAAGACACTATAACTTGCTGGCCCAGAAAATGCATTAAAGACATCGTTAATATAGTCCAAGTGACTACAGTGGCTCAATCTTAAGTTTATAAAGCGATGAGAATACTTTTTGTGTGAAAAAATAGACCAAAAAAAAAAAAGAGACCTTCCTCAACTTCCTAGGTTGTCTATGAAAGTCTTTAAACTGATTTTTTTTTTTATGTGAAGGATGTTTTTGCCTGAAAATCACGTTACTATGGACTGTGTGCACGAGCGCGAACATGAGCAATGAGTTGCTGACTGCAGTGCACTTAATGGCCACCGGTGTCACTAATTTCCTAGATTAAGGATTTAAGCGTTGTCTTTTCAGCTTCGTGTTTGTACCTCAGTTGTATTTCAACTTCCTTTTAATATATCCGCAGGAAACGTCTTCAAATACATCTGACCCAGATTTAGTTGTTCCCAGGGGCCAGAAAACAACTTTCTCCTGTGCGACGTGATTTAAAACACTCCCCTGGGTTTGTACCCTTGTCCAGCTCACTTTACAAGGGGTCATTTCAGAATGTCCACGTGCCTTGGGCTGCAAAACTTGAGCGGTTTAGCATTAAATATTCACTCAGTCAGGTTTTAATGGTTTGTGGAACATGTACAGAGAAACTTTCATTACATTAACAATCTTACGAGAATGCTCCTCATGGCATTATGTGTTAATTTTTAAGCGGAACAAGAGTACAGCATGTCTGTAAGCAGACTTGAGTAAGCTTTGACTATTATTGAAGTTTATTATTAGATCACTTATTCATTTAATTTATTATTGACCTCTTGAAATCAAAATTTCAATGAAAACTCCAGGCGGGAAATGTGTAACCAAACGTGTTGATCAGTGCTTTGCAGAAGCAGCAATGGAATCAATAAATTTTTTGCTGGTTATGCAAAAAGAAAACATAAAAGATAGTGGTATTTACACCCACTCGAGCGATTTGTTTGCTAAAAAGAAGCCATTGAGCGTCGTCGAGAGGTTAAAAGGAATTGGACAGAGCCGTAATGGCTCTGGAATTGGATTGGATTAAACCCGCCAATAACGCGCCAAGTGGAAAAGCCAGTTTGTGATTGGTTCCCGCAAATTTGTAAAGGATGCAGCAGAGATAAATGTACAGGTTTCCAGCCTGAGCTGCAGGGCGAAATCAAATCGCAGGCAGATCAGGCTGGGTTAACTCTGTCTATATTTAGCATTTACACTTTCTCTTTCTTGGAAATATTGACGACGTCTTGGTCTCGGGACTTGCTATTTTTGGTCAAAATGTGCAGTATATGACACATGGCTGTATCCCACAATGCAGTGCACTCATCTTGACCTTTTCCAACTGATTTCCACTGTAAACCAGAATATCTGCTGTGATTTCCTTTTTTTCTTACTTTTTGTATGAGATGATAATAGGATGCTACTTGCCAAATTAAACATGCAAAGTGGTGAGGTCACGTGATACATTTACATATTGCATACTCTTTCACTGTTTAAATAAAAATAGTATTTAAGTGTGCACTGCACAGTATTCAGTAAGCTGGCCACTATTGTTAAAGTCCAAACTTACCTACTGGCTCTATCAATAAAATAACCAATAAAACAAACAAGAAAAATCTCTAAATAATTGAAGCCATGGCCTTGCATTTAGCACACATGCTCTACAAAAAACGATGTTGTGTACTATTGGAAGATAATTAGCATAATTAGGTTATTATATTTAACTGCTTATGTTGTTTGATTTGATCAGACCATTTATTCTGTAGTTTTCTGGTGTTTGAGTTTACAGGCTAAAATCTTTCTAGAGAATGTTTTCTGTTTGTAGCAGGAATGGGCAGGTCAGTGGTGAACGTAGGTCAACATATGATGGTTACTCACTAACTGAATCTCCTAAGATGATGACACAGATGGAGATCATTGATAAACTTGATTGCAATCCCTGGAAAATAGAGAACTTGTTCTCTCCGTAACTTATGGCCTGTGAAACTATCATTTGTCCCATTAAAAGTTGAGCCTACAGGACAGATGATTGGGTTTTCTGTGAAATGTTTTGCAAATCTTGCAGCAAAATTCCTGTCCTTGTGTTTATCTGAAAACATCAGAAAACGGTTTGCAACCTATTTGGCCTGTTTTCCTGAAAATGCAGGATGGAACATGATTTTAGTCATTGGAAATTTTGTCAATAACAAATTGCACAATATACCATGTATTACCAAATGAAAAACAGGGGCTTTCGCACAGGAGGAATCTTTTCATAGTTCCTTGAACTAATGGCGGAAATAACCGGTTTTTGGTGTGTTCGCACAGCAGGAACTGGGAACGATTTTAGTTCTAGGGACGGCTTTTGGGGGAACTATATTAGCTACCACTTCAGAATAGGGTCTAACCAAGCACAATAGGAACTACCAGCAACGTGACTGTACGCTGATTGGCCAAACGCACGCGAAACGGGCATGCACCAGCTGTGTACATATAAAGAATATAACCTATTTACTCCATGAACTAACTCTACAAACATGGAAAAAAATTATAGATGGACCTCTCAACCTTTATGCTAAGGAGAAAATCCAACACAACTTTGAGGGGGCCAAGCGAATCATCATTATGTATTTCTGCCCAGTTTGTGACATTGGCCATTGACCACACGGAAAACGCTAATACTTTTTCATAAGCCGTTTACTTTCTTTTATATAATAGTTCTATCTAATAACGTATTAGACAGGACCGTTAAACAGATCATAATCTAATGAAGACTGATAATGGGAGCGCTGTGTGTTCAGGCTCTGGCGTTCCCAGCGGCGTCAAAATAAGTCACAACAACAATCGTGGCTTAAGCTGCGTTCACACTACAAGCGACTTTGTCGCTGCATGTCGCCGGGCGTTCCCACTACTGGTTGCCTAGTAATGTTTGTGAGTGACATTCACGGATGGTACTCCATGTTCCATTTTCTTGCTGCTACAAACAAACATTTTGGAAGGAAAAGTCTAATTATAAATGGAATCATTACATCAAATGCATAATATTAAAGATGAACAAGAAACGGCGAGTACTCTTTGCCATCGCGGCTATTTAACTGCAGCAAACGGCAAATGCCGGTCTATCTGGGTTCATGAAACCATACAGGCTCGGAGTCAGCACGGCGAGTACCACCGTATGCGACATAAATTATAGGACAATTTCTGACTGCTAAAATGAGCTTTTCATTCATCTTGCTTCGGTCGGACTCGGCACTGAAGAGTGACGGATCACGCGTGCTCAACTGACTTCACTCCTATTGGTTGTCACTCCCGAAAGTCACTCTTCATTTGCATAAAGTTAAACAGATCTCAACCTTGTCGCGTCGCCGGACACGCCCCATCCCGTCGGCAAAGGTCACGGTCACTCGTGTCGCCGGAAATCACCCGCTCTCCATTGAAATTAATGTATCGTGTCGCTTTGTCGCTTGTGGTGTGAACGCAGCGTTATGTCGCTTCAGAGGTCCTACTGTGGGTGTGAATGCAACCAGGAAAAGGGCCCTAGATAACATTTTAGTTCTCGGGGGAACCGCCCTGTTGGTTAGTTCCTTAAACTACCCGGTGTGAAAGCCCCTTGTGTTGACATGAACTGTTTCATCACATAACCTACACCCTTGATATTATCAGGCAACATTTTTTGGAGAAATAGCTGATCATTACATGAGATGACTAACAAAGACTGACTGTTTTTCATCAGAAACTGCGGCAAGCGGGCGTGGAAGTGCCTGAAGTGGGTGGGAAGGCCAAGGGTGGCGTGGAGGAGGATAAGAAAAATCTGACAGAAGAGGTCAGGAAACTGAAGGATGAACTCGACGCAACCAAGAAAGGTACTAAATGGTTCTGATTCACTCGTTCACTGAACCGCTCTGTTAAGCCCACTGCCGTTTACATGTGTAAAAAAAGAATTCTATATTAATGCATCAAGTCGCTTGGTGAGCATAAATGGCCTAAAATGATCACACTTCTTCATGGAGGTTGTTAGTATCAATTTAATTATATATATATCACAAACATATATTATATAAACTCAAACTTTTATGTTAGATGCGATTTAATCGATTTGTCATCACTAATTTGAATATATTTTAAAATGTAGTTTATTCCTGTTATGACACAGCTGAATTTTCAGCATCATTACTCCAGTCTTCAGTGTCACATGATCCTTCAGAAATCATTCTAATATGCTGATTTGCTGCTCAAGAAAAATATTTTCAGTGTTGAAAACAGTTGTGCTGCTTTATATTTTTGTGGCCACTGATGCTTTTTTTCAGGATTATTTGATGAATAGAAAGTTCAAAGCATTAATATAATTTTTTTATAAGATTATTAATATCTTCACCGTCACTTTTGCTGAATTAAAGTATTAGTTTTTTTTTTTTTTTTTATCTTACTGACCTCAAACAGTAGCATAGTTGGCTTCAGTTTTGATTTCATGTTGCCGGGATGTGGATACAGAGTAAATCAAAATAATTCAGAGTTTAGAAAAATCATTTGGCCCTTCTGGTGACCCTGCCGTGAGCAACACAAGATGGCTGCAGCTGAACAAGACTCCTCCTCACAGAGGAATGAGCCTAGTAAGCTGGATTCCCATGCTTCCTTCCACATCTACACTGTATTTAGACTGTGCTTAGGGGTTCATGACCCTTTGCTGACCTCCCAACGAGTTCTCCGTAGGGTGATGGGGGTCATCTCGTGCCAAAGCACATTTTGAGGGTAGTGCACAAAGCTGTCAGTGAGCTTGCAATGAAGTCATTTTATTAATTTAGTAATAGATTTCAGATCAACCTGCCTTTTAAATGTCATATAAATAAAATGAATAGTGTTATTCACTTCCATTCAAGTCAGTAAGATTGTTTTAAACAAATTAATCATTTTATTTATCAAGGATGCATTAAATTGATCAAATGTGACAGTAAAGACTTTTATTATGTTACAAAAGATTTCCATTTCAAATTAATGCTGTTGAACTAGAACTTTCTACCCATCAAAGAATCCTGATAAAAATCAATCAAGGTTTCCACAAAAATATTAAGCAGCACAACTGTTTTTCAACATTGATAATAATAAGAAATGTTTCTTGAGCAGCCAATCAGCATATTAGAATGATTCATGAAGGATCATGTGACAGTTATTTTGCAATAATACTGTTTTTACTGTATTTATCAAATAAATGAGCCTTGGTGAGGATAAAAGACTTCTTTCAAAAACATAAAAAATGCTCACTGACCCCAATCTTTTGAATGCTAGTGTTCAGTATGTCTATCACATGGTCTCTTTTGATCTAAGTGTGCAGCATTTGCTCAGAATAAGCTGCAAAGTGGACCAGACTTGCTGAAAGTCAAACGTCTGACTCTGTGATGCTACTGTAACCTGGAGACATGTTTTTCTGCTGATTCTCTACACTGTTTGCGTGTGTGTGCAGCTCTTCAGAAGTCTGACAGTGATGTGAAGGCCATGAAGAAGCAGGCCGAGAACCTCACAACAGAGTACGACCGTCTGCTGGAGGAACACGCCAAACTGCAGGTTAGAGCTCACCTCTATCTTTCCCATCATAACTCTACAAAGACTGCAGCCTTCTAAGGAAACCTGAAGTAACCTGAAGAGAGCTTAATGATTCCAATTGCATCTCAAGTATGTGAGTTTAGAGATGCGGCGTGTCTCTGGTTAATCATTTATTCTATTTCTGAACCTCATTGGCATAAATACCTATCGAGTTTAAAGTCTGATTTATTGCTGTGAATCCGTTATTTTCTATTAACCATTTCACTGAAAGATGTTGTAAACCTGTATGAATTTCTTTGTAACCAAACAGTTGATGGGCCCCATTGACTTTCATAGTATTTTTTTCATAGTTCTATGGAAACTTGAGGGTGAGTAAATAAAAAAAAAAATAAAAAAAAATCATTTTCATTCATTACCTTAACGTTTAGAAAGTTGATGGCTCATTATGATTACTTTTCTCAGCAGTGTCATCTTCTAATCTAAATCATCAGAAAAGATAAAATAACCTGTTCCTGTTCATTCTGAGGCAAGGTCATGGATCATTTCCAAGGACACGCATACTGATAAAATCTATGCTTTGCTGCAGATGAAGTTGATATTAAAAGCATCTGAGAAATGAGGAAACGTAAATCTATCAAACCACTTTGAATGTACTGAGTTTCTGTTTTCAGTCCGCCCTGATGCCAGATGTTTAACATGGAGTGAAGTCAATCTGCCAGTTTTGACAATCTTTTTTTTTGGCTGAAAGCAAATATTATAATGCAGCTAGTGAACACTAAAGCCACTGTGGCATCTGTTTTTACTGGACTTAAAGGTATAACACTATTTAAAGAATGGCAGACAAATATCACAGACTGAATCCCACTTCACAAGATGCAAGATGCGTTCAAAAGTTGACATGTAGTTGCAAAGTTACTTCTCGTCAGCATCAAAATAAAGCGTTAGCAGATGTCAAGCAGACCGTCTACTAATACTCAAATGAGAGTTAGTTGACATCTAGTTGCAAAGTTACTAATAGTTAGTAGAACGTCTAAAGTTGACCATGGAAATAAAGTGTTAAAAAAACTCTACCGTCGGTTAGAGCTACAGTAATGCTTTAATCCATAGTCTTGGTAAAAGCAATCTCAGAGTTATTTTAGGTATCACACACACACACACACACACACACACACACAACTGCGAGGCAGTGTACAGTGGCACCACTGGCACGTGTCCAGTTGGCGTCTGTTAGCATGTAGAGTGTGAACGCTACATTGAAACCCGTTTAAAAGAAACTGATATCAGTATATTTAGTAAAGTTAGAAATTTCACACATGCTGTCATCAGTCTGTTACTAAAACGACACGTTGAGAGTCAGTTTTCACACATGAGCACTATAGAACCATAGTTGCATTTCAAGACCCGAGATGCAATGTTTCTCTAATGCACTCGAGGAAGAATGTTTAATCTTTCTCATTTTGACCATTTATATGGACCAATGTATCAATGCCTTAATAAACTATAATCTTTAAGCAAAATATATTTGCAAGTAAATATTGCAACGCAAGTAAATTACACGCATGTTCTCCTCTCCACCTGAAGCGCGGTGTGTGTTTGAGTGCGTTCTGCTTCACTGTGGCGGATTGTGGTAGAAGAGATTACTCGCACTTTAATCACTCGAGCGAGGGAATCGCTGCTTAAAGGTTTTTTTCTTTTCCTGAAGTCCATCTGATAAAGCTTTACCATACATTTTTCTCTCAATGAAAATAGCCACATGGCGTTAAAAACAAACATACAAACAATTTCCCTGAAGTCTGCCCTTGTCAGCCGACTCCTGGAAACATTAATGTGACGACCGTGGTCTCCTCAAGTGTGTGTATGTGACACAGAGGGTGGGAGTCTGATAGACAGGCTTCTCTGGTTTACATATAAGTCAGCTGCTCATAAGAGCCTGTGACACATGAACACATGCTGCAGTTACGGCCGTTACACGCTCAGCAAACAGCAACAAGGTGCTTGATTTCAGACACTGCACTGTAAAGCCCATATCCTCATTTTCATTGCATGACATCACTGTTAGATGAAATGTTTTTGGCTATATATATATATATTATAATATTATATGAAATTTTATTTTTCAATGCACAAGTTCCACAATACAATTTTCACAAGTATGAGAGTTAAAAAATATTAAGATACAAATTATATTTGCTAACTAAAAATACAATTTGAAAAATCTTTGCCTTTTAAAATTCACTATTTAAGAAACTTAAATCTGGCTTCTTATTTGGAAAAATTAAATGCATATATTTATGTGTATGAATGTGCTTGCGAATGAGATTTTCACCATTTTTAATAAACCTCTTTTGCCTTCATTTTGAAAGGTCTTGTGGTGACCAATGAATTTTTACTCTAAAATATTCTGTGTAGTTCCTCAGTTAATACACACTTTTACAACCTACATGTATAATGATTATACAAAATTATGAAAATATAGTATAATATGATTCAAGTATAGTCTTATGTTGTAAAATAAAGTATAGCAGGACACATTTCATGACACTACTGAGATTTCTTGTCATGTCAGCCACTCAAAACCAGCATCCAAATCTTCCAGGATTATGCAAATCTCTGTCAGTTGGAGATGTTCATCTTCTTTCTGCTCTGTCTCTGAACACAGGCCAAAAGTGATGCTCAACAGGACAAGAAGTCAGACTGAACGAAGACCATCATGCACCCGCTCTCTTTCCTGCATCCTCATTGGCTGATAGCAGCTCAGCTGGGCTGCGCATCACTCCTCTGGCTGTGTAAGAACAGGCTTCCGTTCTTCATTAATGTGCTTTCCATGTGATTCATTAAAGCCTGCGCAGGGTTTTCATTCACTTTTTGTTTTCTTTTCGGTTTTTGCTGTGAACTTCTGGTGTTTAATTTTTATTTCCCAAGTTTTGGTTATAAAATGTCAGTTTAGAATTGAAAATCTGACGACATGAGTATTACATTTAATTTCTTGATTTCACAGTTTGTATGTCAGGTACATCGAGCCTCATCCATTTTACACAAGCAGGGTGAATTTCTGTGGTTAAGTCTCTCTTACGTAAATTGTCACATTGAATTAAAATCAACGTTTTACATAAGCATGACTTTACAGTTTACACACATGCATTCAGCTTGTGATTCATAAATGAGGCCCTTTGTTTCTATAAAAGGACCAAGAAACACTTAACTGGTTATTCTAGCGGAGATGTTTTCAATATAAGTGTTGGGTTTCAAACTTTAATTGTCTGTATTTTAATGAACAGTTTTTCTTTCCATATGGGGGAAAGCTTCGATCTTTCCTTTGAATATGGAGATTTGGTTTCAGTACAGATGCATGTCTTGGTTAATTTTAGATCTTTGATTTATAGGGTACACAACACTTTACACCCAATATGCACTTAAGAAAGAAAATCCCTCCAGTTTACGATCGACGAGCCTCGTGCTTCATGCTATAGGAAGATATTTTGGTTTGTTTTTTTGGTCCTGGGTATGGGATAGCTCCTTTTTTTCTGGGCTATTGTAGAACAGAACGAGTAAACTGCTTTTTTCCAGTCCTGTCTGGTTTGAGGCCACTGAGTCGGTATAATCTGATACCGGCCTGGCAGGGCTGTTACAGTGGGTAAGAATGCCACTTTGGCAGGAACAGTAAAGCATCCCCAGCTGATATTGTGTTTCAAAACACGGCACACTCTGTCTCTGGTCTTCTAGGTATTGAAATAATATTAAAGTCACATTTGGAGGGCCACACAGTAGTTTTGCATTTAACATGCAGGTAACGGTTGGCATCGCTAAAGGTCACTGCGTTCGCTCTGGTTTACAGTTCAAACGTCCTGGGTTTCTTCGGGTCTCGTCTGGCGTGTGCAAGCAAATATCTTTGCAATCTTAGAGCAGTGTGTCCTGAAAAAGGAATCAACCGGAATGACATCATAGCCGTGTTAAAATAGGGACCTGTGGGAACAACATTAGTACTTTTTTGGGCTCCCAGAGGAAAGGGCATCGGGCTCACTGGCAAAGTGTCGGATAATTCATAGTCAAGACCTCCTGGACTGTTACCAGTCAGAAGAACACGAGGAATGCCATCTGCTATCATGACACTAGTTTACGATTTCATTCGCTCAACGATTGGTTAGATAAGTGAAAAGTTAACCAGAGCCCCAGTTCAGTGAAAATGTCAAGCGTATACCTGAAGATCGTGCATTTTTACACACGCGTGCTTTGGCTGCCATTGTGTAATTTTTCAAAACCGTAAATGAATGAATGTATGATACTGTTAAATGGGCTCTTTCTTTATATGCATTCCTAATTGTAGCTTCTTCTTTCTTATATTATGTTTTTAACTGTGACTTGCAAAAAAAAACAAAAAAAACATGCACTGTTGTGTTGGCAAATGACAGAATACTTGCCCTTCATGGAACATGTTGCGTAGTTTTGATAGCGTAATGCTGTTATCTGCCTTGAATATCTTCAGGAAAATGTCATCAGTAATGTCAATCTGCATCACTTCACTACGAAATTTGTGAATTTATGTGTTCTGGTGATGTGCTGTAGTTGGGATATTGATCAACCAAACCAAATAAATTCTTCTTCATTCATCTTGACTTGATTGAGTCTGCAGTTATTGTTTGTTTTAACTATTTTATTGAAGCCTATCAAACCTGTCATGATTCAAATTTACCATAAGTATCATAAAAGTGATGCATATGATTTGTGCACTTTTGCAAACGGAATCAAATGATTCATTGAGAAAATTTGACGATTAGATTTTTCCCCGTTCCGTTCTTCGCACGCATCTACCATATGACTTCAGAAGACTTGAAGAAGTTCAGAAGACTTGAAATATTAGAAGTTTTTTTAGTTTTGTGGGGGTTTTGTGTCAAACCTTCAGTCCTTATTCATTGTAATCGCATTGAAAAACAAAAAAAAAACAGACTAATTGACGTGTAAACGACATTACTCGGGTGAGTCAATGACTGCGAACTAATCCTTTAAATCTCAAGCAAAGCTCAAAATAAACGGGTTTCCTGAAAATGTGCTTGCTCTGGGCTATATCCTCAGGCAAATTGGGGAGAGAGGAGCTATAATGTAAAATATGTGAAAAATTATGTGTTTTTTGAACAATCAAGCATTCTAGTAAGCCCCAAAAGCAAGACATAACCCACAGGTTCATGTGTTCAAACACATGATCGTACTGTACATCTGCATAGAGAGATTATATCATAGAGATATGGAAACATCATTTGCACAGTTAACATGTTTATCAAGGTGGTAATTTAATAACATGCACTTAAATTATTGATAAACTGTATTGTAGTCCTACAACAAGAAATTTATTAATTAGCCTTTTCACATTGTATTCTCGCTGGAGTTGTTAAATGATTCACAGAACTGAAATGAGGTCGGACTGAATTGCGTACAGCAGGATTTTTCCTCCTTACGGTCCGGCACACTTATCATCAGTATTCGGTGGGTAATTATTTTAGCTGTTGATATTAAACAGATGAATGCTTGGTCTATTTCTGTCTACATACCACAGCTAAAATCTGGGCCAAAGTCTCATCAGAGTCGTGAACTATGCGCTTCAGACCCAGTGAGGAGGAACACTACTTGAGCAATAACATCCAGAATTGGCTATTTGTGTTATTGCAAACTTACACACATATTGCGTGTACACATATTATATATAGGCTGTTTGTTTTTGTTCATTGAATGAGCTCAGTATAAGTACAGTATAGAGCAGGGGGGTCCCATCCTGCTCCTGGAGGGCTACTGTCCTGCAGAGTTCAGCTCCAACTCCAGTTAAACACCTAAACCAGCTATTCAAGCTCTTACTAAGCATCACCGCCTGGCCCAAAAAGTCAGGGATTTAAATATAACATACTAGAAACATAATCACTACAATAATGATCCAATCCTTGACTTATTAAGCTTATGCCTATGTTTGGCAACAGTTTTTCTAACCCTAATTGATGGAGTGTGTAGCTTTTCATTTCTTAAACAACCATGTAGAAAGATCCATCATGGTCATGTTCCAGGATGACAATGCCAAGATTCTTCAGGCTCAAAATGTGAAAGAATGGTTGTGAGGGAGCATGAAGAATCATTTTCACAGATGAATTGGCATCTCTTGAGTCCAGACCTTAAACTCATTGAAAGTCTTTGGGATGTGCTGGAGGAAAGACTTTATAAAGCAAGAATCCAGCACTCTGTAAATACAAGATTTGACCAAAAATGTATGCACCTCTTGATGGAAACAACATTTATTTTCATCTAGATGCATAAATATTTGGTCAAAATCTTGTATTGACAATGTAAGAGTCCAGCACTCTGCAAAGTCTCCTCCAGCACATCCCAAAGACTCTTTTTTTACTTGTGGGTAGATTATTATTTTATTTATTTTTTTCAATTGTTTGCGCACTTGAATTATAAGTAAATATCATTAGTAGTTATCAGAGTTTTGGTAATAAAAATATTTTCTTACTTGTCAATAAGTAGCTGCGTTTCCATTACTCTTCAAATTGCGCGAATGGAAAATACGCCCAATGGAAACATGTCAATTTCGCAAAAACTCCCATATATCGCAAAAACTTTTTTCCACTCGCATGAGGTGATTTTTCAGGCATTTCGTATAAGGAATAGTTCGCAAAACTGCAATGGAAACAGTTTTTTCGCATTCACAGGTCACCTGCCGTACGTAAAAGTCACATGATCATTCTTTAAAAGATATGTTTGGACAGAAGACGAGACAGAGTTCTTCATTAAACTCGAAAGACAAAAGTATTACGGGAATACTGGACTCTAAACAACAAAATGCCACAATTTATCAAGACCTCGGAGCAGTTAGGAGGAGTAACACCCAGAAATATGTAGCCGCTCCCAAGTTTAAGGGGCTTTCCTTGCCATTAATGATTGGATAACACATATACGCCTCCTTCGATTAAATGGAATGACTCATCGCAAGAGGGAAAAAATTTGTTTTAGTCTCATAACATCAGTTAATGGAAACGCCGTCATTTTGGGATAGTTTTTTATCGACATTTAGAAAATATCGCAAAAGTTTTGCGCAAATCTGTAATGGAAACGCGGCTACTGTCTGTTTAATCTTCCTTTGTCTAGTGCTGGCTACTTAACTATTTAATAATTTACAATGATGTCAGATTAAGTTGACACGCACACAGTAGCATTAATCATTCAGTATTAATCAACCCCATTCCTGGCCACATGTCAATGTCCAATGGTCCACTGGTTGCATGGTAAGTTGTAAGGAACACTCTCAAGTCTAACTACCTTTAATTTAATAGTTGTTTATTTTTCTCCTGTTTTCCAGTTTCCTCTATTAAATCCAGTCACGCTTCAGGATGTTTTGCTCCTCAGTTCTGCTGAAGGAGTGTGTTCCTTCGGGAAAGTGACGTCAAAGCAAACCCTCCATGGGGACAAATGAAATCAGTTTGGATTTTGTCATCAATCGTCTTTCAAAGCATTTTTGTGCAATTACAGACTGAAGCTTTTTAAACTGCATGTCTATCAGATAGTCCTCAAACGTTTAGATCAGATTTGTTTCTCAGATGCATTCTGTTATGTAACTAATTGTGCTTAATCACTGCTAAATATTGCATTCAAAAATGACGGCACAACCCACTTAAACACCTTGTGATGTACCATAGTGAGCTAATGTTGAAGATAATATTCAATGCAAGCTGTGTAATCCATCGTTGTTTTTGAGTGTAAACAGCGAGTCATTTTCGTCATCATGGTTAACTTGCTCGTGTAAACGTGTTTAAGTGAGTGGGAGCTGATTCGAGCGTTTGTGCTCCAGGACTGAACGGCCAACTGTTTCAGGCTCTGGGCAGAAATAGAGCAAAGGAGCTCAGCTAAACATAGTCAACAAACTTCTGCCAGCCGCAGCCCGGCTTAATATGGCAGCTGCGCTCTCCTGACAAACAGGCATTTGTCTTTAAAACCAGTCTGAACCGCATGAGAATCATGCCTGGCCCTCCTGCCCGCTCCGGTGAACAGGCCCGACACAGACAACAACTGCGTCGCCAGGAAAAAATGATGTGATCATCTCGTGGACAGTAAAACTGACAGAGATCTTCACTCATTTATATAAAAACTGCTCTAACGGTGATTAAAGCCACTGTAAATTAGTATGGATCTGCAACCCTAGTCAGAAAAATCGAATTTTATGAAAGGAAATGTTTTTGTTTCATGTTTTCTGTTGAGAATCATATTTGATACATCGGGCGTTTATGTCAGTGGCACAAACTGAGCAAATAAGCAGTTTGTTGTGGTTTCTAATATTTAGCCTTATGCTGGGTACACACCAAAAGATTTTTTACATCTTATAAGATTTTCAAAATGTGACAGACCACAAACATGAGGACAAAAAATCCTAGATTTAAGCGTTTTGCTCCTATAGTGTGTGGTGTGCCATGATGTGACAAAGACAGCACACCACACACAAACAGATTTTCAACCAGAGTCTCGACTATGAACACAGGAAATCTCGCAAAATATCGTGAGACTTCAGAATAAGCATGACGGACGATATGCAGGAAGAAATTGCGATAGTGTTTGGAATGATTTTCACAGAAAATTCACGTGAAAAAACCATTGTACCTACCATTATATATAACCTTTTATACAGAAATATATTCATTCTGTATTGTCTTTATTTATTCTTTATTGGATTTATTGTCTCTTTAGAAAAAGTTATTTAATCCCTCTAGTCTATAGAACCTCACTGAACCCTTAACACTCAGCTTTTTTTTATTTTTTTATTTCTTTTTTTTATTGATTTTAAGAATTATACAATTACAGTCAGGGGGGTACAAAGAGTAAAGCCGATAAACAAACATAAAAAGACATATACATAAACAGTGACAAACTTAAAAGTTAAACAAAAATTTGAAAATGTTTACAGATTGAAACGCACTTTGCAGCTTTCTTATTTTTCAAACCCAATATTGTGTTTAGGTATTGTAAAATTTCTGCTCTTAAAATGAAAAACAAAGGCTTGTTTCCTCGAAATTTACACTTATGAATACTAAATCTTAACATTAAGCTTCCTGCAAGTGTGTGTGTGTGTGTGTGTGTGTGAGAATGACCGTGTCTTCCATCATCTCGCTTTCTGATTGGATATTGTTTCGTTTCACGTGATAATCTCCAGAGCGTGCGCGTGTTTGTCCTCGGAGTTCCCCCCACACATCAGGATTTCTGATCGTAAATATTAAACATGTTTAATATTTACGATTCGCGATTGGAACGGCTCCGACGTTCTTCCGAGCAGGTTCGGACACTCTTAACACACCTCACACCAAGGGAAAATCTGATAAAATAATCTGTTGAACCATCAAGATAATCGGGACATAGCTAGGATTGTCGGAAGGGGGGAAATCGGCCCAAAATCAGCCCGATTATCTTTTGGTGTGTACCCAGCATTAGTAAAATGAAATTCGGATAGCTTGTCATGTAAATCAATGAGATCTCAGTGTAACAGAGTACTTGCATAAAATACATAAAAAACCAGTTGTCACTCTATATCTCAAACAAAATTATATTTAAATGCTTGGTTTTATGATCAAAGCTCTTGTCTTTTTTTATGGGGGGCCAAAACATAAAATTCAATGCAATACAATGATGATTGACAGATGAACAAATAAATGTTCATTAAAAGCCTGATCATATTTGATACATTTTAAGATGAAAATGATGTCTGGATAATGAAGTAAACTTAAGTTGCTTCAGTCCCAGTATGTGTTCATGTTGAAATATTACTAACAATATAAATGTAATTATGTGGTTTTGACGTGGTTTTTCCCATCAGAGGGAAAGATACTGAAATATACCATCTTATGTAATCGCCCAATCAGTGTTTCAATTGTGGAAAAACTTTAAAAGGCTTGTAAACAACATCACCTGACGTCACCTTTACCTCAGAAAAAATAATTATATATATACAGAACAACCCACATCTGTAAATGAGACAACGACAAGAAAGCACATTTTTAATGGAGTTAGTTTATTGCCTTTTGTTGCTTTGATTTGGGCAGGTGGAACGGCACAAGATCACAGTGTGGAGCATGAAGCCCTTCTTACATGAGAGGGATCCTGTTTGATAGATGGGACACTAACATACACAGTACAGTTACCTTAGCTTTACTATTGTTAGATTTAAAAACGGACTACCATGGTTACATCACAGTGTGTTACAAAGCACAAGAATGAAAGACGTCAATGAGCGGATCACCAGATCGACTGTGAAGCTTCAAGACAGTATCGTCACCCAAAAGCTTTGGACTCTCTCATTAGATTGTCCTCTCGAGGACTGCTCCATCATTCGGCTCTCCTCATCTGTGACTGTCTTTGGAATCAGAGGCTAAACGAGTTGATAAATGAATGTGTTCATTCATCTGTGATTCTAACTGTGCTATTCACCATTCCCTTTAAGGACTTCACTCTCGACAAACGGCACCATTCAAGCAAACCTTCAGTGCAAAGATACTGTCGAGAACATTTGGCAGAGCACACAAAATGACAAAAAATGTTCTTGTTTTGTTAACATGTATTTTTCTAGATAAACATTTATACTTAATCACTATTTAATAACTGATCCACTGACCAACCCAAGCTCTTATTTGGATGGAAAGAAAGAAATGTTTCTGATGCCAAAAAATTGGTGCTTGATTCCTTGTTTGCAGTTTTTGGACTAAAATTGGGCTAAACGGTTAAAGAGTAAGGCCTTTGGTAAACCAGTAGCTCCTAATGTGAACCGCAGAGGAGGTCTAACTCGGTCCTCAGATATCTGAGGGGCACTTAGATCATTTCATTCTCACTACACACAGTCATAAAGGCATTTTCAACTCTATGGGAATCAATGGATGTGCCGCTAAAATGGGCAGGGCTAAATATTGTATTACCCATTTAAAGGGTGAATAACCTGATGGAATAAAATGCTCAAATTTTCCATGAAACCATAGAACGCATGTGTTTAAAGTGGGAGAAGAAATAAACAGAACGACGAACTAAATGGCTTCTCAAATTGAAATGGTTTGCTCAACGAAAACCAAATGGAGCTGGGTGGTCGGCAGAAAATACTGGAGTTTTACACACACAATCTAACACATTTAACAACTGCAGCACTTGATATTTCAAATAAAATCAGATTCATGTGCTATCTGTCTCATATGCCTCCCTGCAACTGCATTTCAGTAAGAATTCCCACTCCCCGTTATCATCTTTATCAAAAGTACATACGGCATCAAACGTTAAAATATAACACACAGATATCATTTATATTTATATGCATATAAGCAAAATAATAGCCTTCACAAAATAAATCTCTGATTTATTTTACAGTATGTAAATCACAAAAAAAAGAAAAACCGCTTTCTAACACGATTAAAAAGTGCTAGCAGATTATTTTACAACAATGTGCAAATGTATTCTGAAGCCTTACATTATGTAGTCTAATTTGTACATTCTGATTACATCTATAACGCCACAATGATTTAGTGTTTGAGTCGATTCTCCCACGGGGCAGAATTCCCACAGGTCGGAATGAGGCCGGTTTGTCTTGGTATAATCTTGGCTATTTGTCCATGGGTTCTCAACTTAAGACAAATAAAGGCAAAGTTTGGCAACTATGTGTCTATAGTTCACCTGCTGTCACAGGCATTACAGCAGAACGACAGAGATCAAGCGTTCTGCACCTGACATTGGCAAAAAAAAAAAAAAAACCTTGGTGGTTCTAGGTGGAAAACATTTGACTATGTTATTTTAAATTGTCCTTTTCAATTCTCTGACAACCTGCATTCAAACTAGGGCTGTGCAATTAATCGAATTTCTGATAAAATCGCGATGTGAGCATGTGCAATTTCTAGGGCGGCCCCCTAATAGTCGACTAAATGTTAGTCGACTTGAAGAGGATTAGTTGACCACAATTTTATCAGTCGGTGAGTCGCAGGGAAAAACTTTGAAGTCACGTAGTCTGTGCGGGACAGATGGCTGACAAAGGGGCCATGCAGTAATTGCAGAATGTCGGGCAGGAAATCTAAACGTTCTCCTATCATCCATCAACCTCAAATATGGCTTAGTATCATTCGAAACGTGTAATTAGTAGCAACTTTACATAACTAAAATGAGCCGGGTAATTTGCAAGACCTGTCAAACTATCATTGCGGCAAAACAGAGTAGGGGCCATTCAAACAGAACAGTTTTTTTTTTACAAATTTACACATTTTTAAGTTAAAAAAGCCATAAAAAATAACCAACGCTGTCATGCATCATTTATGCAAATATATGGTGCTCGCAAAGTATGTGTGTAAGAAACTATTGTCTCAAAATCGTAAAAAAATAGTTTTGTTTTGTCCATATTGCACAGCCCTAGTTCAAACTGTGGAATATTTAATTGTTAGTTGAAGCTACAGGAATCTTTACGATAATGTGAAACTTTATTAAGATTTTAAAATCATAAAATAAAATATATCATAGAACATATTAATACTGGCACTCAAAATGTAGAACTGAAACTAAAAATCAAAAGACAAAAAAAAAAAGTCGTCATGAAACATTGTTTGCAACCAATTTGAAATCAGTAATGTGATGTTATTGGTTGCGTTATAAAAAATGGGTGTTTCATGTTGAATAACCATTCAATCCTAAACAAAATGCAACGTTTGGTTCACAAGCACCTTAAGGAAGTGCCACTTCTTCATTTGAAAGCCTGCTCTGTGTCTAATAAAAACTCTCTCGATGTTTCCAAACATGAAGCACGTCGGGCTCGCGGTACGTTTCAACTCCACTATGAAGATGTTGTTTTTTTATGGCAACCGAAACCATCTCCTGACAAACTTGAGGAGAGATGGAAAGTGGCACATACAGTAAACGCTGTAATATCATGCACCAGGTATTGAGGTCACCTGTCTCAGATGAAGACACATTGAGAAAGCGACAGAAATGATTTTGCATCGTTTGGCAACCACCAACTTATTGACATGAAATCTGCAAAGACACATTTAATTTGATGGTTAGATCTTGTATCTATTTTTGCTGATCCGTTAAACTCAACATCGTTTATTGAAGCATGTATTTTAGTTCAAATCTGCATTAGAATTGATGAATTTGAGAAAGTGAATTACTACATGTCACTATGGGCCAATTTAAGTCAAGGTTGCATTTGTAAAAAAAAAAAAAATTTCATTTGAAACATGTGATTCTCGCTCAGATTTGATACTCGTGTGTCAATGCAAAGAGACCCTTATCACGTTCAGGAAAGTTGCCTGTGGGAATTCTGCCACTCTATCAAATGAAGTTAAAGGCTACACTATACTGTACCCTACCTCCAAAGACACGCTGATTTAGTCCTGCAAGTCTTGATATCTGCACTGAACATTGCACATCTTTTTTTCAATTTTTAATCATGAATAGACTGCAGTTTGAACTGGTGGAAGAGGAAGAACATCTGGTAATGTGCATGCTAGAGGATCTGTAGTTTGAAACAAATGTAACCATCAATATCCATCAGCTGTTTTAAGACTGTAAGATGATGCAGAATTCCATAAAATGTCAAATAAATACTGAGGATTTCGTCAACCAGCTTGCCTTAGGAGGGTTGTCGTAGGATTTCCCTTTTGATCTACATAACACTCTCAAAAATGATCACCTTGTTCTCCTCCGTTCCAGGAGACAGAGAGGTCAGGCTTTTAATGTCAGTGTCAGGGGCCATGTATTCGAGGTGATGGCCTCCCCACACTGGTTTGGTCAGACTTTCCCAACGCTGCGTGAAAAACAGAGGAGACAACCACAAATAAGCTTAGCTGTGACAATTACAATGAATGACCATCAAACTAAGCTTTATGTCAACAAATCGCTTCTGATTTTTACATTTAGAGTGTCAGCAGGTGTTCCCTCATTATCCTACATTATTGTCTAAGGGGTGTCATGATAATGCATGCAAATTATGGGTTATTTATTTATAAATCAGGCCCTGACAGACGTTTAACAAAAGCAAAGTCATTTGTGTTCTTTGTACGGTCAATGTTTTTTTTACAACCTTTTTCGTAATCGAAATAAAGCATCGGAATTTAGATAATGCTAAAAAACATACCAAAATTTAAGACTAAAATTAAAACGAAAACTTTAATATTACAAATATAAAAAAATTTAATATTAATTGCTGCAACAAAGCTTTGAAATATCACTCATGAGTGAAACAATTCATGGAAAATGTTCACCAAATATACAGTTGGTTATGGAAAGTTGTTTCTGCCATGGAATAAAAAATAAAAAAGCTAATTTCAACGCTTTATGTCACAATTTTTTTTAATCTCACAATTGCGAGTTTATATCTCACAATTCTGACTTTATAACTCGCAATTGCGAGTTTACATCACATAATTTTACGAAAAAAAGTCAAGCTTCCATAGTTGGTTTCTGTAAAGCTGCTTTGAAACGATATATATTTGTGAAAAATGCTATACAAATAAATGTGAATTGAATCGAATTGTTCTATTGAATTCTGCAGATTTAAATTGACATTTCCGGTGTGTTGAGATGCAGTTTGAGAAAAAATAGGAATATGATTGTTTTTAGTCCAAGCAAGACGAGCAGAGCGAACTATTGCATAAATATACCTCTGGCCAGTGTGTCATTCATGCAATTTGCTAAACCCCAAAATAATCTTTCTTGATTTAACACAAGATTAATCACAACTTCTTGACATCCCTATTATTTTCCACTTTTTCTCCAGCATCCTGTGCTAGTTTTCCCACAACATACATGCCACAACCCTCAGCTGCCTTCTGTGTGTTTGGAAACAAACACTGAGGGGGTGAAGCATTGTGGTCTATCTGCAGAGGAATGACAACCATTAGCCTAGTTACTATAAATACACGCGTCGTTTTCTCATGAGTAATTCTGATGCTTTTCAGTGAGGTAACTGACCCATAGTCCAACTCCAATGGCACCCAACCGCTATATTACACTGCAGATTTTGGACTGTTTGCACTAACTGCTGTTGCTTTATGTGTTTATGGGGTTGATAGTGTTAGAATGGATCACTTAAGTAAACAAAACTACTCTTTCGATGCCCTCCGCAACTCTTATTATATTATAGCTAGTGCATGAATAGTGAAATGTTTGCAACGGTGCACACCTCTCTGAATGTTCCCTTGGCTCCAGCAAGTTTGTACACGAGGCTAACGGGGATACAGAGCATGGAGGAGAGAGCCATACACCATCCGATCACCTCTCCCCACCACGGGTACACGTACACATTGTTGTAGGTCAGAGGTTTGTAGTTCAGCAGGTGAAATAGGAAGATACCCTGAAGACATACAGAACAATGGCATCCATCTGATTAAATTATACAGGCATTAACATGTATTACCTATCATTTTAATGGCTGACAGACTCAACCTTTTTTAAAGGAATGAACAGGTGGGAGTATTTTCCAGCACTCACCATGCAAACACATGGAGTTATAAAGGACCAGCACCACTTTATCCACGGGAATGGCCGGTAACCGATCATACGGGCAATATCGTCCATGAACCTGTCAGCACCTGCACACAGTGGCATGAAGTCAACACTCTTTTGGGCGTATGTAGGATTAGAATAGTGTTAGTGTCAGCACAGGGTCCTACATGCTATTTGTATCTCTTAATGCCTGCAGTGCTCATGATAAACTGATGAGACATGAGAACTCTGCATGAAGCGATTCTTACCATAAACCCACGCGACAACCACGCATTCCCAGAATGCTTGCCACAGTAGAGTCATTCCACTGGCTGAGTAGTAGTCAAAAAGCTGGAAGACGTACATCCCTCCCTGCAAACGCAAATATATATGGAGAAATCAAAAATTGGTATTGAAATGGACCCTATTTGACTAAATATCTAAATAGAAACCGTGATACTTTTTTTCAGGATGATTCTTTGATAAATAAAAATAACAGCATTCATTGGAATATAAATATTTTGCAACAATGTAAATGTCATCGATTTAATGTATAATCTCTGTATAAAAGTTTCTTTATAAAAAATCTAATTTACAGTATATTATAATATATATAATATAATATAATATATTAGAATATTATATTATAATATAATATATATGAGCTGTTTAATATTACATATTTTTTGCAATTTTTGCAAATCTGACGTCAAAATTTGGAACATAATCAAAACCTGACTTCCATTTGTTATTTTCTAGAAATTAACATTAAATAAACATCAAAACAGACAACTTTTATAAAATTCTATTTTATGCAACAAATAATATTCCATAATGGTTATGTGTAAATGGGGTGCAAGTGATAAATGTTGATTTGTAGTTTCTGATTATTATTATACTTTTTATTATTATTTCCTGTAAATTATTTTCCCAAATTCAAAAAGTAATATTAACCAATTATATCACAGTTCACTTTTCACAATCCAATCAAATCCCTAGTTCCACCCTATATTATTCCCCATTCAATATTTTGCTGAAATGGCAACATTATCAATGCCTAAATTAGTCTGCAGCAGTCAGGTGGTACAGCGGTCACGTGGTACAGTTAAGAGCTCTCCTGGGAAAACTGGGACTTGTAAATCCCAGTTTACAAGTTGTAATTACAAGTTCTACAAGGATGTGAACGCTTTTTACAATTTGGAATCTCATAATTACGGTAATTACGACTTGGCGTGAACGCATAATGTAAGTCACAAAATGTAAGTTAAATGCATCATGAATGTTGTTTCATGCCGTCTTTACACAATATTTTGTCAATGTCATCTGCGTTTGAAAAACACATCTGAATCAATCTCGCAAATGCTTCTTGTCAGGCCGTTATTTTCACTGAGATTCTTTGAAGCTTTCTTGTGTAAACTTCTGTGTGATTGTGAGCTTTATGAGTCACATCACTCCCACATACAGTAACAATTTCTCATGAAAGATCAGCCTCTGAATGAGAGCATGACGATCTAATATTCAGTGAAAGGGCTTGGGATAAACCATTATATTCTTATCTGACTAATGGGGGTTTATAACACTACTGACTGTGAGAGAATAAGATGCTGATATTCTCACACCTGACACTAACGCTAATGAAGGGGTGTTTCATTAAGGGGACTAACCTGTGTAACCATGGAGAGATCTATAATGAAGCATAATAAACAGCAGATCGCCACAGCGATTTCGCGCTGATAGCGCATGTAATACTTTCCAGGGAAAAGATCAAGAATGCCAGTTACGAAACCCTCCACACCAACAAACTGTGAAAAACAAGATGTGTTATTAATGGATTTGCTTTCAAATATTTTCAGTTGTGTAGTGATATACAGTATGAATCAAAAACACACAAGGGTGATTCTATGTTAACTGGAAAAAATTAAATTCAATAATACCACATTTGGCACACTAGACTCATGTCAGTTTTATTTTAGTATATTTAGTTTTATATATGAAGAGCTCTTTTCCAAAACGCGATAAACGCCATTTTTAAAGGCCGAACCTATTTTTAGCCTAAACTTGATACATCCTCTGGACTAATCAGAATTCTCTCTCTCTCACCCTCAAATCACTCGCGCGTATCGCGCCAGATGCTCAATTCGCCTCATTCGCGCGCCCGCGCCGCGCTAAACGCTGCAGGACCTCCAGACGCGCGTAAACGCGTCTTTACATTGACTTAACATGAAAATCACTTGCGCCAGACGCTCTATTCGCGTTTGGTGTGAACGCCACTCACTCACTCTCTCACTCACACAAGGTCATGTCGTGATTTGTTTTATGTAAAGTGGACAATGGTTCTACTTTTTATGTGTGCGACACTTTACTGAATGCCAATGTATTTATTACTGACTGACTTGCCTATTTTTTTTTATTTTTTTTTTTAAGACAAACCTGGATTTATAGCGTTTTGGGGAAAAAATTGATGGATTTATAGCAAAAAAAAAAAAAAAAAAGAATAACTTTGAATTTATCATCAACAATATTGTTGTTTGATTTAAAGGTAGGGTAGGTAATCATTTTTCTAAAAAAAAAACATTCCAAATTTGTTTAAACTGTCTTTATATACCAATACATAATTAAAATGTAAGTACTCTGAAAAAGAAAATATAAAAATCGAGTGACTGTAGACCTTTTAATCTGCAATAAACACAGCTCATTATTTCCATTCACTCCACCCCCTCCCTTCTGAGCTCCTTCCAAAGCCACGCCCCCAAAACACATGAACGCGCGACGCCAAACGCTCAGGCTGGAACAAGACGCATTTATTACCTGAGACGAGTGGAGAGGAAGGAGCGCAGTACATACAGTGACATCATGTCAGAATCACATGTAATAAAATACCTAACTTTATCACTATGAATATAAACAAATAAGATTTCTTTTAGTACTCACTATCAAGCTAGCATATCGATAATGGTAAAGTTTCATTCGGTAACGAGCTATATTTATAAGGCAAAACTAAAAACAGGTTGCATTGATACACGTTTTTCCATTACCATCAGTTACACTGTGATGAAGATGAATTTCGTGTAAGATTCATAACATATACGGTGTTTTGCATGTAAGAGTTTCCATGATGAAAACATTGTTGACTCTAATGAAGACTAACGTACACTCCGAGTCCGGAGACAAGTACCGCATCGTCGGCTCGAGGACAGGTCCGGGGTTGAGGGCGAAGCAGAGGAGGTCGTTCAAGAGTGCGGGCAGGGTCCGAGGAAGTAGTTTTTGCCTTGTTTGCCTTCGCTGACTGCATATGCAGGTGCTTTGAGCTGAATATTTCCGGGAACGGTGACATGTGATGAGTGCACGCCGGGCAGCGCGCGCAGTGGGGCTCGGGGCGGGCACGAGACATGAAGGCATCTGATTGGTTCTTTACATTCGCACCGAATGGCAGTGATTGGTCAGAGTTTTTACTGTCCTGCAGCTGCTACAGAGGTCTGATTTTTTTCATTCCTTTTTCTAAACACATAATGTATTGACTACTATCAGGATGGAAGGACCATTTCACCCAGTATAAAAAAAAGTGTTTCTGAACAGGATTACCTACCCTACCTTTAATAATCATTGTTCAACATGTTCAGACTGAGCCAAAAAAACATTTTAACAGGATAAATTGAATATTCACAAAATGTGTGGGTCTAGGTAACAAAAAAAAAATTCCTGAAAACTATTTAAATGGATTTATAGCGTTTTGGAAAAGAGCTCCTCATATATACACAACACACACCATCTTTTAGCTGTTTCCATGTGAACTGACCTGACTGTCCAGTCCCAGCAGTAGCAGCATGATGAAGAACAGTGCAGCCCACACCGGAGCCACGGGCATCATTGAAATGGCTTTAGGGTATGCTATGAACGCCAAACCAGGGCCTGCGGGGAGAAGAGAAACATGAGAGACGCGTCACCACGGGCTACAGGTCGCCCGCAACTCAGACACACATACACACATACAGCACCAACGGAACAGAGAGAGACAGAACTGAATAAAAGAGAGAAAGAGAGAGTATGAGAGATAGAAGCACCTGGATGAGGTGAAACGAAGTGATAGCTTGTGGAAAAAAGGGGACGGAGGGATTTAGTTTGTTCCTATTTTGTATTGTTTTTGTTTGTTTTTTTACTGCTCCTCTATATTGAAGGCAGTTTTCAATTAGCCATTTAGTTGTTATTAATGTCTAGCATTTGTGCATTTCAGTCTAATGCTTTTCATTGGAGGTAGTGTAGGCGGTGTCTCATTAGAGGCCTGTAAGTGCATGTTAACACCGAGGGCGTCTAAATCTATCAGCGTCAATAGTCATCGGCTACAATACTGGTAAGTATCACAGCACACTGTTAGTTCACGGTCAGACAAATATAAAAAGCTGGTTAAATACAAATTTGAGTCTTGAGTTTGTCATCTGAAACATCTGTGTGTCCTAAAATATAAAAGGGACACAAAAATGAATAAATGTTAATGTAAACTAAACTGAGCTGGCAATCAAATGACATGGATTTCTGCATTTCCATCTAAAATTACTGTTTAACTATTACCTATTTTAATCATAACAGAAACAAAACTAAATACTGTACTTAAAGGGGTCATATAGTATACTTTTGATCATTTATTTATTTTATTTTATCATTTTATTTCCACTGATACTGCTTATAAAAAATGTTTTTGCAGCAAAATATTAATTGTTTAGTTCACGCTCATGATATAAGGGTTATTTTTTTGCTGGTTTTGCCTATAGGACTTCTATGTATGTTCCCTCTTTGCATGTAAAAAGAGATGCAAAGTTTCCAATGTGGATTTAAGCTGCTCCATCCATCAAAAACAGCCTCTTTGCAAAGCCTGCATTACATAGTGACAGATTTATAAAACATTTTGACTGTCAGAAATGAACAGTGATCAGTCGCTGTTGAGATTTTTCTGCTATACAAAACAAGAACAGCACATGGTTTAACATATTTTCTGTATATTTGACTCTAGTTAGCTCTTCAGGTGTTTAGGAATGATAGTATATATCATACTTTGTCATTATTACGTTATTATGACTGGATGTGCCATGTTATAAGCGTCATTGATGTGTCAGTTGTGTTGAGTTCAGAAAGAGTTATTTTTACAGCCTAGTTTTAATAGATTCTGGACTGGATTCTGACAGTTTTCATGAATAATCAAACCGATTTGTCAAAAGATCATCTAAAATTGAATTTCTCATTATATGACCCCTTTAAGAAACTGTAGAGGTGGGAAATTCATGCATTGCCAGCGATATATTGCCAATGACACACTGTTTTTACATGACTTTACAACAAATATGCCTGTCATGATAAGGAATTCTGTGCGGACAATTTTAAAGGAGCTATATGTAAGAATTTTCATGTATTAATCGCTTTTTGTATTGTCATTTGCTAAAGCTTGTAACGACACTTAAAAAACGAGAAAATCCAAAGGATGTGACGTTTATGTGAGCTCCCGAGAGCCTCTCTTCCTTTCATGAATGCTTATACAATGTTCAGGATAATACCTAAAGAACCATTCTGTATTGTAATTTCAATGTGTCACACAAAGAAAGGGGATTCATGCAAACTAGAGTCTCACATAGCCAGATCTACAGGGCTTGACAATAAGGACTGCCCGGTGTCAGCGTGAAAGACGCTCAGGACAGGTGATGGAATTGTAACTTGCTCGATCGCCAGAGCTGCGATGTCACGAAAGTTTATCATTTGAACATGTTTGAAGTCAGGTCAATTTAAACATTCACGCGATTTTTATCCATTCAGATTCAAGTGAAAGAAGCTGTGAAAGAGAACTTTCGCACACTGTTTTCTGTGTGTACACTCAAAGAGCCGAGTCTCACAGCTCTCAGTGTGTGTGCGCGCACAGAGAACAGCTCGCGAGTACTGGATTGAGCTCTCTTTTGCGTCTACTTGCACTTGAACGGAAAAATACACTCAACAAAGTGTCAAAATGCCCATCTTGGGAGTATGCACGTAAACACTATCGGTTATGTCTTACTTGAACGTAAAAAGATGAGAAAATGCATGTGTAACAGTATATTGGATCCATGCATTTGGTCTTAAAGTGACAGCAGCCTAATATTCCTGCTGCCGTCGGTGTCCTTTTAAATAAAATCAAACAAAAGACGAAGAGAAAATCACTCACTGCTCTTGACTGAATAACTTTTGTAGCTTTAACAAGGATTAATCTATTAATCCTTGTTAAATTAAGCGATTTTTAATCTTTATTTAATTTATTATTTCTATATTTAATTAATTATATTTTTTCATACAATCTATAGTAAAGTGAAGACTATGCAGTGTTATTTTATGTTTGATTATTCAGTTTCTATACCTGAATACTGTTAGACCTGAAAACATTAAAGCACTGTTTTTTTAGTTTTTTTTTGCATAACTAATTTTTTTTTTTTAGCTCCTTGTAATTAGTTTATTTGTTCAGTATAATAAAATAACACTGAAGACACACTTGTCTTCAGAAATGTTTTTACTTTATATTAGTTAGGCTAGTATTTTTTGCTGGGGTACTGAAATATGTAAAATAAATAATAAATTTCAACGGTATCTAAAATTTTTGGTGGCTTATTTATTAGAATAAAATGTTATATGGGTCAAAACAACAAAAGCAAAACTTTTAATTTTTCTTACTTTTAAAGAGTCCAGAGAAAATTTGGGCCCAACCAGGCCGGTAGAAAAAATTGTTAGCGTCTATTTAGTCTGAAGTCTCAAATATACTTTATAATCAAACTATTATAACAGAGTAATGTTAATTACCCTTACGGTGGCTGAGAGAGCTCAATGCGCTGCAACTGAAGGAAACATTTCCGTTGTGGTCTGTGCTATTTGCAGCGCGCTTCTGTATTTGGTTGTGTTGTGAGAATTCGGAGCACACGTGATGTAAAACTGATGATGTTTTCTTAATTTGAGGGTGTTTTTTCTATTTGCATGTGTTTTCCTCAGTTGCAGCGCGTTGAGCTCTCTCAGCCACCGTACACCTCATCCGTCGTCATGATGCCGATGAATTGCAGAGCTTGAGCAAACATATCCACATCACTGTGATCAGTTGCTTTCTTAACTGCTGCTTTCTCACCGCTGTCATTTTGTTATTGAGGAAAGCGCACAGCACATATTTACATATTCATTTGAACGTCGCTCTCAGCAGTGTGGAAGGAGTTGGGATGTTCATTAATAGTATATCGCTGCAAACGTATTTCCAAATTTTACTACTAATCGATGAGCGAAAAAGATAATTACAAGTATATAGGGGCCTGGAATCACATTCAGTCTCTTCTCACTTGTAGGCCTACGTTACGTGTGGACGAGTGCGAGCACAAGCAATAGTTGTTGGCTGCAGTTCAATTAACGGCCACCGGTGTCGCTAATAACCAGGGTTTCTGAATTCTACATATAGCCCATTTAATTGTCATTCAAATAATTGCGATTAATTGTCGTGTTCATGTCACTTACAGTGTAAGCCTAATATGTTATTGTTTTACTTGGAATTATATATAATGCAATAATAATATTATTATATAATAGGCCTATATAATTTAATAATAATAATATAATACAATCTGATTAAACCCACAAACCCTCATTTAGTATGAGGGATGACCTTTGACTATCTTTGTTTACTTTATTTTTTTTATTCTTTGACAAAATGTGATTGAAATTTAAACTGCACTATGATTGCGGTTATCTCAATTAACTTTGATTAGATCGAATAACCATGATTAATCGATAATTACGGCAAGCCTAACAACAAAATATTCCTTTTTTTAATTTGATGGCTGATAAATGAAACCACGATACAGGGAAATTTAATGGAAATACAAGGTGAAGAGCCAGAAGAAGGATGTGTCTTATACTAACATCAAGTGACTGTTCTATGAGATTCAACACTGAACTGCACTGAAGTTTTTGTGCTGACAAAAGTTTGGAGAATGTTAGTGCTAGACATTAGCATGTTTCTATTGTGTTGGGGTTAAAACAGACTGAGTTTACAGCTTTTCCACACTTTGGCTTTGTCTTTCAAGATGGATGACCCTAAATTGTGAAATGGCGCTAGGCTACGCTGTGCATGTCGGGCCTGCCTGTGTCGGCAGACGCTCGTAGGTGCTGACTTTAGGGCTGGGCTGTAGTAGTGGTGTAAATGCTAACATTAGATATCAGAGGTTTACCTGCGTTGGCAGACTGCTCCAGGACCCCTCTTGAAATCGAGATGTGCACATCTCAAGAGGCAAAGTTCCTGGTTAAATAATCCTTAAATTAATACTTAAATAAAGCCAAAATATAGATATAGAGATATAAATGAATATATATGAATCACAAGATATATATATATACGGGACTGAAGACAATCAAGGAAAACTAGTCAAAGCATCAAATTTAAGACGGGGAATCTGGTTCGCTTTCTAACTGTAACTGTTATCCGATTGTGTGCTGCAGGAAAATGAAAAATAAGAAAAAGCCACAAACAATGTGTCAATGGTTTCCTTCTCAAAGTTGTCTGGAAGTACAGCACATCACAACCCACTCGGACATCACAACACAAACCCACTGACACAAAAAAGGCTCATTTAGACCTTAGGATCTGTTTCTAAACATCATACTGACACAGACAACACACTAGAAGACAAGGACCAACACACACGCAGATGAGATTTCACACACTCTCACTCATTCTGACAGACACACATTCAAAACATGTCTGTGTGTGTGTGCATATGTGCGTTCTGGATGTATTCTTAAAGGGGTCACATCATATATTTTTTTCCCTCGTTTATAATGTTTTTGTTCTGAAAACATCATATTTCATGATTATTTTCATCTTTTTTTTTTTTTTATCAGTAGCAATAGTTTGGGTTTCTGATTCCTGAAATTCATGGATCCTAAAATGAAAATTTACAGCTGAAATTGTATTTGTTGTTAAAATGAATAACTTTGCAACATTAAGGGCCAGATTTACCAAACAGGGCAAATTAGCGTGAGAGCGCAAATCCATAAAAGTGCCGATGGGAGTGGAGAGTTCTGCAAAGTAAAGAACACGGACGCAGCCGGATAATTTCCATAATGAACAACGCAATCTACAAAGAACAGCGCAAATTAGCGTCTGGTTTAAGACATGCTTTTTTTTGGGTGGTAAATAATGGCGCAAACTAGCACAAACCTTAAAGGGATAGTTCACTTTGAAATTCATTTTTGGTATGTTTTAGCTTACCTCAAGGGCATCCAAGATGTAGGTGTCTTTTTTTCTGCGGTAGTTTCAATTTTGATATTTTTAGGTCAAACCGTTCTTGTCTGTCAGTCATATAATGCAGGTCTATGGTCACGGTCTCAAAACACAAGCACAGAGTCCAAATTAAAACAATTCCCCGTCGTCCAAATTAAACAATTCCCCATCGTAAGTACACATTGATGGCCTGAGACACGAAACGAGCGGTTTGTGTGAGAAAACGAACAGTATTTATATCGTTTTTACCTCTTATACGCAGACATGTCCGAGTGATCTGATCTGACGTGTACGCAGACTGGTGCATAGATATATACACTAGATGTCACCTTAAAGACATTCGTTCCAATGAACTGCCGTAGACAAAGCGACATCTAGTGTATATATATCTATGCACCAGTCTGCGTACACGTCACACACCAGGATGCGCGAGCGCCCTCAGATCACTCGTGGACATGTCTGCGTATAAGAGGTAAAAACGATATAAATACTGTTCGTTTTCTCACACAAACCGCTCGTTTCGTGTCTCAGGCCATCAATGTGTACTTACGATGGGGAATTGTTTAATTTGGACGACGGGGAATTGTTTTAATTTGGACTCTGTGCTTGTGTTTTGAGACCGTGACCATAGACCTGCATTATATGACTGACAGACAAGAACGGTTTGACCTAAAAATATCAAAATTGAAACTACCGCGGAAAAAAAGACACCTACATCTTGGATGCCCTTGAGGTAAGCTAAAACATACCAAAAATGAATTTCAAAGTGAACTATCCCTTTAAACCTTTACCATATTAAATCACTTTGCATGATTCATTTAAATACTCTCTCCTCCCATACGTTTTGCGTCTGAAAGGGAAACTCCTAAAAATGCATAAGGTCAGCCACAAAAATAACTGTGTCCTTGCCTTTTCAGCGCAAATTTTTCACTGTGTTTCTTTAGTAAATCCTGACAGTAGTTTTTTAACGCCAAAAGAGGATTTGCATCGCAGACGAAACACAATGAACGCTCTCATGTTATCTTGCATTTGGATGCCTGGTGTTTGTAAATGCAAAAGTGTGAGACACTTCCGGGAGGGAATTAAACCAAATCATTTTGATGACAGACTTTGGCTCAGGCATATAACAATGACCAAACCAACATTTGAGATGCTGTGCAATGAAACTGATCCTCTGGTTAGTCCAGTTATGCAATCACATCCTCTGTTGAGCAAAGCCATGTACATTTTTTGTTGCGCATTGAGAGATTTATAAACACGTTTTCAAACTAGTTTATGCGCATGTCTTCTTATTGGATGAAAAATGTTCCACCTCAATTGAGCATTTTTAGAATTTATGTGCATCTTAGCGTTTCCATCCAGTGTTTCTTTTCCCGCTAACCCAAAATTTGCATAAAAATAGGAGGATGGAAACATTGTGAAGCTGCTAAATAAATATTTACATTTACATTTATTCATTTAGCTGACGCTTTTTATCCAAAGCGACTTACAATTGCTATATATGTCAGAGGTCGCACGCCTCTGGAGCAACTAGGGGTTAAGTGTCTTGCTCAGGGACACATTGGTGTCTCACAGTGGATTCGAACCCGGGTCTCTCACACCAAAGGCATGTGTCTTATCCATTGCGCCACCACCACCACCAAATATGACTTGACTTGATTTAAATGCCATCTCTTCCATGTGTTTAAACCAGTCATGACTAGCTACATTCAATTTAATTAGTTAATATTTACATTAATATTAAACTTAACTTGGCATTACAAAAAGCCTAGTGAAAAAAGAGCAAGGACATGATTTGACCCCTTTAAAATTTGCAGTACACCGGTAGGATATCAACAACACATTAAAGCTGCGATATGAAAATTCATTAAATGCAAGGACGTGAGGGTCAACTTTGTATGAAGTCAGTGGCATCTTGCCAGGTTATTCAAAAATATTATCACTTCATAGTCATTTAGTCTTTCTGTGTGTCTCCTTCAGGCCAAGAACATGCTGTCCTTTACTGAGCCTCAACAAACCAGTGCACTGCTTCCGTGCCGCCGCAAGCTGAAACTGATTTTAAAATGACAGTGCTAATTTACTATGCAGGAGAAAGAGGAATACCATTTACACAAAATGGAGCTCAGCAACAATTGAAAAACTGTACAATTTTAAACCAGGTCTACTGAGGTTTATTTTGGGGCGGGGGAGGGGGGGGGGGGGGGGGGTAGTCTTAGATTTCTTAGATGCTTAGGAAGTTAAACTATTTAATTTTGATTAATTTAATTTTGATAACTTTTGTAAACATCAATGTTATAATTGAAATTTCATGCCCAAAGGTTCATTATGATATAGTTCATTTTACTGATTAAAAATCCTGTTAAATGCAAATGCATGCAGATGATGGACCGACGAGTCAGTAAATCTAAAGTTTCTATCAAATATCATATTTAGTTCTACAGAAAACACTGTTCGGTTTTCTAACAGCCAGATTGTAAAATTTTGCTTATTAAAATGACCAGGTTGTGTTTTTTTTTTTAAAGAGAACAAATGGTATTAGCAAGCCTTTATTAAAAGTAGTTTCTTAATAAAGCTTTAAAGGATTTAAATGTCACGAAATTATATCTTAATTATGCTAATGTCCATGTGTCTATAGAAAAGTTATACACAGTATGAAACAATTTTCTCTCAGAAATGAGTTGTAATAGTAAATTTCACAAATTAACAAGAAACACATTGAATTAAATGTGAAATTTTTAAATAGAAAGACTGAAACAGAATTTTCTAATAAAACATACTCCAATAACCGCTGTTTTCTTAAAAAAATAAAATTAAAATTAAATCAGTGTATGAAGAAGATGGCTAAAAAACAATAAATGACCTTCAGCTAACCGTCACTATTTGGATATTTAGTGATTTCCCGAAATCTTCAAAGGGAAAAACGATTATAGTGTGCATTTCTTCTTTGTGCAACAGATTTTATAAAGACATTTATGCATATATTTATTTTTTGTAAAAAAATACATGAATCTAGTGCCAATTCTGGAGGATGGTCATGTTATGTACAGATCATTAGTGATAACTTCATAAAAATCTATGTGACAGATGGCCTGGTATTCACACTTTAAATGTGAAACATGTAGGCCAATGTGTAATGAGCTACAGTAACACCTCTGCATGCGTGAGATGAGCCTATCCTGCACATCCTGCTCTGCATGCACAGATGAGAGATAAATTCATGCCGCATACTATTAGTCTAGTCTGTGATTTCTGTTCATTTGTATTAGAATGATCAGTATTTCACTATAGGTAACATAAACATAAGATTAGACTTGAAATGCCAATAAATGTCTGCTTTTATGTGTGCAAATTGAGGGATTGCATTCTGGGAATCATGTCATCCTCATAAAGTGTTTGTGTTCATGGAGGACACCGCATACAGGAAGAAGACTGCACTAATTGTGATAGCAAAAAGTCACAAACATACGCACACACACGTACGCACGCACGCACACACACACACACACACATACACCTTCATTCAGAACAGACACATTAACATTCACACACACACACACTATTCCACCCAATACAAAAATGAGTGACATACAGTTGTTAATTCATGAACCATTATCTGTTATTTACCATTATAAACTCATAACACACACAAAAAAGTATGCATACACACACAAACACACACACATAAAACGAACTGCTAATTGTCTGCTCCCTTTCACAGTAACATGACTAAGAGCAAATAGCATTGTGTATAAATATAAACACGCTCTTCATTGACGTTCTGTTTTCAGTGATATTGTCAAACCAACAATAAACATTTACAGTAATACAAAATACAAGTCACATGTCACACTGCATTGAAATTCATTTACAATAGAATATCGTCATCACAGCACATATGTTCATGACTCACACAATGCACGTTTCATTCATTTTCAGCAGATCTTTCTTGCATTAAATATTGATCTCATAAATGATTTACAAGAACCAGCCCCAGGTCAGCAATGCTTATGTGCACTAAAAACAAGTGGAAGTGAATTATTGAACACCTGCATTAAGAGGCAGGCCTGGTACTAAGATCAAGGCTGGGTGGCACACACGTGAAAAAGCTTTAAAAATATACATATGTTTGTCTTACTTTCCATTATAGTACATACATAATCTGTCACCTGTACTGAAGTAAATGACTGTAGACTCTTACCCGATTCAGCCACTTTAGAGATGTCCACACCTTGCTCAGAAGCCATGAAACCCAAGATGGAGAAGACCACGAAACCAGAAAAGAAACTGGTGCCACTATTAATAAAAGCCAGAACAAAAGCGTCCCTGAAAAGAGAAGAAAAACACATTAACTGCAGCTCGGTTGTGGCGTGTGTGTTAATGCCAGGTGGTTGTGGAACACATTTGATGAAGCACATGTACCGTATGCAAAGTTATAATCTTTATGCCATAAATGCATTCATAATGTATATTAATAATAATGCCACCTTACTATCAATTATATCTTCTCATAGTTATACATTAAAGAGTCTACTGCATTAAATAACATGATTTCATCATTTCAGAGATATCATGTTCTTTAATGCACAGAACCTTGGATTGGTACATAAAAAATGATCATAACTGTGGTTACATGCACTCATTTATTTAGAATTATTAATAATTAAACTATTTCATAATTAACTAAACCAATTATTTAAATCATTAGTACAATTAATTATTTCATACTTAAAAATAAAAAATAATTATACATATAAATTAATACAAATAAATCTATAAAATATTTAATGGAAATAGTTTAAAACAATAATTTGTAGTTTACTAATAACATTCACTTCTAATTGAACACAAATTTTTATCAAGAGTGAAAAGCGTAACACTTTAGTTTACAAAACTTCATAGTAGCCTATTCGATTAGTCTATTTTTTCTTATTTGAATAATGACTTAAAAATAGTGCAGAATCTTCATCAAAATAAATTCCACTTCTTACCAAACTTTGTTTGTTCAATATTTTTTTTTGAATTTTCAGGATTAAAAAAAGAAATCGCAGATTTTGAATGCATATTTATGTCCTGCCAAAGTGCTTTGTACATTAAATTCAAAGCAAATTACTGCTGATTCAGTGCATCTGCAAATTTGAGATCTATTAAAGTGAGAGGCTGTTTGCTCTTTGCCAGCCACACAATCCAGCTTCTTATAGCACAAAGTCAGGGCTCTCTGATTGGGTAAACGTACTAGACACAACGTCTTTCGAAAAGAAAACACACTGGGTTCAGAAAGATCGCAAGGCGACATAACAAAATGTGTCCTTGTCTGTTCAAGGCTGTGACGAAGACTTACTTATAGCAGTCATTGTTGAATCTGTTATAGCTGCCCAAGGCGGTGAGGGCTCCGAGCCCGATAGCGTAGGAGAAAAAGATTTGAGTACCGGCATCGATCCAGACCTGAGAGAGACAGAAAGAGTAATGGCAGTCAGACAAACAGATCCACCTCTGAATATGAGCTCAATGTGACTCCAGGTACTCTGGAGAGAGACATAAAAGTCAAGTTTAAAAGTGCTTAGAAACAGAATTAAAGTGTTGTGTATCAGACCGATAGTAGAGCGAGAAAAGTAAGAAAGAGTGAAGGGTATTGAATTTATTCATTTGGGTAAAAGCAGATGATTTCATCTAAAGAGAGGTATGAAGCTAAAGGAGAAAACTAAAAGTCTCACCTGTGCCTCTCCTAGCTTAGACCAATCAGGTTTGACATAGTACAAGATCCCATCATAAGCTCCAGGAAGAGTAACGCCCCTCACCAGGAGAATAATCAGGACCACATATGGGAACGTGGCAGTGACGTACACAATCTGTGAAAAACAAAAAATAAAGACACAGTCATTTTAACTGGTTTCATTGCACATAACTCGCTGCTTAGCTTATTAACTTATTATTTGCATTTGCTAAGGCTATTACTGTTAATATTGCTAATATTTTAGTGGGGTATTTGAAGCATAAGCATTAAACTTTGCCACAAACTCATCCTGCATCACATGTGGAACATCCGTGACCCTCAAGTCGTGTTTGTTGAGCAAAATTATGCTACTATTTCTCGAAAATATCAGAATTATTAAAACACTCTAGCAATGATTTTGCGACGTCCTGAAAACCATGATAGAGTGGTGTTGCACGAGAAAATTACATTAAATGTAAAAATCAAGTTTTCGACAATGTTATTTCAATAAACGTCCTTGTTTGCTAGTCGTGTACGTGCATTTAAGAGCATTTGCTAGACTGATCGTAGAAAGACACATACAATCTAGATAACATAATCTAGTTTAAGCCACATTATCTGTCGATTTATATCAGGGAATTTGCTGCATTGCATCTCTAAAATACTCTTTATCTCTCGCAGGTCTCAGCGAGGACAGTGTTAGTCACATGCTGAGCATTCTGTCATGTGAATAAAGCTGAGAAGCATGTACCGCACGTCTCACTGCCTTCTGTTATCAGATCATTGCTGATTTATTTTTTTATTTTTTTCTGCAAGGAGAGGTTTATTGATTCAGTGGCTGGGTCCAAACGGTGTGAACTTTGAACTCTGACAATATGAGACGGATTGTTATCAGGGAGCATTTAAATGAGACCGGCTCATTCCAGGTGTTGCTGGTTTATGGACTTGGCTCACAGTATGGTCTTATGAGGGCTGGCAGTCTTCAGTAATTGCTCCACATAGACAAATAAAAGTAGGACAGCCATTCTAGATCAAGCCCATCACATTAAAGCACTCCCCGCTCAGCCCCAGCTCTTCACAGACTTCAATTGTTCTTTCAAAACTCTCGCCTGAATTCCCTCAGGAAGGCGAGCTCAACTCAAAAAGTACAATGCTGCCCAGTTACGACAAAAACACGGTCACTGATTATGATGCGCTGTGGATAGTAAGTGCTTTTTGAATTCTCCACGTCATTCTAACATCTTTGTCTGTCCAAAGTTCAAAGCACCATGTCATCTCTAGTAGTCCTGACAAGAACAATAATGAATCCTGACATATAAATGAAAAATGCCCCAATTACCTCTCAAACGCATTGATCAATAATGATTGAGTCAGCCTATTACGATTATTTATAAAGGATCATGTAACACTGATGTTTGGAGTAATAATTGGTGAAAATTAAGCTTTGCCATCACATGAATAAATTCCAATGAAAAATATATTCATATGAATTATTAAAGTTATTTTAAATTGCAATTTATTTTGCACAATATTCCTGTTTTTTACTGTATTTACTGTAAGTAATGCAGTCGTGGTGAGCATAAAAGACTTCTTTCAAAAACATAAAGAAATTTACCAACACTAAACTTCTGAATGGTACTGTACAATACCACACCATTCAAAAGTTTAGGGTTGGTAAATACTTCAGGACTATACATTTGTATTTTAATAATAGATAGCTGTCTGATGCACAGCCGTTTAAATCAAACACTTCTACCGAAACTCCGTTACCAGCTCAGACTTTAAGATTCAGTCCATGCCGCTTTCAAGTGTCAATAAAGATGCAGAAATAGACCTGAACTAAAAATACTGTCAGTAAACAAACTCGGGTTTAATTCCCATGAGGCCCGTGAATCTGGGGTAATCTGTGCCCCGTAATAAATAATCAGATTCTGAAATAGCCAATTAGCTCACTGTGTGTGTGTGTGTGAGTGTGTGTGTGAGTGTGTGTGTGTGTGTGTGTGTGTGTGTGTGTGTGTGTGTGTGTGTGTGAGTGTGTGTGTGAGTGTGTGTGTGTGTGTGTGTGTGTGTGTGTGTGTGTGTGTGTGTGTGTGTGTGTGTGTGTGAGTGTGTGTGTGTGTGTGTGTGTGTGTGTGTGTGTGTGTGTGTGTGAGTGAGTGTGTGTGTGTGTGTGTGTGTGTGTGTGTGTGTGTGTGTGTGTGTGTGTGAGTGTGTGTGTGTGTGTGTGTGTGTGTGTGTGTGTGTGTGTGTGTGTGTGTGTGTGTGTGTGTGTGTGTGTGTGTGTGTCAGTTGTCTGAATGAGCTTGACGTTTACTCACAGTGTCCTTTGCATCAATGAAAAACTATGAATTTGGCAACTAAATATTTAACTAAATAAACAAGTTTAGATAACCTAAATTCCATTATTTATCTTCCTTAACTGTTTTACTAGAAACATTAAACCCTGCTTTGAACACACACAGGAGTAACACAGCGGAGGTATGTTGTAATACGAGAATGACCTTCTGCACAGCAATACGCAGCAGGAATAAAATGAAGTTATTATATTACTAAGGGCTCATATGATCCCGCCTCCCAGAGAGAGAATATGGCTGTTGGCCATTTGTACGAGCACCTTATCACGTCCCACTGCAGACACCGGCTCGTGACCGACCAATCTCAGAGTGCCTTCCTGACAAGGCACTTTGTAATATTCCCGCCACACCCCCATGGCAAATAATGTTGCTATGGCTACCTTTCTGCCTCACTTCAGCGCTACTGTGGCAAAGCAGCAGTGGGTGGAGCTATGCCAATCAAGGTTACACAAGAAAGTCACATTGCATTTGAGCTGAACAAGGGAAATGAAATAAGATGCATAAGATGCAGTCTTTGACATTATATTTTTATGAATTTATGTGAGGCATAATAACACGGTAAGATTACATAAGAACATATTAAATGACCTGCAGAGTGAATTAAAGTTAATTAAAGATTCAGATAAGATAAAAATGTTGGTTTCCTGAAATTACTAGGAATATACAGTATGCTCTGTTATCTAAACATATTGAGCTGTTAGTGAGCACAGTGGCACAGAGAAAGTAAGAAACAATTACTGCAGCGTTTGAAAGTCCAATTCATACTAGTGTATGAAAACACTAGTATTCAACAACACTAAGCAGCATTTGAGGTCTTTTCTTCAATCAGTGATCAGAATACAGTAATATTGTGAAATATTATTACTATTTAAAATAACTATTTTTTATTTTAATATATTATAAAATGTAATTCATTCGTGTGATTCATTCGCAAAGCTGAATTTTCAACATTATTACTCCTGTTTTCATTGTCACGTGATCCTTCAGAAATCATTCTAACATGCTGATTTGCTGCTCAAGAAACATTTCTTATATTAATATTTTCGTGTAAACTGTGATATTTTGTTTTCAGGATTGTTTGATGAATAGAACAATAGAAAGTACAAAAGAACAGGATTTGTTTGAAACATAAATATTTTGTAACATTATAAATGCCTTTATTGGTCGATTTAAGGCGTACTTGATGAATAAAAGCTTAATTTCTTTGAAAAACCAAACATAACTGACCCAAAATTTTGAATGGTAGTGTGCATTTAAAAATGTATCATCTCTTGACAAAACAGTAAGCTAGTTATTGTTAGTAGCTTGTAATGTAGCTAGCACTTTTTCCCAAAAGTAGCTTGACAGTAGTTTAACTAGTGGCTAGTAGCTTCCCTAATACAAGTGAACAATAAGCTCTGACTGTTATGTAACCAAGCTTAAGATGCAGTGCAGGTATTTGATTCTCTGCTGTCCACGTGACTGCTTTTACCTGTCTTCAAGGTTCATACGTGTTATGAGAAGCACTTAAGAAAGAAAGATAGATAGACAGAAAGAAAGAGTGTCCTCACCTTTCCTGTTGACTTCACCCCCTTCCACACACAGAAGTAAACCATCACCCACACGGCCATAAGACACAGCACCATTTCCCAGTTTATGACGCCTGGCTGGTCCAGCCCATCCGAGATGTTCAGAACCTTGTTCCTGAAATGGAGATAAACATTCATGAATGAAAGCACTGTGTAGCACTCACAAAGTTTTGCTTCATTGCAGGTTTTATTTTAATTTATAACTACCTAACTCATATGAAGCTTGAAAGTGATGACTTTCCAGAGGTATAGTCTACTGTCCCTGATGACAAGAAAACTAATCATGAGCCGTTATGAACGGTCAATCCATGTGCTCTGTGAACAGATGTCCTTCCAAATCTGAGATCTCACCAAATCTGAGAACCATAGCCATTATGAAATGCCTGTAGATTCATAAACCTCATACACAGATCCAGATTGAACAGGCAGCACCATGTGACCAAATGTAATGCCACGGGTTCATTATAGGCAGTGAGCGAATTATGTGTTTAACCGGCTCTGACATGTGGGATTAATTAACAGTAAATCAACATGTCCAAGTAAGAAAAGCAAGTTAAATTTTAACAACAAAAACACATAAATCTTGTAGAGAGTGGTTATTATATCAAAGGCATTTCAAATATTGCAGAGAGAAATGAATGGATTAAAAAACAATCACTCACTCCCAAAATTCAATAATAGGGGAACGCCCATTAGCAAGCTCTTCGCACGTCATGTTGCCAAATGTGTTGTTGCCAATGGTGCCGTTGTGGCAGTCGGAGTGGTGGAAGATCTCGATGCAGTTCTCTGAGTTCCATGGGTTGTCGCAGGTGGACCAGGGCAGCGTGGAATTGAAGGACTTTATTAAGTAGTAGAAACCCCAGGCAAGTACCATGATGTAGTACGTGTTACAGAAGAACACAATGACCATGGAGGCAAAGCCAAGTCCTAAAACAAACCAGTGAAAGACAGCATGAAACAGCACTCGCAATGCATTTAACTTGAATCAGTTAAAAATAAACCCCTTCAGGTGAACAGTATCCCTTATATAACATGTACTGATGAATCATGGATTCAGCCAGGAAATAGAGTCAAATTTGATTTCAACTACAGAACGGTATTTTTACTCTTTTCGTGATAAAATATGTATATCATTTTGAAATATATCTTAATACAAAGTCTAGATATTATGTGATATATATATTATGTACAGGCGATAAGATATTATAATATATTATACTGTATATAAATATAAAATATTGTATTATATATAATATTTTTGTATAAATGATCATATTTAATACAAAATATTACTACGCATAAAATAGCTACTTTTAATGTGTTCTATTTTAATTTATAATATAATACATTATAATATAATAAATATCAAATGATAATATATATTATAAAATTCAATTAAATAAAGAATGCATGTGCAATGTTTTAAGGAATAACCTAAAAAAGCATCATAACTAAAAAAGTAAGGTAATGCATAAAGATGTAGAGCAAACCTTTAAAAAGAGGGGCAATGTTCCACACATTGATGCTTCCAGCTTTCATAAACTGACCCAGCGCAATCTCCAGGAAGAATATCGGAATGCCTCCCAGAAATATGAACAACACATAGGGAATGAGGAACACTCCTGTGAACACACAGCAATAGAGAATGACAGAGAGTGATGTTAAAGACAACATGGAATGACATTCACAACCTAAGTAAAGTTATTGCATTTTGATGCAAGAATAGGAATAATTGTTAGAATAACATGCACTTACAAATCATTCACAATAAGACAAGAAATGTGCACTAAAGGCTCGATTTGAAGGTCAAGCACTTGATATGAAATACAAAGAATTGCATTTTCCATTCATTCGAGTCATAAGATGTCATAATGTCCAATAAAATAATACCTAGAAACATAAACTGAGGTCTCATGATGCATATAATGCCAATTAACCCCCAAAAAACAACGCAAGATTGGATTTTACACATCTTTAAAGTATTACAAAACAGGTGACCATTTTAACTGAGGGAATTATCAGCTATTTGTGCACAACACCTCCACATGTTGGCACGTCAGTTTGGATTTGACTGCTGCTGGCAGCATTAGCATTCATCATGTGGTCTGCGGCAGCAATAAACCTTCGCTCGACTGATCTGAGATTGACAGCCACAGTAGCGGCTTAGTGAGGGGGTTGGTCGCCGGTGTGATGCAGATTATCCACTGAAAACAGAGCTGGCATGCTCAATGAAAGTCTTGTTGACGTCACCCGCCAATCATCGGTGAGGTGACTGCAGGGGAGGATGGGTGTGTGTGACAGACAGAGAAAAAAAAGGATACGATGGAAAAAAAAGGCAGAGTGGGACGCAAGTGACATGCTTACATAATGCTAGCTCTGCAGGCTAGCTGCCTCATGGCCAATTTAGAACTAATGCAAGCCAGATAATCTAAAACAATAAAATAACAACAACCCCTGTTGCTAATTTAAAAACACTGATATGAATGAAGTGGCTTCTTTGGGAGCACTGCCCGGCTTCCATTCAGAAAACAACCGCTTTCGTTGGACTCGTGACTCAGAAAGAAGCCTTTTGATGAACTGCCTACAGAAGGAAGCGGCGAACACAATGTGCTGCACAGATCTCCAGACCGCAGCTGCTATGTGAGTCTATTCCTCTGTGAAAAAAAGGAAAAAATATGCATATGTGGGCTAGTGTCGGGTTGATTTGCAAACAAAAGAGAACACCATGGCAATGCCCCGTGAGCGGATGATGCATGAGAATGTGACTGCGGGTCAATGCGTGGACACGTACACAGCTACAGCGGAATAAAACAAGCGTGACTCACACACACACACACACAGTCTTGCGCGTACTGCAGTGGCTGACGTCGTGCGCATAGAGCACCTGACTCTGTGTCAGCGTGTGCTCAATTTAATGCTCTCAGAAAAGTGAGGAATCTTTTCAGCTCTTTCTCTTCCAATACTGTACATAAGACCAAGGGTTTCATTCCTAATGGTGGCTACTGAGTTAATTTAAGAGGAAGAAGGTACACCAGAAGTACACAGTGGTAAATAATCCCACATTGGGATTGACATCTTCCCAAAATGTAATACTAACTGATAATCAGCATTTTGATGTAGCATTTTCTGCTTGAGATCTCATGTTTAGAATGTTAGAATTGTTTTTGTTATTATTTAGAACTGATGTGGGTATTACCTGGTGCGTCACTAATCAAAAATCAATTACTAACTTTTTGTAATCACACTAAATTATTTTAAAATGTTTTTTTCTTTTCTTAATTTGTAACATCATAAATGTCTTTACTGTCACTTTTGATCAATTTAATGCACCCTTACTGAATAAAAGTATTAATTTCTTTAAAAAAAAGAAGCAATCTTATTGACCCCAAACTTTTGAGATTGTGATCAGAGTTGCCAAGTCTGCTTATGATACGTGACTTTGGGCTTCTTCTTTTTTTGCTAAGTCTTGTTCAATAAAAAAATCACGAACCATGTTTTTTGGGGGCTTATTCGTTTCTTCATAACGAATTTACCATAAACTTTGTTTCTTTACATTTATGGTCGCTGTTTTCTCCAATACATTGATTGACACTGTCCGCTCAGCTATAGCCAATCAGCACAATAATAAAAGTGCTGTAGCGTAATTCGTCCTCCCACATCCCGCCCCCTCCTCCCCCTCATTGGAGAAAAATCACATTCAACGTGCAGGCATGTAATGTTGTAATCCAAGCGATGATAGTTTGTAGACGAAAATTGACATATGTACATTTTCACAAACAACGCCACCAACAGAGATGTACATGATGGAGAGGAAACATGGGAGATGATGGACGGTGCAGGGGAGGAGAGGGACCTAATTTAATTTTAAAATAATAAAAAGCGAATGAATTATTATCAACATTTCATGTCCATTTATTTATTTATTTGCTGAGTAGCTACATACACTTTAAAAAAGTTGCTTGAATGTCTAAGTCATTTAAACGTAAATTACATTAAACTGACTCATGTTACATAAAAAATTAGTTGAATCTTGTATAACTTAGAAAAAAGTTGAACAATTTGTAACTTATTTTGATGAGTTGAAGCTATGTAAAAACATTTGTTGTCATAACTTGCTGATGATATAATTTTTTTTACAGTGTAATAATTCTGGATATTACTCAGTCAGCTGCTCGCTATCACAAAATAAACCCAATACCGGAGTATTTTGCAATAATGACTGAACACTGACAGTACATTATCCTTTACTTAACTTCCACTAGCTCACGACTAGACAGCCACCTCAGGTGTGGAGAAAATGTGTTAGGCCGTGTGTCCAACAAAGCGTTTTTTCACGCGGCTGGCGTATTTTTTCAATTGTTTTCAATGAAGCGCTGACCGTTCAGCGTTTTTTACAGGTCGCCGAGAGTTGAAGAATGTTCAACTTTGGGTAAAACGCAGCGCTCATTCACTGTCACTTTTTACCTAACCGTCCAATCACAGTGGAGGAGGGGCGGGACTAATACCACACCGACCAACCGCTACATTATGCTTTTACAATGTCAACAGATGACAACAACAAGCATAATAACTGCACAAAATCATTTAAAACAAGTGCCAGAGAAAATACATTACATTGTATCGACATTTTAATATGGAATTAACACAGAAACAAAATATGTGTGAAATGAGATACTAGTAACACTTTCGCGGATTTTCTGTATCATAACAAGCATGTCTCAACTGAAAAAAACGCAACGCTGCCAAAATGCTCTCAAGCGCCCACAGTTAGGCGTTTGCTGCAGAGCGCCTAGCGTTTTCAGCTGGCTAAAAACACGGCCTTAAGCTTTCTATTCTGGATGGGCTTAAAATGTATTGAGAGTTAGCGATCGCAACGGTGCTGAAACCTGTTTGCCAGTTTGCCTGTGAAGCCCCGCTGAGAAGTTCGCATCATCCTGTAAAGCACACCCAGGAAGCGCTTTCACTCCTTTCTAACGAGCAGCCCTTAAAACACAGGCAGAACTGATTGGATTCTTGGGTAATGAGGGGAGACTATAAATATAGATTCCCACACCTCCCCCTTACAGAACAGATGGATATGGACACTCTGTCAACACATATGGCTCACTCCACTCAGAAGCCAATGATATTGTTTGCATGTATTACCAGGTGAAAATCGACTTGTCTCCAGCATCAGTATGTACTGTCGGCTAGCTAGAACCACATGCATTCAAATAAGAAAAACACTGTTCTAGAAATGTAGTATGTTGGATTAATAAGTACATTATTCATTTTAGTCCCTTTTTGGCTTTTTTTGGTAAAGACTCTCACTTGCACCTACATACTGGAGTGCGCTTGAGAACTTTTTTTTATATTTTAAAGGCTCATTATTATGATTTAGTATTTCTTTGTAATGTAGAACAATGTTAGCAATGTTATAATATTCTTATATAATATTCTTTCTCAGTCCTGAAACTCAAACCATTTTTGATGGTTTTTATCACCTTGTTTAAGATACTACAACAACAACGATTTCACAAACTGACATGATCATACTTGTTCTAGAATAATAAAAACATGCAAGGTTTGGCTCATGTTTGGGAAAAAAAAGATGAAAATGCACGTAGTTTTGCATGATTTGAGGTATTAATCATGTCCTTATGCAAATTTTTGTGCAAAAAGAGGAAAAGCTATGCTTCATACTTAAGGTTTCATACTTTATTCAAAGTTTATTCAAATCCCTAACTATACAGTAAGTATTAGCAGTAGTGATGGTGCTCTGCAAGAATACCTAATAAATGCTCTAAAACAAGAATATTGCAACTAGACTATTAAAACTACTAAGCGCAACAACAAAATTGTCAGCATATTGAAATAACAAGAAGATGAATTTACGCAGAATCTAATACACAATGGCTGGACCCTAAAGCACCCACGGTTAGGCCCCAGTCAGAAAAAGGGGATTAAAAGATTAACAGACGCTCTTCTTAATCGCCCGTCCATGTGGAGCGAGGAACTGATGTCAGTTAGGCAAGACGCCAACATGTCCTAATGTGCTGACATCACTGGCCTTCTCATGCCTAACCATTGAGAAACAGACACATTGAAACAATGCGCATTCTGAAATGTCATTTGCAATATAGGAATTTGAAACTAATCCACTTTGTAGGCTTGGAAATGTTGGAAATTACATTTTGCCAAAGTTTTACTGGTATTGATGATCATAAAAAATTCATTAGGGGTATGGCGTATTAGCTGTACACATGATTATGACACATAAATAAACCAATAAATAGTGTGAAGTGAGATGTGTTCCATAATGCTCACATGTAATTTATGTTTCATTCATACTCGTAGCCAGAGGGCGCCCTCGCACAGAAAGTCCACAAGTGAGATTATAGTAATAAAACGTATGACTTTCCAGAAAAACCCTTATATGGACAAAGGCATCCAGATAATGCTGCAGCTGAATAACTTGACCTTATTATATATTAGAATCTATATCTTAAACATATGCATGTATATTATCAATGCATTTTAAAAATGATCGCGACGTGGACGATTCCTCATCGATACAGTCATAGACCATAATCGATTATAGCCTACTGACGTTTCTCTGATGTCATTCATCATATACGCACTACTCGCGCTAGCGTAAAATGGCGGAGGGAGGCGAAACACAAAAGCGAGTAATAAAAAATGCACCCACTATTTTAAAATTTACAGCGTGTGAGCTTGAGTGTGTGTGTGCGTGCGTGCAAGGCTGAAAGCGTGTGCGTGCGTGCGTATGTACGAGGCTGTATGTGTGTGCGTGCGAGTGTGCGCAGGTTGAGTGCAATTGTGTTTGTGCGAGTGTGTGAGCGTTATTGTAACTTAAAGGTATAGCGGAGGATCTTTCCAAATTTTAGATAAGACCCGCCCTCTCCACTTTTTGAATTGATTCACCAGAATGATTGACAATTAGGAGGACCAATAGTATAGGTTACCCACCAGGAAGTAAAACATCCTCCGCTATACCTTTAAGTACACTTGACAGTTTCATGCACTTTTAGTATTTACTAGGGTTTGTTCTAAATAGTCCTTAAATCGTGAGACCAGTGACGATTCACACCCCTAATATATATATACATATGGAGAGCAGGTCAAATCTAATGCAATGCATATATACAAACAATTCGGTGTCATGTTTCTTAAAATGTGACATTTCCTAAAAAAAAATTTGAATACCAGGAAGATAAAACCAATCTGCTTTGTTTGTGTGCTGAAGCACAATCACAATGCCAGATTGTTATTAAAGACTGTCAGATCGGGGAGATTTTAGAATAGCTGTGATACCGTATTACAGACACAGCAGCCAAGGACGGGTAGAGGGCTTTACTGCAGAGATCATAAATCTACTATGTGGCCACCATTCTGTTCAGCTTGGCCTCTCTTAACTCTGAGACGCCGCTACATAATGCTGTCACCTGGCAACAGAAAGACTGGACTGTGTCTGCATCTCACATGTACATTCTGTATATGAGTTAGCGACACCACAGTGTCAATCTGAGCAGCTCAATGAAAGATTTGTTACCTTAGATAGCAGCACAGACATAAGAGTGAGCAGATCGCTGAACTGACTGCAGAGCTGTATAAAGAAACAGATAAGGCAGCTAATGTGACCTATGACCTCTACCATAAAAACTTGCAGTACAGTATGAGGCTGTTTGCTATCAAATAACAATCTTAAATTGTTACGGTAACAAACTGCAAAAAAATCACAAGTATAAGAGATTTGACCTACAGATTAACACAACTTTAAGTGTTGTCTCTTAACTTTAAGTGGTTCACATCAAGAACTTTAGACTGTTTTAATATAATCTGAGTTCTCTACAGGGAATTAGGAAAATTAGCAGACCTTCACTACAGGTGTGGAGAAATCTCTTGTGAGGTCTATGGGAAATAAATTAGCTCACGAGTGATTTGGCTAGAAACGGATTAGCAACACCGTATCAAAACTGCAAAGTCTCTAGATACACACAAGTGAAGTTATGGAGGGACGCAGAGAAACACTGTCCATGAGGCTTAAGCAACCCGATATATTAAAATTAAGTGTTCACCCAACAATGAAAATGTACTATTTACACATCCTTAAATCGTTCCAAATCTGTATGACTTTGTTTCTTGCATCAGAGTTCTTATTCTTAACTAAAAATGAAGCATTTTCCTTAATTAAATATAAATATTAGATTAAAAAAGTAAAATGTCACTGTGGCAACTTATTTAAATATAATAATAAGTTGAAGTACTAAAATTACTAAAACTGAAATCAAAATAAATTACAGATAAATAAAAAATATTAAAAAAGTTATAAAAATGTCAAAAACACATCATTAAATTACTAAAACTAAAAAAACACTATCTTGCATGGAGCACAAAAAGGGGCGTAAATTAGAATGCGAAAGTAGATTTATTCCAATGAAAGTAGATCTCAAAGATAAAGTGCATACAAATTCATAAAAGCGTCATAAAAGTAGTAAATAAAACTCATGCACTCTATTTCAAGTCTTCCAAAATTTGGTAACACTTTCCAATAAGGTCTCATTTGCCTAACATTAGTTAACATTATCTAACAATGAGAAATACAATATTTATTAATCTTTCCGGGTCGTGGTCACCATTCACTTTCATTGTATGAAAAAGAGAAACTTGGACATCGATCTTCCAGTGATACAGGTTAATAACAGTAAATAATCATTTTTATTTTGGGGTGAGCTATTTTTATTTTATTTTTATTTTTTTATGACAAACTTAAAAGATTGCATGGGTTTGAATTTGACCTGTGGCTAAATTTGTCTTCTGAGAGTGAGGAAAGTAAATATCACAAGTATCTCACAGACTCAACCTGTGAACACTGAGTAAAAGAATGTGTGACATGATCCGTATTTACTCTCCTTTTGCCAGCAGGACCTTTTTGGTCTTTGAGAGGTCTGATTTGATTTGGCATAACAATTCAAGATCCTGTCAGTTTTACAGACAAAGACGACACATTGTGTTTCGAAACCTGTACCAGGACACTGTAATTCTGTTACCTTAGAGATCCTTGTTGGGGGTAAAGAAAGTATTTGAGCATGAAGAGCTCTAAGAGTCAGCCAATTCTCACTAGACACTCATGCATCTCATATTTCTCAAGCTGGCACGTCTTATTTGAATCACTTATTGTTTTCGGGAGAATTGATGGTCTTCGTGAAATGTTCCCAGCAGTCGGTTTCCATCACCTTTCCCCTCTACCACAGGTGGTGGAGATTTCAGATCCAAAACACACTGACATCTTCTCTATCTAAATAACCAGAACACAATGAAATCAAGTTATCCGTCAAGACCAACTAGAATTGCAACCCAAGTGCTAACACAACATTGACCTAGTCTTGACATTTCACTCACAACAGGGATTCAGGGCGGTGCCAAAGACAAACACTGCTTTTAGACATGAACATTTACAGTTCACATATTCAGCGTAACGTCACACATCTTGACAAGATGTTTTTAAGTCTATTAGTGAATAGGACAATATTGGCATTTTTCCAAGGATAGTGGGAGACTATCCAGATTAGCATTATATTCATTCTGTTAGTCATTTCTCATCATTCTCTCTAATTAAGATCTAGCGAGGATGCCACTATTAAGCAAGTTATTTTGTAAAGTGATTTGCAACTATCCCATATGCGTACTGTAATGTAATCAGGATTCGACAATGAGGCTAATGATGTGCAAATGATCCACGACTTCATCTTTAATAAAGGTAATTTTTCATTAAAGAGGAAATATTATGCTGTTTTAAAAAGTCTTGATTTAGTTTTTAGGGTCTACTAGAATAGGTTTTCATGCTTGAATGTTCAAAAAACATTATTTTTCCTATATTTAATTTTTTTTGCAGCACTCTCTTCCCAGGCTGTCAGTATCGCTCTGTTTTGTTCCTGTCTCTATGAGGCCTCTCCTTCTGAAAAGCGCAATGTACTCTGATTGGTCGGCTGGGCCAGTGTGTTGTGATTGGTCAACCGCTTTGAGCATGCTTCGGAAAAGTCACACCCTTACCACAACTGTGAGTTTCAACACACTACTAACACAACACTAGGGCTGTCACAATATCAGATTTTTCACACCGCGGTTATCGTGGCCAAAATAATTCACGGTAACGATATATCGCGATATCCACAGAAACCTTGAAAAAAAAAAGAAGATCAGTCAAATTCATCTTTACAAGTATTTATTTTGTGTTTTGCTTTCTTTTTTAACCAATGAGTCACACCATTGCATACAACAATTACAACAATTAAGACTCTGGCTTTCTCAGGCTTCTTTGACACTTCCACGAGAGAGAAAATTCTGTCAAGTTCAACAGTATTATAAATAAAGCTTTAACAACACAACTAATAGCTTAACCTGTTAACTTGCGTTCCCATTTGGAACCCAAATCCGAGAAATGACATACCCAAATGAAATATAGTTCATGATGCCTTTGGACTTTAAACATTGTAGACTCATTTGAATTCACAGAGAAAAGATCATTTGGAAGCTTGCTGTTATAGCGCAGCTGAGATCTGAACAGCACACGTTGCTATTTGTGTTTAAACTATACTCATTTAAGCCTTGCCAATTTAAAAATTCAAGCGCAAGAAGACGCGAAAAATAACTTGAGTGTTCTATGAGAAGATTGTGTGTGCGCCCTCATCCGAAACGTGTTTTTAATGTTAATCAAACAACAAAAGACAAGGAAATCACTCACTGCTCTTCACTGAATAGCTTTTGTAACTTTTATAATGATTCCTCTTTATTTATTTTCTACAGTGAAGATTATATGTTGTTTTACGTTTGATTACATTATACATTGTCTGTACCTGAAAACTACTGTTAGATACTTGAAAAGCTGTGCTGTTGCTTGCATTTGAATAATTTGTTCTTATTTTTCCCATAACACATACCGAACCGTACCGAAACCGTGACCCTAAAACCGTGATAAAAACTGAACCATGAGTAATTTGAACCGTTACACTCCTAATCCCCATACATCAAGACAAAAAAGTATGGCCATTCATTCAGCAAATGTTGGATGGCATCCAGAGTGATGGGGACACGGGGAGACAGCTTCGTCATTCAGGCAAACACAATGGATCTCTTTCTAATGGGCTCTTAAAGTGTTACCCAGACTTGGCCTTCACATTCTATAGCCATCAGAAGATGACTCATAGAGCAAAAAAGAGAATCAATGGCGAAACAGTGACGATAATGATGAGAGGCTCACCATGACTACTAATGCTACTCGAATCCGTCATTAGCCAGCAGCTCACCCTGTAGCCAAAGACTGGTTGCCCACTGAAGCTAAGCAGGGTCGAGCCTGGTCAGTACCTGGATGGGATTCCTCCTGGGAAAACCAGGTTGCTGCTGGAAGAGGTGTTAGTGAGGCCAGTAGGGGGCGCTCACCCTGTGGTCTGTGTGGGTCCTAACACCCCTGTAAAGTGATGGGGACACTATACTGTCAAAGAGCACCGTCCTTCAGATGAGACGTTAAACCAAAGTCCTGACTCTCTGTGGTCATTAAAAATCCCAGGATGTCCTTCGTAATTAGAGTATGGGTTTAACCCCGTCATGCTGGCCAAATTTGCCCATTGGCCTCTGTCTATCATCACAGCCCCCAATCATCCTCATATACAGTACAGTATATACTGAGTGTCTTCATCACTCCGTCTCCTGTTCAGCATTAAGCTGGTGTGTGGTGTGTGTGGTGGTCTGGCGCAATACCGTCGCATCATCCAGGTGGATCATGATGCACATTTGTGATGGTTGAGGAGATTCCCTCCTTCTATATGTAAAGCGCTTTGAGTGCAGAGAAAAGCACTATATAATTGTAACTATTTATTATAATTATTAGACAACGGCTGTGTCCCAAAGCCTAATAAGCTGACTACTTAGACAGCATTTTGAGCATCATAGGCACCTTTGTGTTTAATAATGTGTTTAATAAAGACATGTTGTTAGCCAAATTAAAATTGCACTAAAGCTAAATGAAACTATTTATAAATTGTTTACACACATTTATTTTTTCAATTATATATACTACTTAAATTTAAGACTCAGCCAAGATTTGTCAGATAAAACCCTGAATTTGATCTATTTTAGTCAGGTCATGTGTGACCTCTAATGGTTGCATAGAAATGTGTGACCTCTACTTGTGCTTTCATGCATTGCATTCATAGAGCATTTTCACCTTCAATATCCATTTATAGCTGCATTTGCCACTCTGAAATACAAGAGTACACGCAGAGTGAGCGGTAATAAATGAGTGCTGATTTAAGACACTAGTCTAAAGTGAAAGTGGAAAAAAAAAAGCCAAACTGGATCATCTTACAAACATTCGATCCAGCACGTACTATGCGCACTTCTACTGTCTGTGGCTAAGTCATGGGGAACTGGTGTACAGACACATTTGACAATCACACCAGCTTTATAATTATAATTAACCAACTAATCCAGTTTAACAAAATAGTTTGAAATGTCATTAAACTTGAATTAATTCTGTATAGTCACTTAGTGGCCCCCCAAGTAGTATTTAAACTGAATAAAACAAAAAATGCTAAAGATTTTCTCAGAACTAAGCCATTTTTAAAAGCCATTTTATATTCGTTTTTAACAGTACATCTATTGCTTTATCATTAAAAACCAACTAATCAACTTTAAAAGCAAAACTTTGCAGGTAGAGTGTTTGTGCTAGGCTACATTTTCTTTTAAATAAATGCCATTTGGTTTTTTTATATATATTTTTTATCTAATACAATGATATTCAGATTATTAACAGAGACAGACTGATTTTGCCTGCCAATATTCATGTCTTCATTTAATCGCTTATTTATTATCATGGCTAGCGAACAATGGCAACATTGATGACACTAAAACTAGCCCTCAACATTAAACCACTGGACGTTAAACAGTAAAACAACAGTGTTCACAGCTTACTATTTTAAGGTATTGTTTGCATTTGCAATTTTTGTTCAGCCACCGAATGCATGAATGAATGAATGAATGAATGAATGAGTCACACACACAGGAGGTGTCTTCCACCGTGCAAGTGACGTCACAGACTAATGACGTCTCATCTAAAGGGATCTGAATGTGCTGCAGAGAGTCTTACCTCCACCATTTTTGTAGCACAGGTAGGGGAAGCGCCAGACGTTCCCCAGACCCACGGCGAACCCCACACAGGACATGATGAAATCCATCTGTCTGGTCCAGGTCTCTCGCTCAGGGTAGCCCTGCCTCTTCTCCACCGCAGAGATGGCTCCAGTGGCCGCGGGTCCCCCGTTGAGGGTCCCATTGACGCCTTGATGCGCGTTTCCATTGGGAATGAGATGGCCCTTCTTCTCCTCCACCAGGACCATGTTCAGGGCGCAGTCTGCGTCCAGAGAGGATTTCTCCATCTCTCGTGTAAACAAAGCAAATCAACCTCCTCACGAGAAGGGCTTAAATCAGCAGTCAAAAATAAATATTTGATCTCTTATTGTTTTTGGACTAAGTCAGTTTCAGTTGTCTTTTTACACCAATATGTCCCTTTTGTTCCTCTTTAGGTGCACAGGATCTGGTCCTTTATCCTTTTATTTAATAAAATCAGCTGTGTTATTCTTTACGAATGTATTTTTTTATTATTTTTTTTATTCCGTTGGCAGTTTGATTTTCTCGGCGAAATTGGCAACGGTTTTGTTGGTTCGTTTTTATCAAAAAGCGCGTTTGTAAAATAAATAGTAGACTTTAAAAGAAAAAAGACACCGATTTAAAACAGCACCTTCAAAAACAATCCACGAAACACTTAAAGGTGAGTCTGAAGAATCGCATGGGAACGTGAATCTCTCAGAGAGAAGGCGACTGCGGAGACGGTAAAACCAAAGCGGCCCTTTGCGCGCGCGGATCAGATGAATGTAATGGAATTACATTCACGAATTGATCGCTTAAATCTCTTCAGACCATTGTTCTCATCGGTATTAAACACCCCAAATGTATAAATGAGACGCTATTCGGTGTCTACAGGAGGTGCGGCTGCTGCTGTCCCTCTGCGTGCTGACTGACTGTCTGATGCGTCCGCGCGAAGCCGCTCGGTGTTTTAACGGGCTCGGTAACGTCATTTGAAGCTCATCCCTCCCCCTCCGTCCCGCTTAAGGAAAACAGGGAATGGAGAGCTCACGTACGCCGCACACTACATACTGTATACTGCATACTACACCGCAAGTGCGATTCTAGCTCACTGGTGCGCTGCGCGAGATCAGATATGAAAGAATTTCAGTGCAGTCTGATCGCCACTGACGCCACACAACGCATTTTTTATTTTTATTTTTTATTTAAGCTGTATAAATCAATAAGGGCAGTAAAATGTGATGTACACAAGCATATGTATAGATAGATATATAAAATAGTTTTTCTTTAAAAAAAAAAAAAATCTAAATGAGAACCACACAAAATAAGCAAATAAAAAGTGAATCAAAATAACAGATAAAAAATTAATAAAAAAATTAATTAAAAACAACTTGTTTGTAAATAAAGATAAAGATTTGGGGGGCTGGAATTGGGGAATGGGGCAAAAAAAGACCATTACCCGTCATCAAAAATCTATAAATAATGTATTATAAATTAATTTAGAATTATTTTACCATTACATTTCACATGAACTATGCTAATCCATAAACCTTAAATAAAAAATAAAAAAGCTAATTGTATTTATATGTTTTTATTTGTAATATTAATTGTAAAATAAATAAATAAATATTATAATTTTAATGTATTTTTTTTTTATTGTCTTTTGGGACTAGAAAGACAGCTATCAGCAGAAGTGGGAAGGGACTTTTTAGCACATGCGGGCAGTCTGTCAGTAGGTGTATGGTATGGCATTCCAAACATACCCACAGCAGGCCACGTAGTGCCGTGATGACTATTATTCATCAAGTACACCCATCGGGGTTTTTTTGCATTTCAAAGTACATAAGCCACCGTCTGACCACAGGAGATCATGTTGTTCCTTCTGGAAAATTACAAACTTCCATGAATCACTGCAGATTTTTCATTGATTTGACATGCTCTCCCAAGAGGGATAATATATATATATATATATATATATATATATATATATATATATATATATATATATATAAATATATATATACTATAGAGAGAGAGAGAGAGAGAGAGCTGGTATTAAGTTTTTTCTGAGACTGTTAAAGGTGGAAACAGTTTGTCCTTGTGGGATTATAAAATTAAACTAAGGTCAGATTTGTCTAATGACATGCATCAAATTTTCACAAACATGTTTTTGGACAGATTATAAGATTCTTGAAACCCAAATTCTAAGAAAACCTCACATGTACAGTTGGAGCGAGTCATACTGTAAACATCTCTGGATCATATTGTCCCTAAAAATGTGGCAAATTACAGCAGCACGTTCTGCGAAATGTATGTGGCTGTTCCCCTGAGACGGTTCGAAGAAAACTCCTAATTTTATCTCTATGATGAGTGAATTGTGAACATTGTGATGTGAACTATTTTTCCTCATAAATAAGCTGATTCCAGGGCATATGATAGGGAAATGTTTCAGTTTCACATTTATAAAGTAAACGGTAACACTTTACATTAAGGTTCATTAGTTAACATTAGATAACTACCTTAATACTTCTTCAGCATTTATTAATCTTAGTTAATATTCATTTCAACATTTACTAATACGTTATTAAAATCAAAGGTTGTATTTGTTAACATTAGTTAATGCACTGAACTAACATGAACAAACAATGAACAGCTGTATTTTTATTAACTAACATTAACAAATATAAAAAAAAAATACTATCTCAAATGTGTTGCTCATTGTTAGTTCATGTTAGTTAATAGCCTACATTAACTTAGCTAATAAACCTTAATGTAAAGTGTTAAGTACATTAACTTGACACATACGTTATTGAACTGCAATGACATCCCAAGGCTAAAAACTCAACCTCGCGTCATACAATTTTAGGAAATTATTATGCAACACATATTGTTATATTAAAGCGAAGAATGCCATAGAAGTGCTGCACAGGGTGTACAATCTCGGTGCTCTTTGGTTGTTTGGGATAATTAAGCTCTAAGTGTAGGAACTCCAAGGCACTCGAATTATGTTGAAAAAAGTTTATAAGCCTTTATTTTATTCATGGCTTAAACATTCAAATTGGTGACAAGTACACCTACGCGTTGCGGCTTTATATGCCTTCGTCAGTCACACACCCTGACGAAGGCATGTAAAGCCTTACGTGACCCGTAGTCACCAATATTGTTATTTTAGTTTTGCCTTGAAGTTTCACAATACAACAGTATTGCAGCAACATGCTAAATTGTAAAGCAAACGGAATCGAAGCGGCTATACAGCATTCCTTCCACTTGACAGTTGATCAGACCTGTCCTTTCAACATCATGATCATTTTCACAACTCTGAACAAACACTATATTTTAACTAAGTCTGAGATAAAAAAAAAATGGAGAAGTAAAATAAAGAAGCCCTGGTCATAAGAATAATTTTCAGTTTTCATGTTGACTCATTCGTCAGGTGAAACACAAACCCCACATATGTTAAAATTAGACAGCTTTGCTCTCTGTAAACTTTAAAATAGCTTCTTCCTGCCATCTTTTCTTCTTCCTTACCATACTAGGCTGTTCATTTACTTGGCCACAATATTAAATAGGACCTATTAGGCTTTTTTACATTTTCAACTTCATTTATTGTGTAATGTTGCTTTGGAGTCACTCCAAAGGCAGTTATTTCTCTATCATTGCGCAGTTTCTGAACTACCTGAAACACCTTGATTTTGGTCTTGAGTTTTCTACCGGGAATGTACACATCACAATATCCCTCATTTAAATCCCGCCCAAGGTATAAACAGAGAGGCAAGAACTGGTTGAGTTGTGTCAGTAGTGTTTCGCAACTCACAGTTATAAAGATGTGACATTTCCGAAACACACGCTCTAAGCGCTAGACCAATCACAACACACTGGTCCAGCCGGAACAGAGAGTTACTGACAGACTGGGAAGAGAGGTGCTGCAACCATGTCAAAAAAACATTCAAGCATGAAAACCTATCCTAGTAGGGCCCAAAAAACAAAATCAAGACTATGTAAAATAGGTCTTCTTTAAGTACTGTAATATCAGAATCCTCTTCACTTTTAGAAAAACTGTACAAAAATTGTTCCTTTACATGTGCAACAGCTTGTCACTGTGGTGCTGTTAAAGGGACGACTTTGTTCTATTTATACGTAATATTAAATACTGTCAGAAAGCTTCCTTATTTGCCCCTAAAAGGTGCATATTAGTACTTTAGAGTAACTATTTAATACAGTTAACTAAAGAACTTAAAAGGCCCACACTGAAAAATAACTCATTCAATAAATCCCCCCCACCCCATATTTGTCTGTTTGTTAAATATTTTGATTACAATTTCAGCTACAAATATGAATCATTTTACCATGGTTAAATGCATTCTGCAACAAAGGTTTGCAGCATTCTCCTGCATTTAACTATATTGTATTGAAATACTGAAACTGTGACCAACAAAAAGTAGCCTGTATCCACTTTATTTATCCGTGCACTGCAGAAGTAGGCTATTTTCTGTGAATGTGCAAGACTTCCATTGGCTACTATGTTGTAGGTAAATAACCAGAATAATAACAAGAAGTTGTTCCATTGTCAGTCATTGTGGGATGGGGAAATGAAGCCTCATAATGCACATAAAGGCGTTCCCTATACAGCAGATCTAAAAATCCGAGTGTTGAAAACAGCGCCATCTGCTGGCTAGTAAAAAATAAAGCAGCCAAAAGCCTGTGAAAGAAAAGCTCCGTCAAATGAAGGAGCATCCACCACACACACGTGTGTCATGTGATGACTTTCTCTCTCTCTCTAACCCATTCAAGTGTGGCAATAAATGCCAGTATGAATATCACTATGATGTAATAAAAAAATAATACACACATAGGCCTACTGTGTTGCATATGGCTAGTATTTTATTTCCTGAAATAACTGGTAATCTTCGAGTGACTGGGTATTTTAAAATGTAATTGAATAGGTATTACTCGTAAAATAAGATCTGGGGTTCGAACATTCCGACACGCAATAGCGCACGTGATTGGAGTTGGACAGAAAGTGAGGTTTCGTTTGTACTCGTTCACGTGACTCATTCAGTGAAAAGAATTCACTCCCCGATACGGGGCTTCACTGGAGATTTTGCTGCGTGCTCGATTCCTGCTACGAAGGTAACAACAATATCAGTCACACTCACAGCATGACTGAGAAAACGCCACGTTCCACGGCAAACAAATATAAATATTAGCATAAATAATGGTTAAACGATTACAAACATTCTAAGGGATATAGTTAACCCACAAATGAAAATTCTGTCATCATGTTGTTCATGATGTTGTTGTTCCAAACCTGTATTAAAGTGCCCCCATTATGCTATTTTAAAGTTTCCTAATGTTGTTTTGGAGTCTCCTACAACAGGTTTACATGCATCAAGTTTAAAAAACTGTTTAATTTTCTCATAATATACATTTGCAAATCACCACATTTTCAGTGATTCTCCAACGATGAAGCATGAAGTCAGATGAAGCAATCTCTCTAAATCCCTCCTTTCCTAGTAGTGCTCTGATTGGCCAGACAGCTCAGTCTGTTGTGATTGGTCTACCGTGTACAGTGCGTGTGTCGAACACAAAAACGGCCATTACCATAATAACGTCAGCTGTCGAGGCTTCCTACACTGTAAACTAAACATAGTAGCAAACAATGACGTCGATTTTACCATATCAATCTGAGCTCGAGTCCGATGATGAAACATTGAAATAACTAGTTATTCAACCCGAACCTCCATCGCAAGGACGACTCGAGCAGGACGTTTCTCAGTACGCTACTCAGTTTGAGGTACATTATGAGATGTTGCAACTGTAATTCCTTCCCATCAGCATTAAAGGATTAGTGATTTCAGGCCCAAAAAAGGCCCAAACATAAATGATAACATTCATCTAATCTTTCCTAACGATCCGCTTGCTGCCCGCCCCATAAGCATGCCGTCAAAAAACGCGTCTCTGTAGGCAGCCTAGGCTCTGAGATCTGCACACAAAAACAATTGGTTTCACCAACCACTCAAAACCAAAATAAATAGTGCTCCAACCAATCACCGACAGGGGATGAGTGTTGTGAGGTTTTGCGCTCGTGCACGGCTGCACTCGAAGTCGAAGACCACGAGGCAAAACCTCACAACACCCACTGTCGGTGATTGGTCATTGATGTCCATCAATCAACAAACCGATTATTTTACTTGTACTTATTTTTTTTTACCGAGTATTTTTCTAATTTATTGTGGTGAAGATGTGGAAACTGTATCAATAACAGTGCATACATTGGCCGAGGTCTAGCGTGAATGACTGATGAAACATAAACGTCGGTAAAACAAATCTTGCTCCTGTCTCAACACACTCCCGTTTTCCCCGGGAGTCTCCCGTATTTCACACCCATCTCCCGCCCCCCTCCCGTTTTGTTATTTCTCCTGTGAAACTCCCGTTATTTGTATGGCCCAAACGTCGTTATATGAATAATCACATCAATATATTATTCCAAGGTTGTCCAGTTGCCAGATCTTGTATGAAACCCATCCTACTCGCGCAATCAACACATCGTACAAATCGAACAGATTTTCACTGGAACTGAATCAATCAGCATATTGTTGTGCAACCTATTGGAACAGTATTTCACAATTTTTCACAGGACCTGAATATCACAAACAACTACTGCGAAAGAACGATTTACAAAACAACGATTGCAAAAGCGTGTACGGATTATGAATTTGTTCACTGTTACCGTTGTACCGTACGTAGTTTTTTTTTCTATAGAATGGTGATGTGATGTGTAATATTCAGTACCAGTAAACTCCACCCGCTGGAACAGTTTCTTACAGTAACTGAATATTACACAACATCACCTGTTCAGTTTTGAAAACAGTAGCCAACTCACAGATTTGTGGCCAATACCTTATTTTAGAAATCTGTTTTTCTGTATCTTGATTTGTTGTGTATTGTTAAGATGAATACAACTGTCTTAACTGAATTTTTCTATGATTTGGCGATGGGGTGTGTAATGTATAGATGACATGAAACCACATGTGGTTGAACTGAAACCCCCCCAGGTCTCCCGTATTTTGGTACCCAAATGTTGACAGGTGTGCTCCATGCTTAATCTTTCCTCAAAGTAGTGAGAACGACAGACAATCTGCATTAATAGACACAGTTTTAGGCAATAGTGGCCCACTACTGATGAGCAGAAGTATTTCAGTAAGACAGTAATAACGTGAGTTAGCCAGTTAGCAGGAGACCTATACAATATAAAACTCAAAACTAAGTATTTTGAACACCATCTTTCAAGAGCAAGCGGTTTGCGAATCCTACACTGAACTCTGAGATTTGAGAAGTAGTCGTCAGTAAAATAAAGGGAACGTAGCAAAAGTTCAGGATTATACTGCTGTGGTATCGTGGTTAAGATGAATTTTAATTCAGTTTTAATAGAATTTTAACCACTGATTCTTCACATGCTCGTCCTTGGGCAGTGTACAAAAACATGGTTTTACCGTCACATTGTAGAGCACAGTGTCTACTCGACATGATGCTATCCAGTATCCACAGGAATCAGCTGCTGTGTTTGAGGTTCAAGTTTTCCCCAATAAGTGGGCGGGCAGTATGCTAATGTTTCGTCTTGACATCACAACGAAACGGCTTATGACTCGTTTGAAAAATTCATTCATTTAGAGCTATGTTACACACTAGCCTACATGAAAGGTCATTTTCAAAAATCAATAATAGGGGCACTTTAATATCTTTCTTCTGCTGAACAAAAAAGACGATATTTTGAATGTCAGTAATCAAACAATTGATGGGCCCCATTGACTTCCATAGAATTTTTTTTCCATACTATGGAAGTCAATGGGGTTTATCAACTGCAAATGTAAATGTAAAATTAATGGGTTTATTATTTAATATTTCCATGAATTAGAAGTAAATTTCAGACATCTGAATTTCATTTACTGGGATTCTGAGCTGTCTGTCATCGGTTATTTAATTATTCAGCTAAATTGTCAAAATAAAAATTGAAATAGAATAGTTGATTTAGTATTTGATATTAATTACACTTTAAAAATATAATAAGAATTATTAATAAGAATAATTATATCAAAAGTAATTTGTACATTCTGTAAAAGTATATCCAGGGAGGGCTTCTTATCCCAGGTAGGGGACCAACTTACCCCAGTAGGGGCCGTCTTTTACGCCTTATTTTGGGTTTTTGAGAAAATTTAGTGCATACAAAAAAAAGTGGCCTGCACATTGGAGCCCTCTTCAGAAAAAGAAAGTGTGCACAGAAGTCTTTGTTAAAGTCGAACGGAGTAAGCTAACCTGGTTCAGGGCCTCCAGGCACGGGTGAGCACTATACGATTGCACTTTCACGTTTCTATCTATCTAAGTTTAGTTTAGAATAGACCCCGTGACTTCAGGAGCAGCTGCCTTGCAAAGGTTATGGCCCTTTTTTATAGCGCCTTAGAAATAGCATCTGCGTGGAGTCATAACCCAAGCATGACCATCACCCCACAGCCTTCTACTGCTCAGACTTTGACATACACGCTAATTAAACAGTAGAATAATACAACATTTCAACCATGATAAAGGTTTTATCCTATACACAACCATTCAAAAGGTAATATTCCTTTTTTTTCCCTTTAAAAAAGAAAGAAATGAATACATTTATTCAGCAAGGATATTCAATTGATCAACAGTGACAGTAAAGACATTTATATGGTTACAAAAGATTTCCATTTCAAATAAATGCTGTTCTTTTAAACTTTCCAGTCATCAAAGACTACTGAAAAATATTAAAAGGATAGTTCACCCAAAAATGACAATTCTGTCATCATTTACTCACCCTCAAGTGGTTCCAAACCTTTAGGAATTTCTTTCTTCTGCTGAACACAAAAGATATTTTGAAGAATGTTGGTAAAAAAACAGTTGATGGGCCCCATTGACTTCAATAGTATTTTTTCCCCTCCATACTATAGAAGTCAATGGGCCCCATCAACTGTTTTTTTTACCAACATTCTTCAAAATATATTCTTTTGTGTTCAGCAGAAGAAAGAAATTCCTAAAGGTTTGGAAGCACTTGAGGGTGAGCTTTGGGAGAAGTATCCCTATAAGCAGCACAAATGTCTATTCTTCAACATTGATTATAATAAGAAATGTTTCAACAAATCAGCATATTAGAATGATTTCTGAAGGATCATGCACTGAAGACTGGAGCAATGAAGCTGAAAATTCAGCTTTGCATCACAGGAAGACATTTTTTTCCAATTCAAAATAAATGCAGGCTTGTTAAACATAAGATACTTCTTTCAAAAACATAAAAATCTTACTGACTCAAAACTTTTGCATTTATAGTGTATAGAGTAATGATCTTGGAGGATTTCCCTGTATGACTAACTCTTACAACACGTCTGATAAATCACGTCACAACATGTCAGATGCGGGACAAACAAAAATAGTGGCAGTGTAGAAAGATGTCTATTCACATATTCATACAGACATTGAGTCAATGTGAGTCAAAGTTATCAAAACACATATCACATCAGACATATTTACATCTAGTCAAGACTCATTTGCATAAAGGGGTCAAATCATTTTGCAATTGCAGTGAATGCCCACTTTATTGGCTGTAGTTCACGGTGTTACTTTATAAAAGTAAACAGCTGGGGGTACAAATTGTTCCTATTTAGGTCAGAAGTTTAGTATGCTACAGATAAGGACTGGCACAAAAATCAATATGGCCATTCACAGCCTGTTGTACGTACTTGAACGGCACACGGACGGTCTTATCCTACAGCGCAAGACTGTTTACTAGCAGACTTTCACAAGAACAACTTTTTACTTCTCTTATAAGTTTCAATCTGACCTTTCCAGACATTTCTATAATTACATTTCTTGTAAAACAGCATCTCCTGTCTTGAAATGAAAATGATAGTTTCAGTTTTGGCACTGAGCATTTTCTGTATCAATGATCAAGTGACAAACATCAGCACTACTAATTGGATTCGCTAAAATTTTAATCGGAAGTATTGATTTCCTGAACAAATAGCAAAACACTCCCCCTGTCTTCCATTGGTCAGACAAACAGATAGTCCCGCCCTGAACTCATGCCATTGGCTTAGTCAGTGTTTACACAAATGCTTTTCTTATAGCTGTCTCTGCTTATTAAGTTGGGTAAGTATTTTAATATCCAAATTTAGCCAGCGTTAACATGTATGCGTTGATCATATAGCAATATTACAGGGTGGTTGGTAATTGATGGTTTTTTTTGTTTTTTTTATCATAAAAAAAAAACATGAAATGAGAGATCTGTCATCTCTGGAGACCAGAATATAATAAATACTTATTTTGAACTTTCTATTCATCAAAGAATCCTGAGGGGAAAAAAGGTTTCCACAAGAATATTTAGCAGCACAACTGTTTTCACATTGATAAGAAATGTCTCTTGAGCAGCAAATCATCATATTAGAATGATTTCTGAAGGATCATGTGACACTGAAGGCTGGAGTAATGATGCTGAAAATTCAGCTTTGCATCACAGGAATAAATTACATTTCAAAATATATTACTATTATTTTTTATTTTTTTAACGCACAGAAGATGCAAAACATCACATCTCTTGCAAAAGCAAACACTTAGCCTAATTCAGGTGTTTATATATTCAAAATGTTTATATATATATATAAACAGGGGGAGTGTTTTGCTATTTGTTCAGGAAATCAATACTTCCGATTAAAATTTTAGCGAATCCAATTAGTAGTGCTGATGTTTGTCACTTGATCATTGACACAGAAAATGCTCAGTGCCAAAACTGAAACTATAATTTTCATTTCAAGACAGGAGATGCTGTTTTACAAGAAATGTAATTATAGAAATGTCTGGAAAGGTCAGAAAAGAGAAGAAAAAAGTTGTTCTTGTGAAAGTCTGCTAGTAAACAATATATATATATATATATATATATATATATATATATATACATACACACACACACACACACACACACACACATATATGTATAAAGTCAGTGTGAAACTGAAAAATGTTATTTAGATAAATCTGTTTCTTTTTTTGAAGCACAATCTGAGAAAATTAAGCAGGTTGTTGAGAACATCACTTTCATAATATTCATAAAACATTTTTGTAATTTGTACATTGACTGCTGGGGGATCATGAACATCTTGTTCAGCATCACACAAGATTGAATGCGAGCCAGAACTGCAGATTCCTGTGGACTCTGAACACAACGTTCAGTTCTACGGTTAAACAGCAACATTGTGAGATTTAAGAATTATGATTCAACAAACATCACCAACTAAAGGTTCAAGTGTGTGTCATATAAAAGGGGATAGGCCTATATAATGAAAAACAGAATTTTCGGCCCTGCCTGGAGAACAACACAATACGTACTGTTATGCAATGGTACGCCAATCATAACAGAGATCAATTGCATGTAGAAATCCTAAAGGGGCAGCAGCACAACAGACTGTGTGACACTCATGATCAGAGAGAGGGTAGAAAATGTTCATGCAAATGGAAATTTCCGCCATTAATGCTATTACAGATCTTTTGAAAGATTACTGAACCTCCTGATCAAAACACAAGCGAAGAAGATGCAGAAACAGACGATCTCATATGTAATATGCATATGTAAAATAACGCGATCATCAACTTAACAGCATATAAATCCAAACTGCCTTAAGTTACTGAATGAAGTGTCGATAGGATAGGACTGTGAAGCTTTGGAGGTGTTGATGGACTCGATCTACTCCATCTGTGTTTTGATTATCGTTCTGAATATGATCCAGATGTAGTCGTTGACAAAAACATGATTTTCTCAGCTTTTTGGTCAAAATGTTGCTTTTTTTTTTTTCTCTTTCTTTTTGTCTTTCTTTTTTTTTTTTTTTACGAAACTTACACACATTCAAGTGTTGATAAAAAAAAGAATGCATAAAGTTATAATAAATATTTTTTTTTTTGTTGTTTAAAAGCAGAGGGTTTGTTCTTTCTTTTGACATATTGCATAGATATTCATACAACAACATATTCTGGAGGCCATGAAAATGTTATGAAAATGATCAAAAAACGCTGCCGGTGGCTGACAAAAAAAAAAAAAAAAAAAAAAAACTCTGGCAGGGAAAGAGTTAAAGGGTTGCCCTTTAGACTTAAGTGGAATCCGTATGTTCGTTTGGCCGGAAGCTTGTTATTTTACTTTATAAAGTTTTAAATATTGATATTTTTCTTACACAAACGCATGGCTTCGCTTCAAAGGGCCTTTAATAACCCCACAGAGCCGTGTGGATTACTTTTATCACGGATGGATGCACTTTTATGGACTTCAAAACAGAAACGACCATTCACTGCCATTATAAGCTTGGAAGAGCCAGGACATTTTTTTAAATATAACTCCGATTGCATTCGTCTAAAGGAAGAAAGTCACGTACACCTAGGATGACTTGAGGGTTAGTAAATCATGGGCTAATTTTAATTTTTGGGTGAACTATTCCTTTAAGATCTAATATGACCCACTACGAGTTAGGCGAGGGGCAGTCAGTCTTCACTCTTCAGTATCAAATTAGGCTAATCTATTTTTTTATGTAACGGATTTAAAATAGTTATGAACAGTATAAAAAAAAGAAGAAGAAAAAAAGATGTTTAACTTGTAAGACTAGTCTTAGTGGTTTATGCAACCGGCCCCTGCTGCACTAACATTGTAAGAGGATTTAGGAAAAAAAAAAATCTGGTTTCTTGCACCAAATGTAGTCATACTGTTTTTTTCTGCATAATCAAAAATATAGAAAAATAAACTGATCATGAACCTTGACATTTTGTGTGTGTGTGTGTGTGTGTGTGTGTAAATTTGTATATGTGTGTGTGTGTATATACATATATATATATATATATATATATATATATATATATATATACATTAGAATTATAGTATATTGTATATAATACATTTATTATTATCTCTAGACAACAATAATTTTCTCTAATAGTGTAGGGCCCTTTATTATGGAATTAAAGTTAATCAAGGCTTCCCTCTAGTGGTCATTCTCCATTTCAACATATGGTATGTGGTGGTGGAATATGACAAATACAATTACGTTGTTGCAACGTTCATCAACAAGAGATGCCAATAATTTTACAATGGTTTGTAGCTTAAAAAAATCTTAAAAGGTAAAATTCTACAGTTCATCACTGTAATTATTTATCAAATCAGATTTTATTAATATTCTGCCTAATAATGCATGCCATATTCTTTTTGCACATCATTTGTTGTTTGTAAAAAAAGCCTGGCATGATGTCTCGGTATGTAGTGTATGACTAATGTCAAGTCACATTTCATCCTTTGATACCTTGTGAGAAAGCGTATATTAAGGTGAGAAAGTAACCGTCATTCAGGGTTTATGAGTGAGTGTGTATACAGTGTTCACAGATGGGTGGAATGATAATACTCGAGTGGAAAACCCCTGTGCCCATACAAGGAGAGCTGCGAGAGCTCTGGATCTGTGGGAGCATTACTGAAAACAGACTCAATAACGTAAACAGAGACAGTGGCTTCTGGCGATCTCAAGGCATTTTAAAACAAACTGTAGCGCTTTCAGTTCAGCAAAGCCTGACTGTAATGATGAAGAATGTTTATTTAATGAGCAGCTGAGGACATTAATGTGCAGCCGATCAGATATATCCTGGAGACAATGTTCATCTGTCCTTATCGTACATTAAAGCATTGCATTTGAGGAAGTCTGAACCAGTCTTAAGGGGCCTGTTGGAGTTTGACCAAACCACCCCTCTATCTCCATGACTTTTTTTTCCTCTTGATCCCCCCCCCATCACTTTCTCTCTCTGCTTTCTGTGCCTACTCTCCTTTTGTCAATCTCTTTTCAACGTCAACTTCTCTTCTATAAAGCATGTGGGCGTTCAAGGTCATCAGTGTAAAATGAATGTGATTTTCGATTAAAGAGCAGAGAGGCTGTTGGGAGTTTGGTGACGTGAACAGACACTGTTGCATTCCAGATTTTCACAGCAGCAATCAGCAGGTAATTGAGCTTTTGCTTAGATCTCTTTTCTAAAGGGTATTTTTTGGGGGAGAATGTCACTGATTATTGATCTACTTTCAATGAAAAATATTCATTTATTTGTAGATATGTCAGAAGCAACTTAACTGAATTGCACTGGTTATCTGCATGTCAAAAGTGAGATGTTTTTGGTAGAAAATAAGAAGTTGTGTTAATAGCGTCTTTTTATGCCAAGGAAATCAAACACCAAGGAGTGCGTTCAAAACTGTTTTCCCAGCAGAGCTTGTGTGACGGAAAAGAAAATTTGTCAAATCTTAT